>NC_092333.1:641100000-641700000 GCF_046630445.1 Rutidosis leptorrhynchoides | reverse complement strand
ATATTATATATTATTTGTATTATTATATGATGGTATTATAATATAATAATTATGTTATATATTATATTATTATTATTGTTATTAATATTAATATATTTATGTTTTTTTATTTTTATATCGGTTACCATCTAACATATGGTCACTAGTTCTAAAATGGTGGAATTTACAACAACTCACCATCACAAATAAGGAAGAAGCCCTCTCATTCACACAACCATTCACAAACAATACATTACGATCCCTCATTTGGCAAGCTACTAAATGGACATTTAACTACATAATATGGAAACATCGGAATCTCAAGGTTTTCAGCAAAAAAGAATGGAACCTAGCCTCAATCCTAACCGAAATACAAACCCAAAGTTTTAGTTTGATAACCAAACGTTGCAAAAAATCATCACTCCAATGGCACCAATGGTTATTAAACCCTTCATCATATGCTTTCTCATCATCACAAAGAACAGGGATTGGCTAGACGGGTTAACTCTTCCACATCTACACCAATAACCATCCAGGTGTAGCATCCAAATAGTACTCCAAATTGTGCCTTGTAGTCTATATGACTATCTTTGGCAATAACTTGTTCGAGATTAAATGAGTAGTTTTGAGTTAGTTTTGTCATCGCTCGTTTGGCACTACTTCCTCAACCCTTCCCAGCTTGCACTTCAAGTTCAATTGAGCTCTTATCTCCAAAAATAGTCATTGTTTATATTTGTAGATTTACAATCTCTTGTATAGTTCGATATAGTCACATGTAAATATTCGTTATATCAATAAAAAGTTTTACTAGCTTTTCAAAAAAAGAATATTACGAATACGGTGTACATCATTATCTTAAGATAACTATATTATATACGAATCAATATGATACTCATCTATCTCATGGTAACTAACTAAAGATGTTTTTTTGGACATCAATTTAAGATCATCTAGGAGGACTAAACCACTCACGCGTTCATTTCTCGTAGTTGCATAACCCGCTTTCAACTACTGTCTTGGAGAAAATTCGAACCAATTTGAGATCATGGCCGGTAAAACCTCCTCCTCGCTACCCTTGTACTAAGCGAAAGAAGACATGGGTGGATACTTCAGGTCAAGGATAACCAAGGGCGACTCTACATGTATTGGTGTGAAGTCAAAGCGAAACAACCCAACCAGTATTTAAACCGGCCCATATTTTTTTTTTTATAATACATTCATATCGTTAACATTTAGGTCCCAATTATGTTTCCAAAAATATCTTTAATACAATAGTAAGTTTAATAAATTTTAAAACATTTATTACATAAGTTAAAACACAAAACGGGCATGCAACCCGAGACCCGTCTGACATAACCAAAAGATACTAATAAGTTTTCCAACAAAAGACCGAGCATGGTGATTGGGAACGCTACCCAATCCTAATCAAAAGTCTAGAGCACAACTTCTAAAACATCCCGCAAGCACTAGTCCCCATGATATTGATGGAATTTAAAGTTAAAGATGGAATTTAAAGAAACTATGATATTGATGTATGTTACCATGTTTTGGATTGTGATTTTGGCTGACTGATTTTGCAATTAATATTAATCAATAATCATATTCAAATGAAAATACTAATTGAGGTTGAGTGTTGACTCAATTACTATAGTATTGTTTAAACTGATCCATGTAAGTATAGATTAAATGTAAATGTTACTGGAATTATAGAAGATGAGTTTATCTGTGACTTAAGGTGGTTTTTTGTTTGTAGGTTGGAAAGCAACTTTCATGTTCACTGATGTTTGAGAATTGTACAATTCTCCAAGTCAGTCATAAAAATTTGATATCAATAGCATGTTCCACTTCCCTTTCATTAGAAATTCATAGTAATATCATTATTGTTCATTTTAGAATTTACATAATAGTCTATATTGTTTATAAATGTGCTTAAAAAATCCCCTGATCACGTCCCATGTCACTCTTGCAAGCTTAGGTACTATAATTTTGCATATATTTCATCTCTATTTGTTTATATTTTGCAGCTAAATATAAAGCCAAATTGCATTAATGGCTACCAACGACTTGAACCAAGATATCATGGCTACCAACGACTTGAACCACCACGTGTTTAAATGCGTCGTGATATGAGTACAGATTGTGTGGTGGTTTACAGTCCAACAATTGGTATGATCGGAGAAATAATAACCGGAAGGCTTTTGGGAAACTTGGAATCACCTTTTATGGAACTCTCAGTTCATATAATGAAGCTGGGAATAGGACTCGACGTGAAAATTGGCGGACACTGGTGAATACTTCACTTAGCCGAATTTTCGTTTTATCATGTTGTTATGTTATCTTCGATCTTCTTATGTGTACCTAATCATGACTTGCTTAACAACTAATATATTGATCTCTTGGACCATTTTATGTGAATTTTTTTGTTAAAATTCCTAACATATGTATGCAGGTCTTAATGTAAGTTTTATGTCAAGTACTCTGTGCATTCATTTTCTCTAAAGATATTTGCAATACATTGAAGATTATAAGCATGCCACTTCAAATGGGTAAATACAGGTTGGTGAATTCATGTTGTTTTTTTCTCTTTGATTATGTATTTTTGAAACTTTGTCATGGGTGTATCACATTGGTTTGGTTTGAATTAACCACTAAGCTCTTGATGATTAATATGAATGCAATGTAATGCTAAAATTTGTCTTGTCAATTTTGATTTACACTACAAATTGTCTTATATATGTTTTCACTATAGTTGTTGCTATCGCTTACGGTCTAGACACGAAAGGCAAAGAAAAGAACATTTTTGTGTTCGATCTTGGTGGTGGAACTTTTGATGTTAGTATCTTTACAATTCATAATAGTGTTTTTGAGGTTCTTGCCACAAATGGTGACACCCATCTTGGATGTAATGATTCTTTTTGCTAGTGTTTATACTATAATTTGCTGAATGTGCTTATAAATGATTTTTTGTTATTTTGTTTAGGTGAGGACTTTGAACAAAGGATTAAAGAATTGTATCAGATGTGCTTAACTTATGACTGAAATAGTTGTCAATGGATGTGCTTAACTTATGACTGAAGAGTTCTTTCTTATAAAATTACTCATACTTTTTAATAGAATTAATAAACAAACGCTTTTTATATGATCTTTTAAAATTTGGAAGTACCATTTTATTTGTGCTGACTACTGAGCATATGTTTCTTTCATTAATGTTTTTTTTTTTTAAATTGCAAGTTGCATCTATAAATTGATAGGAAACAAGCATAGTGGCCAGTAAATTCACTGACTATCTCTCATGAAGCTGCTCATTAAGTATTTTTAGAGCCCTTCAAAGAGGAAAGAATACAGTAAACCCATAACTAAGTGTTTATTGAAGAACACTATGTAGCTAACAACTGTTCAAATTTTGATATCTTCATTTCATTGATGGTTAGTGTACGCTTTGAATTCGAGACTAACACAAGTGGTTTTATGGCCAAGTAATGGATATGACATCTATGCCTTGAATTCAAAAAAGAGTCCTTCAAAGCACTCGAATCTACATTATGATTAAATAACGTTCGTGAACTATACATATCATTTAACAATTTTTCCTTTACAAACCCGTGAATTCACGGGTCTCTGCACTAGTTATATCTATATATGTTGTCATGTTCCAAGTAAAACAGAGAGTAATATAAATATATATGTTGTCATGTTCCAAGTAAAACAGAGAGTAATATAAATTTTTATTAATAGATAGTTACATAAAGTAAAATTAAATGTTTACCAATCTATCTATTTATATAGTTATATAAAGCTCTAAAATGATGATGTCATCATTAAGTTAATTACTCTTTATTTTTCATAATTATGATGTCATAATTATATATTAATTTAATTAAAAAAATAATACAAAATCTTATATAAAAGGAAATACTAATCTCTCTTAAATTGTAATTTTAATTTTCTAAAAAAATTTAAAAGGCATTTATTATTACTAATAATAATTATTATTATTAAAAATATAAATACTCGACCGAACTTTATTATTATTATTTACTTTTAATATAATAATTATAATTATAATTATTATATTATTAATATTCAAATATAAATTCTTTTTACGAAATTAATTACGTTACGTATGTATGCGAAACTACATGTTTCTATATATTTTTAAAAACAACGACAAGTTTCTTAGTTAAAAGGGTCATTAAAATAAATGATTTTAGCATTTACATTCACTTAATGCCTAAAAATGTCATTAAATTGTTTAATTTAAACAGACCCATAATTTCACGGGTCATTTCACTAGTAACCTATTATATGGCATAGACATCATCCATGTGGCAGCCTAGAAAATACCCTACTGTCTATTTTCAACAATTACTCACAGCTAAACACGTGTCCTTTCAATCGCCTATTATCCCTACATATACTAATCCCCATAGTTGGGTACTATTCTCTTACTATTCAAGATTTCATGCTTTACCGACTTGTACATCGTGCTTAACCCGTTGTACCCACAAGAGGTAGTAGTGATCTACAGTAACCTTTTTTTTTTAATTGTCCCTCTCATTCTCCCCTACAAATTATACGAAAGGACTGCACAAAGCCGATGGCCCAATTTTTTTAAACTAATTTTTCTAAAAAAAAAACGTTACGATTAATTCTTATTTTGTTATTTTTACCCTTTTTTTTCCCTACAATTTTTTCTAAACTTTCACCAACAACGGCAAACAACTCTTGAATACTCCATGACATTGCCCAAAAATGTCTACACGAAAGATTTCATACTTTACAAAGTTGTACATCGCGCATAAACCGTTGTACCCACAAGGGGTAGTACTGATTTACAGTAACTTTTTTTCCTTTTTTGTTTCTTAATTGTCCCTCTCATTCTCTCCTACTAATATTATTAAATGACTGCACAAAACCAACCGTAGACCCTATAGTTTTTTAAACTAATTTTTCTAAAAAAAAAACATTAGGATTAATTCTTATTTTATTATTTTTACCCTTCCTTTTCCATACAATTCTTCCATAACTTTCACCGACAACCGCAAACAACTCTGACATTGTTCAAAAATGTGCGCTACATCGCGCGCCCCCTATTACTAGTTTCAAAACTAATTTCCATTACTTCATTCATTCCATACGACTGAATCAATTCAACGATTTTGAATTTTGGTATTCATCGATCTAGAATCAATCAAACGAATGTCTACAAATTAGGGTTACAATATTCAAATTTTATACAACCCACTAAATCACAACCATTGAATCTATAAATCAATCAATCATACTATATTCAACCATGTTTTCATCAATTCAACCACCATGATCGAACGATCAGTCAATTAAACCAACCATTGATTACAACTGTGCTTATAGGGTTCATACGGCACCGATGATCTCAGTAAGCCTCGATTCAGACCGATTGAAAGACGATTCAGTAGCGGTATGTGTAAAACGTTTATTTGATTTCTAAATTCATACTTTCATAAACACATCTGGTTTCAGTTGGGGACGTTCTCTCCGATCGACAACGTTTTTATTTATTTATTGACTCTATGAGATTTGGATGAATAAAGATTTATGAGATTTATTAAATTTATGAGATTGGATTTTCTCAGTTCCTCATTTTTTATTGATTATATTTATTATTTGGATTTAGAATATTATTTTTATTATTGTTGAGGTTTAGGTAATTTGTAGTGGTGCTTCATAAACTAGAAAAGGCTGCAGGCAGTGGCGGGTTGGATTATGGCAAAGAAGTTGCAGTAGAAGATTAGTGTTGCGAGTGAAAACTTTCAATTTGAGGTGAGTGGTTAATTAGTAGTTTCGATGATGAGTTTCTTTTTATAGTCTTTGGATTTGTAGCATTTGATAATTAGGGTTTCATATTTCGTAATCATGGGAGAAGTTTGATTACCATTCTGATTCACTTTAGATGCGTAAACGATGTTGCCATAACCATTGCGCAGCAAAAAGGACCGTAGATGTTTCAACATACAGATTGTAGGTATTCTATTTTGATTTTGAATTCAGTTTTTTGTTTAGGATAATTTCAATTCTTTTTTTTTAAGTATGAGTTTCTTATATTGATACATATTCAAAATACAAGGTATTGTGTTTGACTTATTTACATATTTTTGTTTAAGATAATTTTAAATATCTTGACCCATTTCCTGCTTAGAGTGTCATTCTTGACCCATTTCCTGCTTAGAGTGTCATTCTTGACCCATTTCCTTTAATAGGTATTTCAAATATCTTTGTTCCTGCCTTTAAAAAAATTATGTTCCTTTCTTAAGGTGTCACCCAATCGTCAAATGCCACTCAAACGTAACGAACGTTGTAGACGTTCACGCTAGAATATGTTTAGTTTAGTTTAGAGTATTAAGCGATGTTCTTTGTTTATAATTGGTAACAACTCAATCAGACATTCATGGTAAGTTGATTGTTGTACACCACCATTCAAATATCTAAACTGTAATGCTTGGTTTAATTGTGCACATTGTTGGATTGACCAGAAGGTGTTTGTATTTTCCGAACTAATCGAGTTTATGTTTTTCTTTTGTTTTTTTCATTTTAAATTATTGTTACAAGGGTGAAGACTTGGATATGAATATTGTTTCATTGTTCCCTTTTATGCAATTCTTACGACTTCTAGGTATCATTTTCGATCTTTTTAGTTAGGGGCTTTGATCATAACTAAGTTAGCAACTCCTCTCAAAGTTGTTACAAAGCAAGATAGTAACAGTGCAATACTATTGGGTCCTTTTGGGCTTAACCGTTAAAAATAAATCAAACGGTTTGGCCGGGTCGGGTCAATTCATGTGTTTTTATCTCTTCTCATAGTTGTGTAGAATTTTGTTGGTGTCAAGATTCTCTCTGCTAAAGTGGTGTTTACAAGTACTAAAAGTAGTATATTTTTGGGGTGTGTTTCAACACCCCATGAGAACCTATAGTTAAGGGCTAAAAGATGGGTGTTCCCGATGTTAAACAAGGAGAATGAGATTTCAAAGACTACTAAAATTGTAGTCTACAAGGAGGTACTACAACAAATATAGATACAGGTTCGAATTAACATGCTTATAGATTATTATTTCAGTTTAATAATTATATAATTCAGTTTATAACAACTACAAATACTATTTCATAATACGTACTTTCATTTTCTTATGTGCAGGTCAGGAAAACATTGACGAATTTTAAATGTACTTGTATGTTACTTATTTCGGAAAACATCAATAACGCATACGTTTTCTAATAAGATTGTGAAACTTTTTGATTACATTTTAAATTCAACCGTGCAACGTACGGGCTATTGAGCTAGTTGATGATATATCAAGAGATGTTGTAGTTGTAGATGTCACAGACTCACAGTTGTGTTATTGTGAACGTAGATTCCCGAAGTACTTCCCTCCGAGTGTTGGCTTTCCATAAATGATTTTAGGTAAGAAAAAAACATGTTAAATGATTTTGGGAAAATATATTTATAATCTATTAATTTAATATATACGGATATTTTATTTAATTTATATATATATATATATATATATATATATATATATATATATATATATATATATATATATATATATATATATATATAGTAGATGGATCAAATGAGAACTTTTTTTGTGTGAGAACCCAAAAATATATTGAAATTCGAGCAAAAATGGAAAATTCGAGCAAAAAACTCCATATTCTAGCAAAAAATAGGACATATATATATATATATATATATATATATATATATATATATATATATATAATATATATAGTAGATGGATCAAATGAGAACTTTTTTTGTGTGAGAACCCAAAAATATATTGAAATTCGAGCAAAAATGGAAAATTCGAGCAAAAAACTCCATATTCTAGCAAAAAATAGGACACGGACGAGCAAAAAAACTAATAGTCGAGCAAAAATGGAGAAAGTCGAACAAAAAAAAAGGACGAACAAAAATTTTGATGTTCGAACAAAAAATGGTTCTACATTTTTGAATTTTTTTCGTCCGTGTTTTGTATTTTTGCTTGAATTCCTCTTTTTTTGCTCGAATTTAAGTGTATTTAGGTGTTTTTTGGAGTTCCTAGAGTTCTCACACTAAAAAGTTCTCACTGGATCATCTCCCTATACGTATGTATACATACGTATGTATACATACGTATGTATACATACGTATGTATGTATGTATACGTATGTATGTATACGTATGTATGTATACGTATGTATGTATGTATATATATATATATATATATATGTATATATATATATATATACGAATGTTTGTTTAATTTTTAAATATATATAAGTATTTGTCAAGATTAATTCTTATTTTGTCACACAAAATTTTTTAAATAGTTTGTTTCAGCCTGACGAGAATGTCAGAATTTTAAGTGTGGGAGTTTGTAATACCCCGTCCCACATCGATTTGCATAAGTAAGTTTGAGTCCCTTATAAGGTAACTCTCATCCTTACCCGACACAACAAGTTTTGGGGCTACAAGCATAGTAGATCCCGTTAGAACTCTGTAGTTAAGCGTGCTCGAGCGGGAGTAGTATTGGGATGGGTAACCTCCTGGGAAGGCATGAAAAATCCGTACGCCTCCAATAAAAATCCGTCCCTTTCTTGGTAATGTTTTTCGTCTCTCCGGTGAGCGTCGTTGCCTGGTGGTGGCCGGTGTTTGGACTCCGACGACTGTAATCACTTTTTAGCACCGTTCTCGTGTTTAAATGGCTATGGTTTCTTGGGTTTTGGTTGTTTCCCCCCCTTTTTTCTGCCCTTTTTTACAACAACGGGTCCCGGTTGCTTTTTCCCTCCGGTGGCTGTCGGCCGGCGGCCGCCGACGATCTTTGGGGCCGGTGGTGGTCGGGATCTGTCGTGGTTTGGGGTGGAGCTGTCCGTGGTTTCGGGTGCGAGTTGTTTCCTGTTCAGGGTCTTCTCCGGGTTTGGATCAGGCGACGTTCTCCCTTTTGGAGATCTGGTTCAGATCCTGGGGCGGTTGCGGATTTTTGTTGAATTGACTCTTCTTCAGTCGGATGTGCTTACGATGCTTGCTGTTTCTTTTTGTTTGTTGTGGTAGCGATCGGCGTTCTCTCGGTCGCCTCTGTTGGGTGTTTTGTTCTTTTTATTTTGTAACGTGTAATGTGTAGTATAACCGGTGTTTTAGTTTCCTATGTTATAGCTTTAGTTGAAATAGTGTCCTTGTAAAACGCGATTTCTCACCCAGTTGGTGAGCCGTTTGTTAGCTCTGTCTAGTCTTAGCTAGAGCTCGTTGATTGGACTCTATTGTATCGGTTGTATGAGCTGATCTTCGGATCCGTTATTAATGTTATCGTTTTTTTTTCTTCCAAAAAAAACATATAATAAGATACATATAATTCGTTTCCTTATTTAATTTTATATCATTGTTTAATAATAATAATAATAATGATGATGATGATGATGATGATGATGATGATGATGATGTATAGTTTTCATATTTTATTTATAGTTTCCTTATTTAGTTTTAATAATAATTTAGATTTTAGATTAATATTGTGTCTTGTAAGCAAATTTAATTTCATTGTCTTACGTATGTAGAAAAAATCTTGTTATTTTATATAATGTATAGATAATATATAATTGCCAAATTTTAATTTTATCTATATTTTAGCAACATATATCTACACATATTATCATAAAATATAATTGTTATATATTCCAACAAGAAGATAGAAAGAAATTCATCAAAATCGTATTGAAAAGTTTCATATATCTCTTTATAAATACAAATATTTGTATCATATATCAAACACATATTCCAAAAAAAATGGCGAAGACAAGATTCGAACCCAAAAAAATTGATGCTGCTCTCAACAAACACGAGTCGCCAGATGATCATCATCATCAACCTACTGAATCGCGTGAAGTTATTGGATACAACGAATATCTTGTAACCGAAATCCTACGTCGTCTTCCTGCGGTCTATATTTTACGATTTAAATCCGTATCCAAACACTGGTACTCTGTTTTAAGTCACTTATATAACAAACTTTGTGCCTCACCACATGTTCAAGGTCTTTTTTATGGCGATATTTACGTTCCATTTGATGTTAACAACCGTCCCCCTTTTCGTAGTCTGGATTTTTACCCAGACCCACGTGGCATTAAAATCGTGCAATCTTGTAACGGATTATTACTTTGCTGTAGTAAAACAGAAAGTTATGATACTCGTAAATACTACGTGTTTAATCCAACCAATAAACAATTTGAACTGATTCCATCAGTTAAAGAAAGTCTTCTAGTTTGTTTCATGGGTCTTGCAGTAGATCCAGCTGATCAATTTCGATATTACAAACTCGTTTGTGTATATCAAAAATACTATCGATCGCGATTACATGTTCAAATCTACTCGTCTGATACCGAAACATGGAAGATATCAGACGAAACGTTGGATACGTCTAATTACATGCCGTTTTTAACGTGTGGAGTGAATATGAATGGGGGAATGTATTGGTCACCTACTAGTAACCCTAACGATTCTTGGTATTACTTTAAGTTGCAAGTCGAAAAGTTTCAAAAATTGGAACTACCATCTTCTATGAAAATGGGTGAATCGCGTGACGAATCGCAGGTTTGTTACTTTGGTGAATCGCGTGGACGTTTACATTTGGTAGAGATGGTTCGTAAGGTTGTACGTTCGTACCTAAACGTTTATGAAATGATGAGCGATGATTCGGGTTGGGTGTTCAAGTATCAAGTTGGGTTCGATCAATTTAGGGGTGAGTTTTATAAGGGTTTTTGGTATCATGACTACTCTCCAGATAAGTTGGAAGTTTTGGATATTATTAGAGGTGAACAAGATGAAGATACATTTATGGTGGTGAAATTTGGTAATGTGGTCAAAAGTTATTATTTTTTTGACAAGAGTTTTAAGAAGTTGTTTGTTGATATTTATGGAAGAAGAATGGAAAGTCATCGTTATGTTGCAACCTCAGGTTAAATTCAATGTTTTTTGAAGTTAATTTTGAATTTTATCAGTATTGTTTAAGATTGGTTTTGGATTATTATGTTTTTTAAATTTGGCTTTACATAAATTTCAATTTGAAATGTTATGGTAGTTACTAATTGACAATGTTCCCTTCAGTTGATCATATTTTACATGAATTGTTCTCAATCGGTTTACAATCGAATTTTGTTTCGATTTTTGAACACTATGTTTACTTATTTTTTGGTTTTGGTACTACTTATTTGTTTTAGTATCACATTGTTGTTGGTTTTTATTCGTCTGTTTAAATGTTAAATCTTTTTTAGACAATCTGTTGAGCTATCTGGTTTTGTTGTTCATGTCATTGGACATTACAAATTCAGCATTAATATCTACATATTCATCATTATTACGCTTACGCCAGCCGTTCAAAAAAAATTACGGTTACGCCACAAGTGTAAGTGACTGGGATCTGAAGGCAATGAGTGCAACATAAGAACAAAAAGTTAAAAGGATAATGATTACATAAGGTGGCAATTTCGACCCATATACTTATTTAACGGTTCGCTTTGAGTTAAGTTTTGTTCTTAACATATTTCAAATCATATTTGACATTACTATTTATATGAAAATGTAGATATGTTATCGTCGATCCAATTTTGCCTGTTTTGACACGGTGCACAACTCTACCCATTTTAGCATCTCTCTTGAATGAACTAAAGAGGCTAAAATCATATACTAAAAAAAGATGAGTTGCATAGTACATACAGGGGAGTGCCTGCGAGGAGTTCGATGTATTTGTTATACAGAGTTGACCATCTTGTTTCACAATATGATGATATTTTCACCATCAAAATTGATTAATCCACTACAACTGTAGAATACAAGTAGTTAATGCACATTTATGGTGAATCTATCAATATTGATGGTGGAAATTTCAATTCCCTTGGAAATTACTATGCATACATCACATATGATGGGTTGGAATTTCAAATCTTTTACTATTATTCTTAAAATTTAATTATGTATTAACTGGTCTAGGATTAACACATTAGAAAAAGCACCCAGGTCTTGAAGTTTCAACACCCTGATAAATTGTTTCATCAAGTATGTGCAAGACTCCATCTTTTTGTTGTAATCTTTAGTTATATTGGTGCTATTTATTACTTCCCATATCAAATGGTAGTTAACCCAACCCATTATAGTGTACGTATACGATTCAAATATCTTACGCATAACATTGAGGGGATTTATCAAAGTATTAAGTGGATAACCCTTACAGTTAATGTACTTTTTTTTATAAAGTTATTAAATTAAATACACGCGATAGAAGTTCGGCTTAAGTTAGATACATTACTTCTTTGCTAGGCACTAAACCCAACTTATATAACTCATGGGTGGCAAGGTAGTCAAGAAGGGCGGTTTTGCGGAGTCGAGTAAAGGTGATTCTTCGGTTTTGGCGAAAGAAAAAAATGATCAAGGAAGGCTTTCGCGGCATTCAATGATATTGGCCGAGGAGAGCGTGTAGCCCGTGGGGTTATGGATCCACTAATGTGTTATCTTAGAATATATAG
Organism: Rutidosis leptorrhynchoides; assembly: GCF_046630445.1. NCBI lineage: Eukaryota > Viridiplantae > Streptophyta > Magnoliopsida > Asterales > Asteraceae > Rutidosis > Rutidosis leptorrhynchoides. The sequence continues at coordinate 641,687,490 of NC_092333.1, read as the reverse complement.
AATTGATCCGTGTAGAATTCTTTTAAAGAGACGGTTAATGAAAAGTTGAAAAAGACGGATCCTCGAGGTTGATTATTGTAGGTTGTATTGTGTTCTTCGGCTGGTTTCGTTTCTTCCTTGTATTTTCGTGTAATATTTGGTTTTTGTTTGGTTAATTTGTCTGTAAGGTTTTTTCAGGTTGTTTTGGAGGCTCGTTTAGTTAGTTTTTGTTTAGGCGGTTGTATTCTATGTGCGAGTATCCCCCGTTTTCCCCGTCTTTTTGTATTCTTTGTTGAGGGCGTTTTCTTCTTAAAAAAGACCCATATTCCTCGCCATAACTAGACAATTCTCTTCTTTTTACGGGGCATAGAGAGTCAGCTAAATGCACAGGTAGGCGTTTTTGACCCTTTAGGAGGAAAGCGAGTTAGCTGGTACGCAGGGTCGTCTCAACAATTTAAAGGCCCTAGACGAAAATAAAAATGAGTCCACATATACATTAAAATATTTTACTACGCATAACAAATTAATATTCCTATATATATATATATATATATATATATATATATATATATATATATATATATATATATATTTACTTACATTGTATTTAACTATTATAAACAAGGTATTTTAACTTTAATTGACAATTTTTTATTTGATATAATTAAATATATTGAAAAAAATATTTACATATTCAAAATTTTAGAATCTTCAAAATTTTTGAGCCTTATACAATTATCTATTTTATCTATGCTCGAGGACACCTCTGCTGGTACGGGCGGACCAGAAAGAAGAGAGGAGGGTTCACCGCTCTATATTGTATTCTTTATTTTCGAGAAAAAAGTAAAATAAAAATAATTATATATAACTCATTTACAACAAATCGAATAAAACCCCTAATTCTTCGCGCGTGTGTTACATTCATCAGTCTCCACTGTAACGTATTTCTGTGGAGAATGAGAAATTTTTGAATCCGAAACCCTAGTTCGTTCCTTCGACATGAAGTTGCAAGTTAATCAAGGTAACTCCGTTCCAATTGAAATTATAATTATAAATCAACATGAATTCATCTCGTTATTCTGCTTTTACTTTCATGATTTGGATCCACAATTTTGTCCTGTAAGCATATGCTTTTCGTTTTAAGATTTCACTGAGAAGCTAGGATTCATGCTGTTATTATATCTGAGAGTTGTTATCATTGCTGAGGGAGATACACAATGTGATTTGAATCCTTATTTATATAAACAAAATTAACCAAATTTACCAACTAGTACGTATATAGATGCCTGCACAATTTTTCTATCCACAAGCCTATTTAAGTCTAATTGGCTATTGAAGTCAAAATATGCTAACTTTTCACTATATAACTTTTCCTTGTATAGGACCTTAATTTTATAATTTCGACTTTGTAAAAAGTTTGAGACCGAGATTTTCAGTTAGATTTCAATTTTTGAACTACTTGAGAGCCAAATACTCAGTATAGTGCACATGATGACTATCTGTGTAAAAATTGGTTAGGCTATGACGGAAGAACTGGGTTGACATCACTTTAGATGTTATATTGATCTTTACAGATGTGGATGATTACTTTATGAGAAGGGCTTAAAGATGGTATAGTAGGATAAAGGACAGGTGATTAAGGTTCTTAAACTAATTAAAGCTTTGCACAGAGGATTCTGATGTGTACTAATCTGGACTCAAGTATAGTAACAAAGAGAAAAAGTACTATTTGTGGTGGGGGTTAAGTAGGTGTGTGATTGTTTAACATGTGTTAAGTGAAAAGAGGTGAGTAAGTGTCAACTTTTTTGATACATATAACATATGATTATGATTCGTCAAATGGTGATTATGATTGGTGGAGGTTGTTTTCCTTAGATTAAAGTCAAAAAGTCAACATCCTGCAATATGGAGGTGCCAATCATTAGTCACACGGTATATACGAGTTGGATGTTAATCTTACCTAAATACTCATTTGTTTGATCAAGTTAATATATAAATTAATTTGTTTGTTTAGGTAATATACTCTCTCATTTGTTCTTCTACTTATCAAACTTCATTGTTTATATTCGTATATGGTAGTACAGTTCTATATAATGTCTGAAACACTTAGCCTTAGTGCTGCAAAAGCTAATTTATACATACATTGTATGTATGCCTCGTGGGAGCCAATCTGGATTTATTGCTCGTGCTTCATTCATTTTTAACACAATATTTTCCTATGAAATTCAAGTTTTAGAATCAAATTCCATATATTGTGGTTTCAAATTATCGATCTTTTCTTGTAGTTCTTTCGAGTAGTCTATTGTAGATCATTTCCTGCTTTCAATTATCCATTACAGCATGTGGATTAGGTTTACCTATGTATGCTCAAGTATAAAATGGTGGTATATATTAATACATTTTGCTGCTTCATTCGAGTTTGTTTTCTCTAGTTCTTCATCAGTATACGAGGAATTCAACTTAGTGTCACCGCACTTTGATACCATAGACACTCTTCATTAAAAGAATCAATCAACAAAAGAAAATATAAATGCCTAACTAAGCAAATGGAAATTACAAAATGGGCTGCATTGATTTGCTACAAGCTCAAGAGATATTTTGAAAGAAAAAAAAAGTATATTGGCATCGACTCCAAGTATTTTTTTTTTCTTGCATTGGTGGACTTTTAGGAGTAGTTCTTTTAATATCTTCTTCAATACCTTCAGAAATGCTATCTATTCTGTTACTCACCAAAACAGGTTATCTCGTATATAATTCTCATGATCTTAATGTTCTTTTCAGTTATGCATTCTTTTTCTGGCTCCAAGGCTCTAGGAACGGCTCCAAGGCTCGAGGAACAGCTCCAAGCCTCCAACTACGGGTAAGATGGGGAAAAAGGTATATAAGTTTTGTTGTGATAACATATACTAATTTTTTTCTTTTCTGCTTTTTTTTGGTCGCAAATATACCTGTTTAGTTATGGTTTAGTCCATGTCATCTCTGTATTATTGATTGTGATTTGCAAGTAATCATATTTGTCTTGAGGATTTTTCAAGGTGTTTACTTGTTAGTCTGATTATGGTTTGTTCAGCTATAGTAACCTTTTGCTTTATTAGCTTTTTAAATTGTGTTTACGTATGTGTAAAGTTGAGTAGTTTGTGTGCTTTTACTATGTTTTAAGTGTTATTTGGATAATTTTAAAGCTAATGTGTCATTTACATATTTTGGTGAGTTGTGGCAACAATGGGAGGATACATTAAAGGAGTTCGTAGCATCCAGTTATCATGTGATATAGTCATGTACTCATGTCTATATGATAAGTTTGAGACTAAGTTGAAGGTAAGAAGGGTGATTGTAATGGAAAGACTGGAGTATTTAGTCATAAACTAGTTGTTAACAAGCCACCTGTTTTGTTAGTTAGCCTTTTGATTATTGGTTTGCATAATGATCAATATTGTAGTTAATAGTTGTAAGTGTATTCAAAATTACAGTTTATCCACACCTATAGATGTATAGTAATATAATGATGTGTAGATTTGAGCTATTTGTTGCAGTGTTTCTACTATCTTTTAAGTATCCTTATAACAATGTTTAATATTAGAATTGTGCAACCTGAAGAATGTTGTACTTGTGAAGAGATTTTTAGTGACAATGGAAGGAATACTAAAATAAGGATTCGTAATGTATGCTTCTACCACGTGATGGGTTTTATGAGTGTCTAGTGGAATAAGGTAAAACGCCTATTTTGGATGGATTTTGAAACGGTCCTCAAAACGGCCTCGAAAGATGCACGAGCCGCGTGCCCGTCACAAATAGAGAGACAATAGCTCCTTACAAGCAAAATTAGTGGACTAAGTGGGTATCTTTAGGTTTCAACCAATAACCATTGTGGGAAATATTAGTTAGCAACTACCTTAAGTTTATAATGGACTCTAATTTCCTTTCACAATCTGATGTGGCAGGTTGTTACAGACTCCCTCACTTAAATTTTCGAAGTCCTCAAATCAACCCCATAAGATGCACAAGTCGCGTGCCCGTCATAGCCCGCCCTCACAAGCAAACTTAGTGGACTAACCGGGTATCTCCAAGTTTCAATTAAAAACTATGGTGAGATATATTAGTTAGCCACTACTTTAAGCTTATAAGGGACTTCAATTTCCTTTCACAGTCCGATGTGGGACAGGCTGTTACAGATTTAAATCATAAAGTGAATTTTGACGGAAAATTTAAACCATTAAGCAATTGGATTTGTGCAATTGAAAAGCATCGTTGTCATTTTGCTGTGAGTATTGGTGAGAATGGAAGAAAAAGTACAATCAAGGGTTCGTAATGTATGCATTTATCGCGTGAAACACTCATGCGTTTCTATGAGTTTGCTAAAGCCCGATTTTTCGGTTTACTTATGGCCAAAAATCGGATTGTAACGGAAAGGTTGAACCAGTAAGCTATTGGATATGTATGAACTTGGCATTTATTATTGTACTTTTGTGGAGATTTTTAGTGTGAACCGAAGGAAATATACAATTAAGAGGTTCGTAACGTATGCATTTATGACGTGAAAGAGTCATGCGTTTTTTATGAGTTCGAGGCTGAATATGACAAAGCCGGATTTTTCAGCTGCCTTTAATGCTAGAAAGAAGATTGTAATGGAAAGGTTGAACTATATAAGCTTGATACTATGGGATTATAAGCCATCCCTTTGCTAAGCAACCAAATTAACCTATTGCTATCTACTTCTCTTTGATTGCATATTAGTCAATACAGGAGGACGGTGCTTCCCAAATCAAGTTGCTCTTTGTATTTCTTTCTTGTGTTTCTCCATTTATCTTATTACATTCAACAATGGCTAACCATGTTTCTACTTCCTATTGTGGGGCGTCTCAATCTGGTAAGTACCTGACTAACTTTTGGAATCTTGTATCAGCTTTATTAGACAACTATAATTGTATAAGGTTATACTCTAGTTATAGTATAGGGATATATTATGTAATTGTTCTTCCTATATAATGGAAGCTTATGTAGTGATATCAAATGTACCAGAACATACAAGTTCAATATCTCTCTTCCTCTATTCTATCTACTTATATGGTATCAGAGCTGTAAAGGCCTAAGTCCGGCAACAATTCCGGCAGCCACTATTCCGGTAACAATTCCGGCAGCTACTATTCCGGCAGCAACAGTCCCGGAACCAAAAAAAAAAAAAAAGGTCAAAAAAAAAATAAAAAAAATTATTACCTTATCTTTTATCTATTTCTGAAAATGGCAATGTTAGCTACCTTTACTCCAACAGAGAAAGCCGCACACAACTCTCACAAATTTGGTTTCACTTTATCTCCCACAAACTATGGTTACTGGAAGACAATGGTTCAACCGTTCTTCGTCACAAACAAATTATTTGACTATATTGATGGCACAATCCCTTGTCCACCTAAAAATGTCCCATCATCAGAAAAAGATGAAGAAACACAGTCTCAAACACCAAACCCCAATTACATTAATTGGGTCTCTAATGATGCTCATATAAGAATGCTCCTCATTTCTACCATATCCGAAGCATCATTCCAACATGTTCAAGGAGTAACGTCTCGTGATCTCTGGTTGTCCCTTGAGCGTGCCTACGCTCCTCACACTTCCTCTCGAGAATACACTTTGAAAACCCAGCTTCTCAGACTACAGATGAAGCCAGATGAAACAACCGCAGACTACCTAACTAGGACTCAAGAATACGATGCTGCGCTCGCTAACATAGGTGAAAAGATGAAAGAAAAAGATTTGGTGATGCTAGTTATATCAGGATTACGAGAGGAATACAACGGTTTAAAATCAAGCCTTCTGGGCCGCGAAAAGCCACCTACCTTTGTAGACCTTCATGGTCTGCTATCAGACCACGACTACATGATCAAGAAATCTGTACCCGACATTCCTTCAGCTCAAGCATTCACGACTAGCACACAAAGTCGCAATTCACCAGCTCCTAATAATGTCTTGCCCGCTTCACAAACAGATCAGCTTCAAGCCATACAATTGCTTTTATCTCAACTTGGACTACAAGCTCAACCTGCTCATACACCGGCTGCACAAGCCATGTACACTAACCGATATGGCAATAACCGTGGTCGTGGACGTGATTACAGACGTGGAAGAGGCAACTATAACAACAGAAATCAAGCAGGTAATCGAAATTCATTTAACAGGGCTTCTAATCAAAACACAGTTTTTGGCACATGCAACAGGTGTGGGATTGGGCACATCCCATCTCAATGTCCTAATCGTAACCCTGCTGCTATGAGACGACAGTCACCTTCAGCCAACTTTACAGACTATCGCTCCCAAGCGTCAACCTCTTGGATCCCAGACACAGGCTCTAGTCACCATGTTGCTCCAGACCTATCCAACTTTGGCAACTCCGAGGTCTACTACGGTGAGGACAATCTTCATGTTGGCAATGGTAAGGGTTTACCCATTCTACACGTTGGTTCCTCACAATTTTCGTCTCCAAACAAAACCTTTTCCCTCAAAGACATACTTCATGTTCCTGAAATAAAACATAAACTACTTTCTGTACAAAAGTTTTGTCTTGATAACAATGTGTATTTTGAATTTCACTCGACTTTCTTTGCTGTGAAGGACAAGATTACACACACTACCCTCCTCATGGGTCCAAGTAATGGTGGTCTTTACTCCTTCCATCTTCCTCAGTCTTCACAAGTTCACAAAGTAGCATTCTCCACTACCCGTGCATCTTCAATTACATGGCATCAAAGACTCGGACATCCACATCCACAACTTTTGAAGTCCATGTTATCTAAATATCATTTGCCTTTACAAAATAAGTTTACAACCACCTTTTGTGATTCATGTAATGTTGGAAAATCCTCTAAACTTCATCTATTACCATCTACTTATAAAAGTTCGCACATTTTGGATTTAGTCTTTTGTGATGTATGGGGACCTGCGCCTGTTACCTCCTTCGATGGTCACAAATACTTTTTGCTGTGTGTTGATCACTTTTCACGATTTATGTGGTTTTTCCCATTAAAACTCAAATCTGATGTTTACGCCACCTTTAAGCAATTTGTTGCAATGGTTGAACGACAATTTCAGACCAAACTCAAATCTGTCCAAACTGATTGGGGAGGTGAATTTAGAAATCTCTCTCAATTCTTTTCTCCACTAGGCATCAATCATCGTCTTTCCTGTCCTCATACAAGTGAACAAAATGGTTTGGTTGAAAGACGACATCGCCATGTTGTTGAAACCGGTCTTACTCTACTCGCTCAATCACATGTACCACAACGTTTTTGGCATTTTGCTTTTGGAACTGCAGTATATCTTATCAATCGAATGCCATCCAGAACAAACTCAGCAACCTCACCCTTTGAACATGTGTTCAAACATAAACCTGATTTTTCATTTCTTCGAGTTTTTGGGTGCCAATGCTACCCTCATCTTCGTTCATACAACAACCACAAAATGGATTTTCGATCTACACCTTGTGTATTTCTTGGTTACAGTACTGCCCATCATGGCTATCGATGTTTCGACCCAAAGTCGGATCATATTTATATAGCCCGTCATGTTCGATTCAATGAGCAATCTTTTCCTTTTACACAATCTGATACAACCATTTCTACACATCCAGTCAATCCCTACATCTCTAAATATCCAAATCCTACCTCACAAACTAAAGATTCACCTTCCACAGTTCCTAAAACTCATTCTGTCCCACCAGAACCACAAAATACCACCACTACACCGCTTGGACACGGCACGATCAAACCACCTATCATTCACACATATCATCGTCGCTCAGAAACCTCCTCATCACTACCTAAACAAAGTCACAACCAACTACCTCAGACTACTGCTACGACTACCACCATTACCACAAACACTGAGCCACCTCCTCGTTCTCGACCAGCCAATCTTCGCCCCAATCCAAAACAAATCCACCAACATAAGGTCACCTCCTATCATACAAGAGGTCCCTCGTCCGACACTGAACCAGCAAATTTTACCATTGCTAACAAAGATCCTCACTGGCGTAAAGCCATGACTGAAGAGTATTCAGCGTTGGTGCGGAATGGTACTTGGTCACTAGTACCTCGTGTTCCAAATTCTAATGTGGTTGATTGCAAGTGGGTATACAAATTAAAACGAGATCAAACAGGGGCAGTACAACGTTACAAAGCACGTTTAGTTGCTAAAGGGTTTCGACAACAACCAGGCATCGACTATCAGGAAACATTTAGCCCCGTTGTAAAATCAACAACCATTTGTGTTGTTCTCTCCTTGGCTGTGTCTCAGAAATGGTCCCTCAGGCAACTTGATGTACAAAATGCCTTTTTACATGGTGATCTTCACGAAACAGTTTATCTACAACAACCACCGGGATTCGTCAATTCAGCTACACCAAATCATGTGTGCCTCCTTCACAAAGCCTTATATGGATTAAAGCAAGCACCTAGAGCATGGTTTCATCGACTCTCTACAGCACTTCATTCTCTTGGATTTCATGGGTCGAAAACGGATACTTCCTTATTTATATACTCTAATGAGAACACTCTTCTATATATGCTTGTGTATGTTGATGACATTATTTTAACAGGGAACGATACAAAGGAAATAGATAAGGTTGTACAAAGTCTCAGCCGCTCATTTGCTATTAAAGACATGGGTAACTTATCTTATTTTCTAGGGATTGAAGTCACAAGGAATGGTAATGACATGATTCTATCACAACGCAAATACATCCGTGAACTTTTGGAACGCGCCGACTTATCTAATGCTAAACCAGTTTCATCTCCAATGACAACCAACGCCAAACTTGCTCTTGGTGATAGTGCAACATTTGACAACCCTGTTCAATATCGTCAAATTGTGGGTGCCCTTCAATATGTTACATTGTCTCGACCGGACATCACTTTCGCAGTCAACAAAGTCTGTCAGTACATGCATTGTCCCACGATAAATCATTGGTCAGCAGTTAAACGAATTCTCCGTTATTTACAAGGCACTGCCAATTATGGTTTACGATTTATGCACGACTCCGGAACAGTGCTTCATGCCTATACCGATTCAGCATACAACTCGCTGACTAGCTTCTCTGATGCTGACTGGGCAGGTTGTCCAGATGACCGTCGATCCACGGGAGGATATGCTATATATCTTGGTTCAAACCTAGTATCATGGTCTGCTCGAAAACAAAAGACTGTCTCTCGATCCTCAACAGAATCTGAATACAAAGCCCTAGCTGACACGGTTGCAGAACTAACATGGCTTCAAGATCTATTACGTGAACTTCGTGTTCCTGTTAAATCGGTTCCTACCTTATGGTGTGATAACCTTGGCGCTACGTATCTCTCAGCTAACCCAGTCTTTCATGCACGTACAAAACATGTAGAAGTTGATTTTCACTTTGTTCGAGAAAGAGTTGCTCAACAAAAACTTTCAGTTCAGTTTATAACTACTGATGATCAGATTGCTGATATCTTCACCAAGCCATTGTCCTCACCAAGATTTCTCCAGTTACGATCCAAGCTACAGGTTGTTACCCGTCCTTAGCTTGCGGGGGAATATTAGACAACTATAATTGTATAAGGTTATACTCTAGTTATAGTATAGGGATATATTATGTAATTGTTCTTCCTATATAATGGAAGCTTATGTAGTGATATCAAATGTACCAGAACATACAAGTTCAATATCTCTCTTCCTCTATTCTATCTACTTATAAGCTTAGAGCTATTTTAATTTTTACTAGCGAACACCCTGCGAATTCGCGAAATTATATTTATTTATATTTATATTTATTATTATTAATAGTATTCGGAGGTGGTCTGTTGGTCATGTTTTCTGGTGGTGGTCCGGTGGTGGTCCGGTAGTAGTCCGGTGGTGTTTCGGTTGTCCTCTGGTTAGCTGGTGGTCCGGTTACCCAGTGGTGGTCCTCTGGTTCGATGGTGGCCGGCGGCTGTCCGATGGTCCGCTGGTGAACCTGACCAGTGGTGTCTTGGTGGTGCTCCTGTGGGGGTTCGGTTCTCCGGTGGTGGTCCGGTTGTTCGGTGGTGGTTTGGTGGTCCCGTGATGGTTCGTTGGTGTGGTGGTGGTCCGGTGGTGGTTTGGTTGTCCGGTGGTGGTTCGTTTCTGGTGGTGATTTGGTGGTCCATAGATGGTATGGTGGTGCTTTGGTGGTGCTTTGGTTGTCCGACAGATGGTGGTTCGGTTGTCCGGTGGTGGTGGGGTAGGTGGAGGTGGGTGGTGGTGGTGGTACTATGTTGAAATATTCACTTTCTTTTTATACATAGTTAGATTAGAGTTAGATTAGATTACTTACATTTTATTGTTACTGACCATGATTTGCGTCCCCAGCCTTCATCCTGCCCAGGAACATGGAATATCACTAATTACATATTCACTACACGACTCTAGCGTTTACGAGAACCTTAGGATATATGGTTCTTGTTGCCTTTAATATGTTGTAGCTTTATGAAAACCGGGAATATGCTTGAAAATCCTCAATTATCAACAATAAATACAAATCGTTTGAGCGTCACCGAAAGGGTGTATTCTGCTGGCATAATTAACAATATTACCGACACATAGATATCTACAATCACTAATAGCACAATTTTTGCCTTGTCGCATTGTAAGCCATAATTAAATCGTATAGTGAGCATTCCTTGAAACAACAGCAAATTAGGTATTGAAGAATTGAGTTCTCATAAAAATTTCTCCGACTTTTCATCTCTGTTGATTATAATAGTTCATGTTTTTCAGGAACCCAATATGATGATGTACATAACAAGTTATGGCATCTCTGTGCGGGGCCATTGGGCACTGTCCCCGTTATAGGAGAACGAACTTATTATTTTCCAGAGGGTCATTTAGAACAGGTGTCTATTATCATCTTCTTTTAAGAGCTTATTTATTTTCAACTTTTATTTAGTAATGTTTCTCTTTGATACAAGAGGGTCTGTTGTCTCTATTAGTTTGTTACCGATATAATTTAAATGCTTAACTTGTATCATTATTATTATTATTATGTTCTTGTTATTCCCCTGTTCAATATCTGAATTGACATCAAATTTTTTTGTTCTTAAAGATTGGGGCCTTCATGCCTCATGAGAAGACGCTCCCGTATATTTATTCACCAGACAAAATTTTGTGCAAGGTGCTACATGTTCTGCTTCAGGTATGACCAGTGTTTCTCTAAGATTTCATTATGTGTTATTGGCCATAAGTTCATGTCTGACCAGGTAGAGATGGTTTAGTTGGGATATTAGGCGGTGTTTGTGATTTGCCTATTTAAACAGATTATCTATCAAATGATCTATTTAAAAGCAATTAACCACTTCTGAGTGGATGACTAAATATGTTTTTGCTTGTTTGTATATATCAAAGGTTAAATAAGCTAGGCAGTTTGAGATCACTTATTTTAGACTTATTATACTTGCTGGATTTAAAATTACACGTGTACCTTTAAGCTGAAGTAGATTGTTTTTCAGTAAGCTGATATGTTTTTGTATATTAGTATAACCATATGCTGTTTTCTTTATGCTTTACAAAAAAATAGAAATAAAATAATAAATCACAAGCTTTGTATTAGAAAACTCCAAACATCATAAGCTTTGATGTATAAGATATTAAAATAACGCCGTATCCTTTTTACATAAAAAATGTGGTTAAAATCAACTGTATATGTTCTCTATTAGGGGGTTCTGGGTGTGGACTGTGGGATATATGTTCTTTTGGTTACGTTGAAACCTTTCAAAGTACACAAAAGAAAAGGCATTGTAATATTACCTGCTAAAAGATCGATTAATGAATCTGGATATGTTTCAGGCTGACCTCGAGACTGGTGAAGTATATGCTCGTATAACGCTTCTTCCCGTTAATGATGTGAGCTTATTTTTTTGTTATATAATAATTTATGTATATAATATTTACCTTTTAATAAGTTAAAAAAGGTGTACTCTTTTCGACCTCTTTCTTATGTTGTTTGTATGAATCAGCAAAGTGAAGTAACAATCCCGGATCCCGAAGTTCAAGAACCTTCTAGCTGCAGTGTCCACTCAATGTGCAAGATTCTAACTGAATCGGACTTATCCAAACAGCACGAATTATCTCTTCCTTGTAGGCAGACAATTGACTTTTTGCCTCCTTTGGTAAGGCTTTAGCTTTTGTTGAGCGTGTCCACTTTTGGTTTTAAGCTATCGGGTACTTACTATAAGTCTCATGGTCAGGATAAATCCCAAAAGCCGCCTTTGCAAGAATTAGTTGCTCGAGATATTCACGGCAATCAGTGGCGTTTTTGTCACACACTTAAAGGTTTCACTTTGTTTACTTGCTTTAGTAAATAATTCATCGTAGATGTGCATTGTTCTGAAAATTTGAATCGTTCCTTTATTTTTTCATGTCAAAACTTCACATTGAAAAAGTATTTTTAAATTATTGTTCCTTGAGCAATTTCATTTTTTTTTTTTCACAAAAGTTTATAGCCTGTAACTTGTAGGAAATAACCTTGTTTCTGTACTCGTGTATTCATGAAGCATTTTTTATTTTTCTGTTTATATATTTGTTTGGACTTTGACTAGTTTTGGTAATATATATATCCTAGGCCAACCTAAGCGTCACTACCTTACTGGTGGATGGAGTGAGTTTGTTAAGGCTAAAAAGTTGGTTCCTGGGGATGCAGTTATCTTTCTACGGTAAAGTTATATATAGAACAACTGGACTTTGGTGATTAGTCTATCTATACTTCTATCTCTATAGGTTACTATACGAAAATCGTTTATCATTTTCACAGGGGCGAAAATGGGGGTCTTCATGTTGGAATAAGGAAGAGGATGCGTGTTTCAGGCTACATGCCAGGTCAAAGTCAACTTGGCATCCTTACTGTCGCCTCCCATGCTATTGCAACGGGGACTCGTTTTACAGTTGATTACAAACCCAGGTATCCATTATCCTTCACTTAATTGAAAGGGTGTCCCTTTAAGCTGCTTTACTAATGAGTAGACGTTCAACTTTATGTTTGTATTTTTATATGATGGGCCCACAAGTGTGTAGCTTGTTGCATTTTTATTCAGTCTATTTAGTTTGAACGGGTGTATTTTGCACAAATTTTGCCTATGCAGTTTGCACAAGTTTTGAACTTTATGTATGTATTTTTTTAATTAAGTTTCAATATATATTTTTTTAATTAAGTTTGAACTATTACGGTCAGTTGTTGTCATTAGCTGCATGTTTTGCTGAATTTGGTATTATTTGTGAACAGAGCATGTCATTTTCCGTTTGTTATCAGCATGAACAAATATCTGGAGTCTCGGAACTATAGGCTGTCTGTTGGATTGAAGTTTAAAATAAAGTGTGAGGGTGAACATGTTCGTGAAAAAAGGTACCTTCTGTAGATTGCTCATTTTTAACACGAATGGGTGCTTCAGAAATTCGTTAATGAATTATGTTACTTTTTTGATGCAGTGTCGAAGGGACCATCGTAAGTGTGGGACGCACTGAAGCTTCGAAATACGAAGCTTCCGAATGGCGCTCACTAAAGGTGATTCCTACCCTCTAAAGCTCAGTTAACACCCTGAGTAATCCACAGTATATTCTACTAAATTCATGAATAGCATAGCATATATGAATAATATTAAAATAAAAATTGCACAAGCCTAAGCTAAAGTATCAAGTATCATCATGATATCTGCTCCACTTTTTAATGTGTATAATATACGACTAACTATGTTTTGAATTATTTTTTATTTCTGCTAACTAATTTTTGACATCTTGTTAGTTTGTGTTGCTGTGAATGATATATAATATACGACTAATATAATCAAGTGGCTTTGTGTCTTTTTCATTACTAGTATTTAGCGTCTTAGTTGATCTCCTCTTTGTGCGCTCTCATATTAGCTTATTGTGAACTTGTTTCAGCTTTTGTGGTAGATATTTCAATCCTTTTTTTCTTTAAAATATGAGCAACTTTACAAGTTTAATCACACAATGTTGCCATCTGCTTCAGGTTCAATGGAACGAGCCAGTGTCAACATCGCTTCCGGATAGTGTTTCTCCATGGGAAATAGAACATGTTAAGAGTAGTTTCTGGACCAGCTTCTTTTTCAGGAAATTAGGAAGGCTTTTACATTGCGACTGCATATAATTGTTACAGAAGTTGTGTATGAAGACTGATGATTTGAGAATCCATTTGATTAAAGATTAAAATGCTTGTAGTTTTGGATTTGTAGTGTTAATTGTTACTGTCACTAGTTTGTGTTCCAAAAACTTTTTCAGAAATTGCTTTTCTATGACTAATTTTTTGAAAAAACGAATTGTCTGCAATAAATTATAATTTTGAAATTCTTTTGAGTGTTGTAAAGTAATAACGATGGTATTGATGTAACCCGTATATAACAAATCTCTCAATCGCGAGTTCAATGTAATGGTTTATAATTGGATATTGTTCAATAGACGTGTTATGTAGATCATAGAAGTGTCAAATAGATGGCACAACGGGTTTGTATGATGTTGGAGTGCGTTTGTTAAGTGTAATGGGTCTGTAGTCGGGGTATAGTTCAACACAAGTGTCAAATTAATCGTACGATCTATTAATTAGACGCACTTGAGTTTGTAACTAGTAGAAGGGTCCGCGCTACGCTGCGGAATTGTGTAATTGTTAATTAAGCGAAGTGATATGTGGATAAAAAACGTCTATAAAGAAATTTGTACATTTTCCTCCGTAAATGAAAAAGGCATGTGTTTAACACATCCTTTGTTTGTAATACTCCATACGTCCTAATTTTATTATTCACTATTTTATTTTAGAAAGTCACAAATTAATTGTTCACTTCTATAAATGAAAGAAAAATGTGATAAAAATCTTTTATTTCCCTACTTTATTTATGTAAAACAAAAAGATAGATAAAAAGTAAGGATAAAACTGGAAAAACTAAAAAAAAAATTACTTGTGATAGGTATTTTTTTAAACTGTATTTTTTTATCTGAGAACGATAGATTCGGAACGGAGTGAGTATAAGATAAGGAGTAGTAAAATAGAGTTTAAAGTAGGAATTTTTAGAATTTTTGAGGTGCAGTTTGTTAGTTTTACTTAAAATGATGGGTTGAGTAAGAAATAAAGTACACATGGTTAACATCATCCATAGACCCACCACCTGCCCTATCTTTATTAACATTACGGAGTACCTTTTTCTCTTTTAACTGGAAGATGATCTCACACACTGTTTTTTTTTATCCTCACACACCCTTTTACCCTATTATTAGAGAGAGTTAAAGTAAATTGGTGTGTGAGGATCAAAAAACAGTGTGTGAGAATCATTCCTCTTAACTGATTATCCTCTCCAGTCTTCTTACCCATTTTTCATTACTATTTTCATACTAAAACCATAAAAATTATTTGAAGGAAAAATAGATCAACGGTCGGACCCTGGCTGGTTCCGTTATTGTCGGAGCTTCTACCAACGACGGGTTTTTCATTGGAATGTAGTCGGATCTCGTTTCTTAACTGCCGTTCCTCCTCCCTTCTATTGGTTCCCGTTAGTATGTGTATTCTGACTGGCGGTTCTAAATTTTTGGAGCTTCTACCGGCGACAGATTTTTTCGCCGGAATATTGTCGGATCTTCTTTCTTGACCGCCGATCATCCTTCCTTTCTTGTTCCTGTTACGCTGTCTTTCAACAGTGGCCGTTTTAGCGTTTAAAAGCATCTATCTTCGGTCGACTCTTGCACCATCACCAAAGCCTTGCCGTTGATTACCGGCGCTTGGCCACAACGGCGTTTATAATCGGAGAGGTAGAGAGACGATGAAAGGGTTTGGTGGAGAAAGTGGAGTTTGTGGAAGAAGCTCCCAGATTGGTACGGAGAAAAAAAAAGGCTGCAGTAAAAATGCTAGAGTGTAACACTAGTTGCTGCAGTGTAACAATGTTTTTGATGATGTGGCTGACTGTGATTGGGAACCGACTTACGCGATTTAGTATGTTTAGTAATAATAATAATAATAATAATAATAATAATAATAATAATAATAATAATAATAATGGTCTTGTAAAGCTTGCACCTTTTTAAACCCATACAAAATCCCAAACTGTGAAGTTTGTGGGACCAGAAACTCGTCTTTTTCATCAATTTTGAGTCTTGATGATGAAGAATTAGAGTTGGGTTCTTCCGCTGTTGGGAATGTTTTTCTGCCTCTGTTACAAAAGTGTACTAATAATAATAATAATAACGGAAACATGGAAAGATGGATGGATCTCCGATGCTGAGTGCTTTTCATTTTCTAGTTAACTACGGGGAAGATTTTGGGAGAAGATAGAGTCTGTATCATTACTTAATTGAATTTGTGCCCACAAGGTATTTGTTAAAAGTCCTCTGTTTTTTCTTGGCTTCATGGTTATAA
This sequence comes from Rutidosis leptorrhynchoides, assembly GCF_046630445.1. Lineage (NCBI taxonomy): Eukaryota > Viridiplantae > Streptophyta > Magnoliopsida > Asterales > Asteraceae > Rutidosis > Rutidosis leptorrhynchoides. The sequence continues at coordinate 641,671,127 of NC_092333.1, read as the reverse complement.
TTTTATTGGTGTATGGGGATTTTGTCTCTGTCATTTTAGCTATGCACTACAACTAAAGGTTGTGTGCAGTTATGTCGCATGCCACAGTGAAGTTTCATTGTCCCTTTGTGGGTCTTAGTGGCTGTCAAAATGGGAGTGGAAATGGGCTTGTTAGAAGTTCTCTTATCAAGCATCTTAGTGATCGTCATTGTGGTATCGATGCGCGGGATATCACTCGACATTCTCTTACTTCTAATTTGGGTGTTTATACTGAGGCTGATGTTACTTTTAGGCGTATGGGGATTTGGTTATGTGGTGTTTGCTTCAAAACACACACTGTACGTGCTAAGTGCCGTCATGGTAGGGGCCCGGATGTGCCGCCCCCCGATGAGGGAAATGGTGTTGTTCGTTTTGTGCTTCATAATTTTTCCAAGCCACTAGCTCCCTCTTCTCCTGCTCGACTTTGTATTGAGGATGGTTCGGTGCGTGATCATAATGATGGTTTTGACGTGGCTCTCCTGGATCAGTTGTTCTCTAAGGGGTTTCGCACGGTTAAGTCTATCCCTCTCAAGTGTCGTTTGGGGTTTTCTCGGGTTTTGAAAGGTGCTCTTGATAAGGTGATCTCTAAGCCTGATGACATTTCTAGTTGGGTCTCTTTGTTGGTGTTACCCCTTTGTACCCTTAAAACCTTTCGGCCACGGAGTAGTCGTGAGTCTAGGTCTTCGATAAAGCGTCGGCATCAGGAAGAGAATATTTCCCGTGCTATTTGCTCTTGGGGGACAGCGGGTGGGAGTTTACAGCTTGTGAGGGAGTATTTGGCAGAGGATTCTCCTATGTTCTCAGTGGTTGATGATGAGGTCCTTGATTTGGAAGAGCGTAATATTAAGCAGTGTCGTAGAAAGATTTGTGATGGCCATTACACCGCTGCAGCTCGTGTTCTTTCTTCATCAGGCGTTGCTCCTTATAATGACGCCACACTGGCGGACTTGCTGTCTAAGCACCCTTCTTCTATCGCTCCTTCCTTGCCTGATATGACGGTTGATCACCTTCACCTCGTTACGACTTCTGCTGTTGTTTTGGGCCAGATTAAAAGTTTTCCTCGGGGCACTTCATGTGGTAGGGATGGTTTACGTGCACAACAACTTATGGATTGCTTGAGTGGTGCTGCTGTGGCAGTCTCGGATGAGTTGGTTGGCTCTATTACCGGAGTCGTTAATCTCTTTCTAGCTGGAAGGTGCCCTATGGAATTAGGAGAGTATATTGCTAGTGCTCCCCTCACACCGCTTGTCAAGCCCGGCGGTGGTCTTCGTCCTATAGTTGTGGGTACTGTTTGGCGACGTCTTGTTTCGAAGGTTGGCGCTGCTATGGTTGGCCAGTCTTTGGGAAGTTACTTCGATGGTCTTCAGTTTGGTGTTGGTGTTTCTTCAGGTGGTGAGGCTATTCTTCATGCTGTGAATCGGCTGATTGAGGATCGTGGCTCTGATGTTGGCCTCTCTATGTTATTAGTTGATTTTCAAAATGCCTTCAATCTAGTTGATCGTACGGTCATGTTACGTGAAGTTCGCCGCCTTTGTCCGAGCATTTCTCGGTGGGTTGAATTTTGCTACTCTAATCCAGCCAGATTGTATTATGGGAACCACACATTATGGTCTTCTCAGGGGGTACAACAGGGTGATCCCCTTGGTCCGCTGCTTTTTGCTTTGGTCCTACAACCCTTGGTTTCTAAAATCAGAGATAATTTTGAGGTTTGTCTTCAGACGTGGTATTTGGATGATGGTACTATTATTGGGGACACTTTGGTGGTGGGGAAGGTTTTGCATTTGATTATGGAGGATGGGCCTCGTTTTGGGCTGCATCTCAACGTTGAAAAAACAGAAATTTTCTGGCCTACGGAGGACCCTCGCAGCAGGCAAGTAGGTGTCTTTCCTCCTAATATTGCTCGGCCTTTAAATGGTGTTAAGTTGCTTGGGGCCCCCGCAAGTTCCGATCCTGGTTTTAGTAGTGAACTGGTGATGCAAAGGGTGACCAAGTCCATTGCGCTTATGGATAAGGTTGCTAAGCTTGATGATCCTCAGTGTGAGTTGTTGTTGCTTAGGGCATGTACGGGAGTTTCTAAACTCTACTTTTCCTTGCGTACTTGTCCTCCTAGTATATTTGAGGCGGCTTAACGCGCTTTCGATGGAGCCCTTCGATCTTCCTTGGAGCGTATTGTTACTGCTTCAGGGCCTGGGTTTGGTGATTGGCAGTGGCGGCTTGCCACCTTGCCATTTGCATTTGGAGGGCTTGGAGTTTATTCTGCAGGAGATGTTCGTCATTATGCTTTTCTGGCTTCTCGATTACAGTCTGCTGGATTGCAGACCAAGCTCCTACGTCATGCGGGTATTGTTGGTCTTGGTCGTGCTTTTGAAGATGCATTGGGTCTGTTTAATAAAACGGTTGGGTTTGATATTTTAGGTAATCCGAGTGAGGTCGCTGCCCCATTACTCATGAAGAAATTGGCAGATGTTTATTTCACAAAGGTTACCGCTTCTGCAGAATCCACTTTTTCGTTATCTCCCCGACAATCAGCCTTATGGAAATCACAGCAGAGTGATCACACCTCTGCTTGGCTAAGGGCAGTCCCTATTTTGGGGTTGGGTCAGACGATGAACGCAAAGACTTACCGATGTGTGTTGTGCTACCGGTTAGGTGTTCCATTGTTCTCTATCTCGACGGCATGTTCTGCCTGTTCAAGGGTTTTTACTGGGGATATCTTCGGGGATCACGCGGTGTCTTGTGCTGGTATGGTGGGTATTAAGCATCGACATAATATTGTCCGGGATTCCCTTGTTGATGTTTGTTATCAATCTGGGATTTCAGCGAGAAAGGAGGTTGACATTGGGTTGTCTGGAGGGAACGACAGGGCCCTCAGACCTGCAGATGTGTTACTTTATTCCTGGGATTGTGGTCGCGATGTTTGTGTTGACTTGAAAGGGTCTTCTCCTTTGACACAGTCTGGGCTTTCTGACTTTGTCCCTGGACGTGCTGTGATTAATGCGGCTCGTCGGAAGCGGGTCAAGTACGAATCTAGTTGTCTGGCGATTGGTTATGGTTTCATTCCTTTCTCATTTTCTTCCCTTGGGGAATTAGAGAAGGAGGCTGTTTCTTTGCTAAAACGGGTTCAGAAGAGTTCGATGGCGCAAGATATTGGTGCCGGTGCTGCTGCTCATATTTTTACTAGGATAGGTTTTGCTATTGCTAGAGTTGTGGGGGCCCAGATTGTCTCTAGGCTTCCCACTAATTTTTTGTAAGTTTTAAAACTTTTAAGTTTATTATAATAATAATAATAATAATAATAATAATAATAATAATAATAATAATAAAGTAATAATAATAATAATAATAATAATAATAATAATAATAATAATAATAATAATAATAATAACTGGATGCACTTGAGTTTGAGTCAATAGTATATCTCAATTATTACATATTTTACATCTATTTTAATTTATCTTTGGAACTAATAATCACGAGTTCATGAGAGTGTATGGCCATTATCCCAAGTAGGGTAAATTATCTTAGTTGCTTAACATGCTTAAATAATGTGGAGTTGATGCAACTTAATCCACTCTGGATGTAATCTATCATTCTATCAAGATTATGACAAAAGTTTTCTTTTTTGCTCTTTTTTTTATTTATTTTCGGGTATGAATCCTTAAGCTAAGCATGATGGATAAAAATCAATATCCAGCATGATTATTTTTCACTTTTCATCATTACTTTATTATTATTATTATTATTATTATTATTATTATTATTATTATTATTATTATTATTATTATTATTATTATTATTATTATTATGCATTATATTATATATACATATACAATATGAGGATGATTCTCACACACACTTTTTTGATCCTCACACACCAATTTAAAAAAATGGAGTATTATTAGAAGAGTAAAAGGTTAAAATAGGTGTGTGAGGATTAAAAAAGGGTGTGTTAGAATCATCCCCCATACAATATACATTATTATAAATTATTATATTATAATTATAAATTATTAATAGTTATTAATAGATAAGTTTTATTGTATAACTATAATATATAAATATATAAATTATAATTATAAGTTTTAAGCAATAATTTATTACTTCAATTAATAGTCCCTCTGTCTCTAATTTATTGTACTCTTCATTATTGATATATCCCAAATTAATTGTTTATTTTCATTAATAAATAAATAAATACGAATAATAAAGATTACGAATTAAATCTCTTTTGTGCTTTAATATATACATGTAAAACAAAAATATAGGTAAAATAAAGTGTAAAACTATAAAGCTGACATAAAGTACAATGTAATGATGATGTTTATTAAACTTTGTGTGTTTTTTTATCTCATGACAATAAAATTGTAACATGTGGAGTATATAGTAAGAAAGCACAAATGTTTGATTAATCACTAAAATAGACAAAATCTTTTTTACGACGATATAATTGGATACATAATCGTAGATGCTTCCTATGCACGATTTTTCATCTAGTTGTAGATTCGGTAATGTTGCGAAAATTCCAATATTGCGCAACAAGAAGCATTGTGATGACCCGGGAATTTCTGACCAAATTTAAACTTGATCTTCATATGTTCCCGACACGATAAGCAAAGTCTGTAATATTGAGTTTCAAAAAATTTTGAACTGTTTTCATAATGCATTTAACCTTGACCACTTCCAACGATTCACGAACAATTTATTTGTAAACAAATATAATTAAATATATATATATATATATATACATAAATATATATACATATATATATAGATATAGGTATCTATGATAATTACAAAGTATAAAATATAGATTAAACATTAAAATTTAATATGTAAAATAAGATATATGGTAATCAAGTGTAATTTAAAATGAATCTATATATATAGTATAGAATTTTTATGTATAAATATTGTATGTATATTGTGAATAAATATTAAATTTTATATAAACTATGAAATAATTAATAAATTATGATATTAATATGTTAAACGTACCTACAAATTAAAAATATGATTGTTATACTAACATTGATATTAATACTAATATTAATATTAAAATCAATGTTGATCATAGTATTATCCTCAATAGATAAATATAGATAAGAAAGTTGATACATATAATTTGTTATGATATTATTGTTATCATTATTAATATCATTATTATATTATAATGAGTAATAAAATTTTGATTTAAGATTATTATTATTATTATTGTTGTATTTATCATTATCATTAAAATCATTATTATTGTTATTATTGTTAGAAAATAACACATTTTATTATTTAACATTAATAATATTATAATTATCATTTCATTTATCATCATTATTTTCTTTATTATTAATATCCTTATTATAATTATTATCAATAATATCATTAATAACTTTATTATTAACAGTTATTATTACCATTTATAGAATTGGTATTATTAATATAATTATTAATATCATTAGTATTTTTTTTATACCATTAATAATATATTTACTAATCATTAAATTTAATCATAATGTATAAAAAGATATATTACACGTTTAAAAACCATTACATAATTTTGTCAAATTATATGCCATCACTTTCTTCTACCATATAATGAAAAGATCAAGCAGACAGATTACAAGAATCAGTTTCAAATCGTTACCTACTGTGTTTTTTTTTTAATTATTTTTATTCGCTTGTTTCTACTCCTGATAGAATCCATCTGTCCAAACCCGTGACTAATAAACCAATGAATAAATTCGTGATTTAGGAAGAAATCAAACAACTTTTCTCTACAGCTAACACTTACCAATTATATGGCATTGATTTTATTTGCTGAAAGAAACAAAATAATAATAATAATAATAATAATAATAATAATAATAATAATAATAATAATAATAATAATAATAATAATAATAATAATAATAATAAAATAAAAATAAAACAGGTACTGCCTTGTACGCGTACCATCTTCTTCACAAGCTTGAATTCCAATCAATTTCAAAAACAAAGATTGCAGTCCTGTTAGGAATCGTCTAGGTAATCTTTCTGTAAAGTTTCAGAATTCAATTTCATCTAATGAGTTTTAATTTCGAAGTCAAAGTTTATTAAACAAAAAAGTCAAAATCTTTGTTCATCATGAAATTCAACTTCCAGTTAATGTTTTTGGTTCAATTATGGATACAATTAGTTTCTAAATAAGTTTTGCAACCTATTTCATGTTGGAGGTATGATCTAAAACATATTAGAAATTGAAATTTGATTTAAGATTTATAATATTCTTGAAAAAAAATGGCTGTTACAGCATTTGCTTCGGTTCTTTCTGTTTTGATTAATGTATTGGATCTCTAAACGCTTCTGTATCAATTATAAATCATAAAATTAAATATATAACTCATAGTTGTGTGAATTGTCCCTCTGGTCGATCGTTGAGATGAAGAAGAAGAAGAGTACATGGAGAAGTTTAAAAGAATTAATTTATAACTTAAAACAGATAAGTATGTAGCAGCTGAACGGTTTGAGGTGTTGTTGGGGTAACGGGAGGTCATGGGTTCGAGTCTCTGGATGGGCACTATATTTTTTTTAGACTATTTTTCCTTTAAGGTAGCTTCATTTTTTTTTTTTTCATTATTGTTATTGTTGATAAGTATTATTAATATGATTACTATGTTGTTATCATTTCTACTACTAGTATCATTATTATTATTACTATTATTATTACCACAATTAATATTATTATACGTATTTTTATATTTAATACTATCAATACAATCAAATACAACTTATATTACTACTATTAATATTATTTTACCAAACAAGTATGTTGTATATAAAACTATACTTATAAGTAATATTACATATAAGTAGATAATTATCATATTAACAAATTTTATGTAAATATTTATATATAACAAATTAGGTAGTCTTAATGTAATACTAATCAAACATATATATTAATATAACTATATATAAATACTAATCAAAGTAAATATGTACATAAATTACATATAAAAAAAAATATAATACAAGGATATAATATATGAATTTATTCAATTACGTTTATATGTATTAATATACATATGAATGATATAGGTTCGTGAATCCGAGGCCAACCCTGCATTGTTAGATGTCGTCTTATGTACTTTTACTACAAAATACATTAGGTGAGTTTCATTACTCACTTTTTAAATGCTTTTGCAATATATTTTTGGGACTGAGAATACATGCACTGCTTTTATAAATGATTTACAAAATAGACACAAGTACGTGAAACTACATTCTATGGTTGAATTATCGAAATCGAATATGCCCATTTTTATTAAGTCTGGTAATCTAAGAATTAGGGAACAGACACCCTAATTGACGCGAATCCTAAAGATAGATCTATTGGGCCTAACATACCCCATCCAAAGTACCGGATGCTTTAGTACTTCGAAATTTATATCATATCCGAAGGGTGTCCCGGAATGATAGGGGATATTCTTATATGCATCTTGTTAATGTCGGTTACCAGGTGTTCAATCTATATGAATGATTATTTTTGTCTCTATGCATGGGACGTATATTTATGAGAAATAAAAATCTTGTGGTCTATTAAAATGATGAAAATGATTATTTATGTTAAACTAATGAACTCACCAACCTTTTGGTTGGCACTTTAAAACATGTTTATTCTCAGGTACGAAAGAAATCTTCCGCCGTGCATTTGCTCATTTTAGGGATATTACTTGGAGTCATTCATGACATATTTCAAAAGACGTTGCATTCGAGTCGTTGAGTTCATCAAGATTAATATTAAGTCAATTATAATTAGATATATTATGAAATGGTATGCATGCCGTCAACTTTCGATGTAATGAAATATTGTCTTTTCAAAAACGAATGCAATGTTTGTAAAATGTATCATATAGAGGTCAAGTACCTCGCGATGTAATCAACTTTTGTGAATCGTTTATAATCGATACGGACTTCGTCCGGATGAATTAGGACGGGTCACTACAAGCATTAGGTACTCTTCTTTGTAATTTTACCATGACATAATAGGCCTTGCCATTTACAATGGCAATTGTTGCAGGTATGTGATGTTGAAAATCTTTGAGACCTTCGAAAACGAAAGTAGTGGCAATGTCAGACACACTTAAAGAATGGACGACTACACCAAATTTATTGGCAATCACTATATAACCGCCTCCACATTCTCATCTAGTATATTATTGGACAAGGTGATCCAGAGAAACACTCAGATCCATACAATGAACTAGCATCACAGTAAAACATGTGTTGGTATATACCTTGTCGGATTAAGTTGTTTTCATAAAAAATGACATTTACAAATTACAAATAATAATAATAATGAAAATTGGTATCTAAATAAATTGATATGAAATTTTATATTAATAAAAGTCATGTGACATACGTTAAGTTGTATTTAATTAACCCATAATTTTCATATATATTATCATTTGTATTTAATACTCATTAATTAAATAAAATGTTACTACTTTTATGTGTGCATTTCCGGTATTTAAGGAAATTAAAAGTTTATTAAATACACATACACATATGTTAATATTTCATATTAGGATTGAATATGAGGTGCTATGTATGTTAAAGATAAGGTCATTAAGGTGAATGAGGTATTGTTGAAAGAAGTGGTCTCAGATGATGCATTTTCGAGAATTCATCTCGGGTCTTTTGGAGAAAAGTAATCTGATTGTTGTTGCGGATAGATCCTCGCTTAAGAACCCCTTGTTTCATTTTGGTTGTTCACCCAAAGGCGTTGGAGGTATTTCAGGCTTATAGTGCTTTTGTGCGTAAGCCGTCGAGATTAAGAATAAAGAAAATATGGTGTTATATAAAGGATTTTCTTTACGAGATGAGGAGGAGGATGACGGTATAAGTACAAACCAAGGTGTCTGTTTTTTACAATTTGGTCAAAAGTGGATTGCTTCCTCCTTCGACGGGCATGCTTGTGGGTAACGTATCTTCAAACGTGCTAACATATTCATCTGAATCTTGTTCGAGCAAGGCTATTATTCGGGAAAAGGTAGATGGGCAGGTAATTAAACTGGGCCTCAAAGGACATAAATCTTCGACGGTGATTAAGTAGTTCATTTCGATTTTAGTTTTGTTTGTTTCGTTTCGTAGTTAGGGGCCATTAGCACTTCCTTGATGTATTCTTAATTGCATCGTGGTTAGGTTTTGGTTAGTGTATATCGTGTTTTGTTTTGTTTGTCCGTATAGGCTCGCTCGTAGATAGTTTAGCTTGTTGTTATATACATTTTTGTTTTATGATTGCGAGTCTATTTGTATGGTTTTGTCTTTAATTTTTCAATTATGGGAAATGATATTTTCACTTACATATTTAATAAATTCACTTATATTATACATCAGTAACTTGTACAGTACAAGCAGATAATACACAATAAAAGTGGATTTATCAAAATATCAAGTGGATTTATCATTTTCGTTCAATTAAAGTTCTCAATTTTTCAATGTTGATAGTATTCGTTATTGTAAAATAAATAATATAATAATAATAATAATAATAATAATAAATAATAATAAAAAATAATATAAATATATGAAAATTTTCTTTTCCTTTCACTCTTTTTCTCCATATAAAAAGTACAGTATCTTATTACTCGACCGAAACATTTTCCACAACCCTAAACCTAAAAACCAGCCCCATTCTTATTTCTGCAGCCGCATCTACTACGGCGAGCCGCTTTCCGCAAGCCGTCGGCCACATTCATCACCAAATCGGACTCCCTCTCGTATTTTACTCTAAACCACCCGTTTTCGATTCCAACAACTACAATCCGTCACCATCAAAATCATTAAAATCGCTCCTTTTATACAATAAACCTCACCGCTGTCGACCACCATTATCCGCCGCTGTATGCTGTTATCTACCCTAAAACCGCCTTGGCCAGTTCTTGTAATGTTTTAGAGTAGAAAACTAGATTTTGTGACATTTCTAATTTTTAATCCGTCACCTAAATAGATCTGGTGTTATTTGTTTTAGATCTGGTGATGTTTGGCAGTTTTTCCGGCGGCGGTGATTGTTTCCGTCAGTGCTGGAGATTATGACAAAGACCTTTTTTTCCCCCTTTGTTCTACCTTTTTCATCCTACTGTCACTCACGTTGTTGCCGTACCATAATTTCACAAAATATTGGTCATCCAAATTTCAACACATTCAAACACCAATGCCTAAATATCCGCTATTTCACATACCCAGATTCGCTTCTATTCTGGCTAAGGTAACAGCTTTCTTACTTTTCCTTTTTTTGTACAAATTATTATTCTGGGTCTGTTGCAAAAGTATGCCTCGCAAATACAAACCCATAGCCTAAAAAATGGGTTCATTGGGTCTTAATTTTAGGGTCCAATAAGGTCTCAATTTATAAAAGGATAAGAAATCTCCGCGGGATTTCGGCGTGCATTTTTGCAGCGCGTTTTAGCGCTAGGTTTTCACAGAGCGTTTTTGGAATGCATTTTTCAGCGCGCGTTTTCGGCGCGGTTTTTGCAGGGCGCTATCAACGCCCGTTTTCAACGCGTTTTCGTTGCGCGTTTTTCGGTGCGAGTTTTTCGCAGCGCGTTTTTGTCAGGCGTTTTTCGGCACGCGTTTTCAACGCGGTTTTTGCATGGCGTTTTGGCCGAATTTTTTCAACACGCGTTTCCTAATCACGTTTTCGACACGCGTTTTCGGCGTGCGATTTAGACGCGCTTTTTCGCCGCGGGTTTTTCGACGCGATTTTTTTCAGCACGTTTTCGCAGCCCGTTTTCGCCACTCGTTTTCGAGGCACGTTTTCGGCTTGCATTTTCGCATTGCTAATTCGAAAACTTCAATTAGGAGTGCGAGTTTGAAAATGAAAATTAAAATCGGAAACGTTAATTTTTTTTTTTTTTTTTGAAAAAAAGGGTCTTGACCGGACCCAACCCGGGGAAAAATGGGTCTCGACCCGACCAGCTCTTGACCCTACCCGTTGGACCCGTTCAAAATTTCCGACCGTTTAGACCCGGACGCGTTCCGACCCAAACCCGTTTCGACCCGACCCGACCCGACCCAAACCGATTGCCAGGTGTATGCAAAAGTGTGGATTTTGCTTGTTTATTTGCAAAAAATGCTAATTTAGTGGGTTTTGAAATTTAAGGTTGTTAGTAGTTATTATCTTTATTTGTGCAGAATGATTATACATAGCCCGCAGTTAGCTTCGGGTTAGTTTTGGTCTGTTAAAAAAGGTTAAGGGGTCGGTCAACACACCGTTGATTGAACGGTAAAAACGGTTAACGGTCAGGCTACCAAATGTTTAAAAAGTAATTGAATAAAAAAAATGGTAAAAAGAAGGTAATAAAAATTTAGGTGGAAAATGGTTTTTTCTTCAAAAAAAAGGTATACCAAAATACCCCCAAAAGTTGATGGTATTTTCAAGAATGCCACCATGAACAGTAAATGACATTTAGTATTTTAGTTAGTTAACTAGTTTTCGAACCCTCGTTTCGCGCCGGGGGTTTGGTTTTCAATGTATTTTATTACTTTTAGTTTGTAAAATTATTTCGTGGTTAACGATGATGTCGTTGAAGCGCAACTCGAGTCGAACAAAAAGGTGTAACCCGTCAAAGATTTAAATGTTATTTTAACTTTACAATATATGTGTATCCGCATTTCGCTATGAGATTGTTGACTTTTAAAAATTTAACACAATTAAGCCGTTATCTTATATTAACACTTCGTATGATTTAAGAGTAGAAGATTTACTGAGATATATTCAAAAAATCACTAAATAATTAAAAAATAATAATAAGACCCATATGTGTTTGTTGTTAATAGATAAAAATAGTTACGGAGTCTGCGAGTGAAAAATTAACGTATATGAAAAGTACCTCAAATATTTAGCGTTTTTTAAAAAGAATCCGTTTTGCGTATAGTTAATGACATTGTGTTCGTAAAATTATTTCGAGTTTAACGATGGTGCGGGAAAATTTAACTCGTTGCGAGCGAGAAGATATGACCCGTTGAATATTTAAGATTTTTTATGAAAATGTTGATTTGATACTTTACCCAAGTTTGGAAGGGCGATTTTAATTTTTGAACAAAGTGAAATTTAGTAAAAAAAAGAAGAAAAAAAGGAAAGTGAAAATGACGAAAATGCGCCTGACATCATTTTCATCTAATAGTTATTACTAGTTTTTGAACCCTCGCTTCGCGCCGGGAGTTCGATTTTTAATGTATTTTATTGTGTTTAGTTGCGGAGCCTGCGAGTGAAAAATCAACATATATGAAAAGTACCCTAAATATTTAGCGTTTTTTTAAAAGTGTCCGTTTTGCGTATAGTTAGTGACATTGTGTTCATAAAATTATTTCGAGTTTAAGGATGGTGTCAGAAAAATTTAACTCGTTGCGAGCGAGAAGATATGACATGTTGAATATTTGAGTGGAGTTTATTTAAGATATTTTATGAAAATTTTGATTTGACGCTTTAACCCCCTGTGTCTAATAGTTAATATGGTAATGTGTGGGGTTTTTGTGGTGTTACTTGAAAGAAAGAACGGAAAAAGGAAAGGGGAGGGGGGGGGGAGAAGTGAAAAGATGAAAATACCCCTGAGACTATTCATAAGTTTTGTCTAATACTAGTAGTTAATATAGTAATGGTAATTACGTTTTGTGGATTTATGTTTTTGGTACAAGTAATTATAACAGAATGTGTTCATGTAAGGTTTGTGTCTTTGTTGGTGTTATGTGTAATTATAGCAGAATGTGTTATAGCCCAATATTTGTCACAGTTTATATTTTCACTGAACAACAACATCTTGCGAAGGCTTTACACCAGATCCTAAAGCCTACATCCTGATTTATAAATGTGAATTTAGGCTGAACTGATTTTCAACCTACATAATTCTCAAAACGATCTGGATATAGGTAAATAGGTAAATATATGCATTTTATCGTCAAAGATTAGTTTAGTTATATTAAATCTTAGAAAGTTCCGATAATTATATTTCATCATCTAAATATATGTTAGAAAGTTTCGATATTTATATTTCATCATCTAAATATATGCATTCCTACTAAATTAACTCTTTTTATTTGATATAACGATATCGATTTCAATATATACCAATATCAATCTTCTAGCATTCAATACTTTAACTTAACCTTTGATATAACTCTTTTTTCCTCGACCTTTCCTACTTGACTCAAATTCAAGCAAATAACTTTCAATTTCAGTCATCAAAATTCATTTTCTAGCCCCTAAGAATATGAAAAAGGTGACAAACAAGAAAAAATTTGAAAATTTTCCAAGTTTGACGGTTGAAAGAGTTGACCAAGGTTCACCGAGTTTTGACAGAGTTTGTAGCTGATTTCTCGTTTCCTCCGTGTTGGACGGTAGTCCAATGTATTGACAATCATTTAAGTTATGCATGGTATTTGCATGACATACATGTGTGTGATACTATTTGGTAATAGTATATACCAACTTTGTGAAGAAAAAGTGAACCATTTCACATGCATATGAAGTCAAAGAATGAATAGGTGTGATGCATTTGTAGGATTCTTTTCATACGTGGTTTTCACATTATGATGAAAATAATATATATACATGGACATGCAGTAGAGAGAAATGATCCAGGGAGGATCCAGAGAAAGGATCAAATATCCACAAAGGATCACATATCACAAATGAGAGAACATTGTTGATCAATAATATCAACGGAGAGTGTTTATTTGTGAGGGTATAATCACAAAGTAGATAGGGAGTTGATCGGTAATATCAACGGGAACCTTTCTTTGTGAGGTCGAGAGTTTTATTCTTGTAAGGAGTGTAAAAGAGTGTACGGGAAACTTAGATTTTATGCTAAAATCTAAGGGGCTTGGGTTTGGGTTTAACTCATAGTTATTTTTTCTTGTGCCGGGTTCTTTTATATTATAAGAATAAAGGAGACTCTTGGGGTGGACGTAGGCAGGGTTTGCCGAACCACGTTAAATAGTCGTGTTATCAGTTACTTTATTTGCTTTCTATTATTTCTCGCAAGTTTGTCTCAAACAAATTATATCCTAGCTTCCGCTGGGGTGGGTGCGCTACGCAAATTGTCATAACAAGTGGTATCAGAGCATCCAGGTGTTTCGGATAGTTTTTTTGTTTGGAGATGGCGAGAAACGGCGGTGTGCAATTTAAGGTGGAGCCATTTGAGATGGCGGATGACGATTGGTATATTATTGAACACATGGATGTGTTTAATGGTCTGGTTAATCAACTTGAATAAGTTGAGGTTTAAAGCAGGAAGAAGATAAGACCCTTATTCTTCTTGCCTCTCTTCCCAGTTCGCAGGATAAGAGACGAAGATTCGATGACCGTTTTGAGCATGGGTTTGCTATGGTTGGTCATGGAAGGGGAATGTTTGCCGAGAAGAGATCTAGCAATAACAGTAGGTCTAGATCAGAAGCCGGCGTGAAGGGTATCCAGTGCTTCAAATGTCATGAGTGGGGTGACTACGGACAGACTGTCCACTCTGGAGGAATGGTGAAGGTAAATCTGGGGGTTCATCGGCTGCGGTAGCAGTTAATGTACCGGTGGGAGATGTTCTCACAGTCTCCAAAAGTTCTACTTCTGCTCAAGATGAGGTCCTGATGACGGGAGAGAAGTATGAGGGTTTATATCGTCTGGTGGCGAGTACAAGATGTACTCATGTCTCGAAGGTTTTGAAAGCGTGCATGCGGAAAACAGGTCGGGAACATGTTGGGACATGTTTGACCGAGGTAGACGATAGTGAGAAGGAAAATCCTACTGTGGTGGAAGAGGTGATTCGAGACTCCTCTCCGGTGTCAACTAGGTAAGTTGACAGGGTTAGCTGCACATGGTTATTGGCCGTGTTATTTGAATCGGGGTTCAGGACCAAGGTGATTCAAGGTATGTGTAGCGGGGATAAGTAGGCCAATGGTGAAAATACTTGGTGTTAGTATTTTCGATGACGAAGAAGATAAATGTTTGTCAAGGTGGAGATTGTTGGACGGTAGTCCAATGTATTGACAATCATTTAAGTTATGCATGGTATTTGCATGACATACATTGTGTGATACTATTTGGTAATAGTATATACCAACTTTGTGAAGAAAAAGTGAACCATTTCACATGCATATGAAGTCAAAGAATGAATAGGTGTGATGCATTTGTAGGATTCTTTTCATACGTGGTTTTCACATTATGATGAAAATAATATATATACATGGACATGCAGTAGAGAGAAATGATCCAGGGAGGATCCAGAGAAAGGATCAAATATCCACAAAGGATCACATATCACAAATGAGAGAACATTGTTGATCGATAATATCAACGGAGAGTGTTTATTTGTGAGGGTATAATCACAAAGTAGATAGGGAGTTGATCGGTAATATCAACGGGAACCTTTCTTTGTGAGGTCGAGAGTTTTATTCTTGTAAGGAGTGTAAAAGAGTGTACGGGAAACTTAGATTTTATGCTAAAATCTAAGGGGCTTGAGTTTGGGTTTAACTCATAGTTATTTTTTCTTGTGCCGGGTTCTTTTATATTATAAGAATAAAGGAGACTCTTGGGGTGGACGTAGGCAGGGTTTGCCGAACCACGTTAAATCGTCGTGTTATCAGTTACTTTATTTGCTTTCTATTATTTCTCGCAAGTTTGTCTCAAACAAATTATATCCTAGCTTCCGCTGGGGTGGGTGCGCTACGCAAATTGTCATAACACTCCGATCTTCCGATTTCTCCCCGAGTACTCGGCCGAGTCGGTCGAGTTTTGCAACACTGCTATGTTGTATTCGTTCGTCAATTCTTTATTCAATTATTCTTTGTCATTTTGTATCGATTTTGTCTTTTCTATTTTAGCATCGTAGATGGTATTCAATTTATTATCTTCAATTGAAACTGATTTCATGTTCTGTTAATGGTGTATCATGTTAATGGTGTATCAGGAAACTCCATTGCGACTACAATTGTTAGACGATTTGTTACATATAACTGAAAGAATTCAACGAAGTTTGCTAGTTTCCGCCACTTGTTATTTGATTTTGGTATTATTTTTTGTTGCAAATATAATAAAGTACATTTGTGACTATATTCAAGTTGCTTCGCGTGAATTCCAACAATGCAAATTGTACATGTCACTTTGAGTAATTACGGATCAACTACGACCCGCGAACAAAGACGATGAGCGAGGAGAAGCACATCATAACTGGGTTGATGAAGTGGTTAGAATTGAAGGACGGATGGCTGTAAATGAAGTTAATTTTAGGTACATGATCGTAAAATGAAGGACAAAAAAGAAAGATCTTTCGCTTATGACTCTGTTATCTTTTTTTCCTTCATTTGTATGAAAATTTCGTACTTTGATAACACATGTGAATCCGTTTTTTTATTTAAAGTTGTTTATTTGCATATGGTACATTGAAGAAGAGAAGAGGCTGGAACACAAAATATGGGTTCAAATTTGTATTCAACCTAAAGAAGGCACCAACAACATTGTTGTAAGAATGTTAGCTAAATCCGGAATTTATTCGGTGTCCCATATATGGAACTTGGTAGAGAGCTATACCGCAACATGCCACTATTGGTTGAGATGACTCCGGCTATCTCAGTGTTTGTTGTCTTGTTGTCTGTCATACTTTGTGGTTGGTAGCAATATCAAGTTTTTTCCCTGGAATGAAAACTGCCGAAGCTAAGTTTTTTTGTAAGAAAACTATTACCGAATTCGTGAATGATTTATAGATGGTCGAATATTATAGCCGATAGTATATGTTGTGACGACCCGGAAATTTCCGACGAAATTTAAACTTAATCTTTATATAAATTTAAAGTCTGTAATGTTGATGTTCCAAAAATTTTGAACTATTTTATATATTCAATTGACCTTCGACTGTTTTCCGATGATTCTCGAACAATTAATTGCAAATAGATATGAACATATAAATATATGTATATATATATATATATATATATATATATATATATATATATATATATATATATATATATATATATATATATATATATATATATATATATATAATCAAACTGCAATAATTACGTTTTAACAACTTTGTATATGTTTATAATAACATTCAATTGTCATTTCATTTCTTATCAAACAAGTATAATATAAATTTATGAGAACTTTAAGTAAACGTTGATTCGTAAAATTATTAAAAGCGTAATAATGTCGGTAAGATGCTACAACTTATGGCTACTTTAATTAATTCTATATATATATATATATATATATATATATATATATATATATATATATATATATATATATATATATATATATATGCATACGTTCGGTGACTTTATCAAATTGTTATTTTAAGATACATAGATACTACATACATCACAAACCCACTTGTTCTTTTTGTATATATCGATCAAACATATACATGCACCATCACTATTCTTTTCATTTTTTCCCCCTAGTATCCTCACTTACTTGAATCACCATTTAACTATTTTTGTTTAGTTGCTTTTGTATTCCAAGAACTGGCCACCACCATACGTTATTACTCCTACAATTCGTTGCAATTTAATAAGATATATATCATTCACATGTATGTTGTTGGCCACTATATATCACTATTTTGATTATCATTTATCTTCCAAGATCAATCACTCAATACATAGAGATATGGAGATTTAACCAAAAGTCAAAACACTTTTCTCCTTTCTGTTTCCAATCTCTATCATTCCCAACTTTAAACTATGTCAAATTACATTATTATACCAACCCATAAACGTTTCAAATGATAATTATTGAATTACTTTTATGTGTCACCATTTTTGTTTGTTGTTCCTCACAATCTTAAGCACACTTATTATATAGATACATATGTTTATAGCAACACACTCTTCATATTTGGAGGCAAGAATCATCGGATATTACAACCATCCATCACCATGGCCATCACCTTAAATCACTTAACACCACCATGAACCATCTCCGGTTACCTTCATCTCCTTCTTTCGACTGACCACCCAGCAACCATTTTAAACCACCATTAGAACCCACCACTCTATCATTACCATCTCCAACCTTGAATCAAACCACCATACACCACATTGAAACAATCCTAACCAAAACTTATTTCTAATTTTCTATTTCCTATTAAACTACCTGCAACCATAGTGAGCAAACAAACACCATATGTGCTCATTTGAAATTCGCTGTTTTCTTTTATTGATTCGAGGCTGCTATCAACCGAGGCCACCATAATTAACACTTTCACAATCATCACCCATATTGCCACCACAACCCATCATCGAAAATCACAACCCCACCATGGAACTCCTGCTGCTACAGTTACAGTCGTTCGGATTTTAGTTAAAACAACACCACCATTGACGTCTTCATCATAAACCATCGAACACCATAGGTAATCATCATCCTTTTATTGCTTATTTCTGTTTCTGTTTTCGAATCATAACCAAACCAAAACACCTTCAACATTAGTCCCTGCTGCAGCTATACCTTCTGTTTTATCTGTTTTAATCTCAACATACCCAAAAACCCATTCGATTACAGGCCACTGTAGAACAACATTGCTTTTCGAAACTAGCTAGAACCTGTTACAATATAAACTACTACCAATCCCGTCTTGTTCTGCTAATATACGATATGAGAAAACCATGATAGTTAAACGATTAAATTGAGAAAAAGAAGAAACAGATATTCATATTATTCAACAAATACTGATCGTGATTTCTATTCAATTTCATCAGCTCAACTTCATAACATTCAATTATTGAGCACCAACATATTATGTGATGGAATTCATGAACAATAACAACAACATAACCGTTACAAAATCATTAGAAAGTATAAACAGTAACAGATTTATAGCTAATCGAATTAAGTTCACCTTCGTTTGAACCTGCAAGCTCATTTCGGTCTCCGGAGAAAAACATTGACGTTCAGAATGAATTACACACCGATTATGATTCTTTCTCGATCATACAAATTATGTGATGCTTTTAATCGATCTAAAATTAATCTTAGATTTCCAGATCTCAAAATCAACACTCGTTCTTTATCGGACAACATTATGATTCGATTGATATATGATGTTTTAGGAATTACGGTTGATCCCCGAGTGTTTGTAGAAGGATTTGGGACGATGTTCCTATGGAAATCATACCCTGAAAAAGTCAAATTTGTGAAGCTTGAAATTGGGGGTTCGTATGATGGAGGATGAATCGACAGATTGAAACCAGGAACCAAATGATTATAAAGCAGGCGGTGTTAATGGACTCTTGGTCCATTGTGCAAGGCCCAACAAATTTTTAATTCTTAGTGGGCCGCTAGAATCCATTATGTTTAATATTAAGTCCCAAGTGCGACTTGCTCGATTCTCTCGCTAAATTCACACCGAGGGTATAACCCTTAATCCATGACGTTTGATATTATATCTAATGACATTATGATTCTTGATCATGAACTAAATAATAATAAGTAAAATAATTATACTTATACTTATTATTATTATTATTATTATTATTATTATTATTATTATTATTATTATTATTATTATTATTATTATTATTATTATTATTACTATTACTATTATTATTATCCTTTTTATAAGTAAAATTATTAAGATTATTTTTTTTTATTTAAAATTAACATTTTTATTAAAATTATCATTACTATTATTGTTATAAGTATTATCATTTATTATTTTAACATTATTATTATTATTATTATTATTATTATTATTATTATTATTATTATTTTATCATTAGTAGTATTATTTTTATTATCATTATTATAAATATTATTATTATTATTATCATCAGTATTATTATAATAACTATATTATTATTATTACTATCATTATTAGAATTTTTATGTATTTTATTATTATTATCATTTTTATTATCAACATTAACATTGTTATTAGTATTAATATTTTTATTATTATTATTTTATTATAAGTATCATTATTATTATTATTATTAAAATTACTCCTATTATTAATATTATAACGAATAAATATTAATTATATAAAAATATATTTAATACATATCACATAACTACATTAATAATTTTATAATAAATAATAACTATTTATCTAAAGTAAATAAAGTAAATATATCTAAATAAAATATTAATGAAAACTATAAATTTTTAAATATAATAATTATATCACTAATAATAATACATAAATTTGTTCGATTTCATTATATGTGTTAATATATATATGAATGATATAGGTTCGTGAATCCGAGGCCAACCCTGCATTGTTCAATGTCGTCATATATATTTTTACTACAAAATACAGTATCGTGAGTTTCATTACTCCATTTTTAAATGCTTTTGCAATATATATTTTTGGGACTGAGAATACACGCGCTTTTATAACTGTTTTACGAAATAGACACAAGTAATCGAAATTACATTATATGGTTGAATGATCGAAGCCGAATATGCCCCTTTTGCTTGGTAGCCTAAGAATTAGTAAACCGATCTACTAATTGACGCGAATCCTAAAGATAGATCTATTGGGCCTAACAAACCCCATCCAAAGTACCGGATGCTTTAGTACTTCGATGTTGTTTTATCATATTCGATGGATGTCCCGGAATGATAGGGGATATTCTTATATGCATCGGTTTGTTAATGTCGATTACCAGGTGTTCAATCCATATGAATGATTTTTGTCTCTATGCATGGGACGTATATTTATGAGAAATGGAAATATGAAATCTTGTGGTCTATTAAAAATTATGAAATGATTATTTATGATAAACTAATGAACTCACCAACTTTTTTGGTTGACACTTGAAAGCATGTTTATTCTCAGGTACGAAAGAAATCTTCCGCTGTGCATTTGTTCATCTTAGAGATATTACTTGGAGTCATTCATGGCATATTTTAAAAGACGTTGCATTCGAGTCGTCGAGTTCATCAAGAATATTATCAAGTCATTTATAGTTTAGATATATTATGAAATGGTATGCATGCCTGTCAACTTTCGATGAAATGAAAGTTTGTCTTTTAAAAACGAATGCAATGTTTGTAAAAAGTATCATATAGAGGTCAAGTACCTCGCGATGTAACCAAATGTAATGTATTTATCCAGATGGATTAGGACGGGTACTTTCAGTTGGTATCAGAGCGGTGGTCTTAGCGAACCAGGTCTTGCATCAGTGTGTCTAACTAGTAGTTGTTTAGATGCATTAGTAGGTCTGGACTTCAACCGTGTCTGCATGTCAAAAGTTTTTCTTATCATTTTTGTCGAAAAATTACCTGCTTATCATTTTTAGTCTAGACACATCATACTGCAATGATTGCATGAATAGTGTATAGACAAAATTCATATCTTAGCGTATCTGTTATTGTTACCTTTGCCTGACAGATTCCGTAGATTCCTCCGTAACTTATGGGATTTTAGTATTATATATGCATATGTAAATTATGTATTGCAGGGTACTAATCTACATCCTATAATCTATTTCTTATCGAAAATCCTTCATCTGATCGTACGAGATGAATCCCTCAACCAGTTCGAATTCCTCGGATTCCGATAGCTATTTCGATATGGAGTATCACCTAAGCTCCGGAAGCAGTGTCACCAGAATGAATCATCCATCCCCAATTCATCTGATGGGTTTGTAGTCTACTTAATCATTGGAGACAAGAAGAAGGTGATCCTTTCCGTCAACCGAATTCACCTCTTGGTGAAGAACCTAAAGCACTTACCGGCGAACCTATCCGCAACACCATTTTCACCCTCATTTCCTAAATATCTCGCCACGATTATATACTATCTCAAATTCTAAACCTTATTCATCCGCTTGTTCCGACCGACAATCATCCTGGAATAATAGAAGAAGTCAATGAACTTCGCGCTCGAGTAATCAATTTGGAGAATATGGTGCAAAATTTACCAGCTTCAACAACATCACCGGCACCAACAGTACCATCAACAATCCATGCCTCAACATCTCATTCTGTACCTCGAGTATAATCATCGCTCTACGCATCGTTCTACATCAATTATCTTCGTTCTTCATGACGATTATGTAATCTCTAATGTTTTAGAGATTATGTATTCTAGTTTTGACGGTAAATCAAATGAGTTTAATATCATATTAACTCATTAAATCCATGATTACATCTGAAGAAAATATATATGTAACTATATTTTCATAAAGATTGTAATTAAAAATTCTTTTGTACAAACTGTTAATGGTGAAAATATTTTAACGGGTAGGTAATACCCGAGGAATATTCAGATTTCATATTAATAAGTACACTGTACATTCTTTCAAATCTAATTCAACAGCCATTTACTATCCTATTTACAACCACCGATATACGTATCCGTTCACCGCAGAATAACTATTTTCATTCAATTTCATATTTGGATTTTGATCTATCAGAATCCAACAAGTGGCATAATGAAGAAAACGTTGGACGAAATAAAATTTGTTAGAAATAAACAAATTAACTATGAGAAATTTTGTTAAAAATCCACGCTAACTGTTCCTAGCTAACTGTTCCTAGCTAACTGATTACATTTTATTTATCGCAATTTAATTATCGCAATTTATATTCTCGCAATTTTATTTATCGTCATTTAATTTCTGTTATTTATTTTACGCACTTTAAATATCGGGACACGTATACAAGGTTTTGACATATCATATCGACGCATCTATATATATTATTTGGAATAACCATAGACACTCTATATGCAGTAATGCTTGAGTTAGCTATACAGGGTTGAGGTTGATTCTATAATAATAATATATATACTTTGAGTTGTGATCGAGTCTGAGACATGTACACCGGTCACGATACGAATTAATTAATTCGAATATTATATATTAAGCTATATATGAATTATTGGGCTGTTAACTGTGGACTATCAACTGTGGACTGCCGACATTGGAAAATTAAAATGAATTAAAATATTGATTATACACATGAAACTAAACAATTCTTCAAGTTTGCAACTTGATTTCGTCTTAAACCTCATTTGTATCTTGACGATTACAATCTGCGTTCAAACCTTTCATGATTCTTGAAGACACCTCAATCGAGAGGATGAACCAACCGTACTTCATCTACGGAAGAAAAGATTGATGCATATAGTTATGCACCTGAAAACACTCAGAACCTGAGTAAATGTTTAACAAGTATCTGTGCTATCTTCTTTGGCATTGTTATTACCAAAAGTAACTTTGCAATTCCTTTTCAAATTAGCCAATTTTGTCACAGCTCTAGCAAGTCAACTTCAACTTTCATTCGAATTAGCCTTATTATAACCTTGATATATAAGTTTGCCTTCGTCCTCGTTACCGGGGAACCTTTTATATTTCACCATATTACCATCAGCGTTTAATCATCTAAAAACATAATTTTCTTGGAACCACCTCGGATTGATAAACGACGATTCAGATGTGGTAGCATTAAATGCAGAGGAAACAACAAAATCATAGATGATCTAAATGACCAAAAGTTTGATAATAAAGAATGGAATGTTGGGAACGCTCGATAGAAAATTTAGTACTGAAAAACAGATTGAGCTAACCATGAAGGAGACCAAGGACAAATACAAGGACCAAACTCTATATTCAAAGAATTCAGGTAATTATGGATCCGATGAAAACTTTAGAGATATCCTGCTTCGAAGTCATGTTAAAATCTTGCGGAAAATTTTTTCCTTATCGACTTTCGAACTTAGAAATCCCAAAAATATCATCATAAATATCTTCGATACTTCTGAAGATATTTTCATAAATATTCTCTTCCGAAATTATATACCTCTTCGTGCTACCTGTAATATATTATATTAGAAATTTCTGTAAAATCTAAGTATAAACTATGAATGAATTCTGAAGTAGTGTTGGGAACTGAAGCATGAGTTAGTATAATATAATGACACTTGATCAACGTGATTATATTACAGTAAGTCATGTTGAGTTTCTAATGGGATGTGATGATTCACATATTATAACATCATCATGTGCCATGTTACATAACTCTTTCATCCTGCTTAACTTCTGAACATATCAAGAAAGTATGTTCTTGATAGTTCTATTCTCAGTGACTCAGGTAATTTGACAAATCAAATCGTGCGATTACGTTCTTTCTTGTTTAGGACATTAAATTCATTCGAAACTCCATACTTACAAATTCTGGACCGTTACTCGCGTTACTACAGGTCGAGAAGATAATAAAAAGGCAAAAGAGCTCCAAAATATAAGAGAAAATATAAAGCCCAATAACAACACAGAGGTTACAAACCGTGGATATTAATACGAATAGCAATATAAAGACACGATAGAATTAAGAAGAGTATCACTCCAAGGTAATAGTAGAAGTAAACAGATTCTTCTGGTGGAAGATTAAAAAGAAGGATGACAGAAATGATAATTAGAAAAATATCAAGGATTAGAACGGGATTAAGTATTTTCACAATCTTTTGGATGTATGAACTAAGAAAGAAAGTATAGGAATGGTGAAAATAATGGAACGGAAGAGTTTAATTTATAATGGAAATATCAGACAGAGTAATCGAGGCAGATCACCATATTTAATTATAGAGATCTTAATTTCCTTACTCGCCGAAGAATCAAATCTTTTAGATTTCGAAGATTTTCTCTAAATCCTTTGAATTCCGGAAATCCCCCGTGATTATGTCAAAAGTTAAATTTCTATCTCAATCTTTTACGATTGCTTCACTCGTACTCTTCGAGTAATCGAATTATCTGATCCATATTACTCAACAGTAATAAAACTCTATTTATCAACTCATATTCGTCATGAAAACATTTTTATTGTTAGCTATGACGACCTCGATCAAATTTCGGGATGAAATTTCTTTAACGGGTAGGTACTGTGATGACCCGGAAATTTCCGACCAAATTTAAACTTAATCTTTATATGATTTAATGTTTCTGACACGATAAGCAAAGTCTGTAATGTTGATGTTTCAAAAATTTTGAACTATTTTATATATTCAATTGACCTTCGACTATTTTCCGACGATTCACGAACAATTAATTGCAAATAGATATGAACATATAAATATATGTGTATATATATATATATATATATATATATATATATATATATAATAATTTGAAATACATTAATAAATATTATACGATCTAATTATTAAAATTAAGTATGTAAAATAATTTACGATATAATAAAACTTGTAGTTAAAACGTAATTATTGCAGTTTGATTATATATATATATATATATATATATATATATATATATATATATATATATATATATATATATATATATATATATATATATATATATATATATATTACATAGACTTTGTATATGTTTATAATAACATTCAATTGTCATTTCATTTCTTATCAAACAAGTATAATATAAATTTATGAGAACTTTAAGTAAACGTTGATTCATAAAATTATTAAAAGCGTAATAATGTCGGTAGGATGCTACAACTTATGGCTACTTTAATTAATTATATATATATATATATATATATATATATATGCATACGTTCGGTGACTTTACCAAATTGTTATTTTAAGATACATAGATACTACATATATCACAAACCCACTTGTTCTTTTTGTATATATCGATCAAACATATACATGCACCATCACTATTCTTTTCATTTTTCCCCCTAGTATCCTCACTTACTTGAATCACCCTTTAACTATTTTTGTTTAGTTGCTTTTGTATTCCAAGAACTGGCCACCACCATACGTTATTACTCCTACAATTCGTTGCAATTTAATAAGATATATATCATTCACATGTATGTTATTGGCCATTATATATCACTATTTTGATTATCATTTATCTTCCAAGATCAATCACTCAATACATAGAGATATGGAGATTAACCAAAAGTCAAAACACTTTTCTCCTTTCTGTTTCCAATCTCTATCATTCCCAACTTTAAACTATGCCAAATTACATTATTATACCAACCCATAAACGTTTTAAATGATAATTATTGAATTACTTTTACGTGTCACCATTTTTGTTTGTTGTTACTCACAATCTTAAGCACACTTATTATATAGACACATATGTTTATAGCAACACACTCTTCATATTTGGAGGCAAGAATCATCGGATATTACAACTATCCATCACCATGGCCATCACCTTAAATCACTTAACACCACCATGAACCATCTCCGGTTACCTTCATCTCCTTCTTTCGACTGACCACCCAGCAACCATTTTAAACCACCATTAGAACCCACCACTCTATCATTACCATCTCCAACCTTGAATCAAACCACCATACACCACATTGAAACAATCCTAACCAAAACTTATTTCTAATTTTCTATTTCCTATTAAACTACCTGCAACCATAGTGAGCAAACAAACACCATATGTGCACATTTGAAATTCGCTGTTTTCTTTTATTGATTCGAGGCTGCTATCAACCGAGGCCACCATAATTAACACTTTCACAATCATCACCCACATTGCCACCACAACCCATCATCGAAAATCACAACCCCACCATGGAACTCCTGCTGCTACAGTTACAGTCGTTCGAATTTTAGTTAAAACAACACCACCATTGACGTCTTCATCATAAACCATTGAACACCATAGGTAATCATCATCCTTTTATTGCTTATTTCTGTTTCTATTTTTGAATCATAACCAAACCAAAACACCTTCAACATTAGTCACTGCTGTAGCTATACCTTCTGTTTTATCTGTTTTAATCTCAACATACCCAAAAACCCATTCGATTACAGGCCACTGTAGAACAACATTGCTTTTCGAAACTAGCTAGAACCTGTTACAATATAAACTACTACCAATCCCGTTTTGTTCTGCTAATATACGATATGAGAAAACCATGATAGTTAAACGATTAAATTGAGAAAAAGAAGAAACAGATATTCATATTATTCAACAAATACTGATCGTGATTTCTATTCAATTTCATCAGCTCAACTTCATAACATTCAATTATTGAGCACCAACATATTATGTGATGGAATTCATGAACAATAACAACAACATAACCGTTACAAAATCATTAGAAAGTATAAACAGTAACAGATTTATAGCTAATCGAATTAAGTTCACCTTCGTTTGAACCTGCAAGCTCGTTTCGGTCTCCGGAGAAAAACATTGACTTTTGTAACGACCCGGAAATTTCCGACCAAATTTAAACTTAATCTTTATATGGTTTCGATACGATAAGCAAAATATGTATTGTTGAGTCTAGAAAATTTTGAAACGATGTCCATATATTCAATTGACCTTCGACTGTTCTAGACGATTCACGAACACCTATTTGTAAATAGATACATATATATGTGTGTGAATATGAATGTGTATATAAATACTACTTGGATCATATATGTACTTACGATCTTATTATTACACCATATATATATATATATATATATATATATATATATATATATATATATATATATATACTATTATTATTATTATTATTATTAATATCATTATTATTGTATTAGCTATAAAAATATTGATTCATGCACATATATGAGATATATCTCTCTCATCCTTATCTTTATTTTTTCCCGTGACTGCATCTATCTATATCATCACTACATTAACAAGAATTTAAAACACAAGATGACAACTCAATTTGATTCTTTATGATATTACTGTTTTTGATTGATAACACTCCTCATATATATATATATATATATATATATATATATATATATATATATATATATATATATATATATATATTTATTTATTTATTTATATGTGTACAAACATACATTTACATTAACAAAAATAATTGTTTTTCTTTTGAGTGAACCCAAAGGCCACTCACCACCTATCTATCTCTCTTCTCTTTCCCATCTTCATGAACGAGAACCCAACTCAACAACCAATACACCCTTGTTCATTGTTTTTCTATTTTCTTTGATCACCTTCACAATATCACCACCAAATAACCACCATCTTGGATTTCAGCTGCTACTATTTTTGTGTATGGGTTTCTGTCGAGCAAGAACAACCCACAACCGAATCCAGCACCCTCACCCGAACACCGGTACTCAGGATTTTTCTGTTTATTGTCGTGAACATAATCACCATCATCAATCTCCTTTACTTGCTTCTGTTATTCTATCATTCGAAAACCCAATTCTGCTACTCGAAGGTTTCTGTTGCAATCCCTTAACCATTTTGGTCACCTTCAAATACCTCTAGTTCTTTTCTCCTTTCGATGGCAATCATCAAAAACCGAAGTTCTCTTCATGTTTGTATTAATACCCAAACAACACCAATTGAAACCGTTAACCACCTTTAACCATCTCCAACCTTGAACCAAAACCACCACACGTTCACGATCATCATATCACCATCATTAGAAATCACCACTTTGTTTCAATTGATTCATCGGGTACCATCACAGGTCATCACTTTCAACTATAAACCCATTAAAACATCATCTTCTTGTTACAAATCACCACTTTGAACCACTACATGTATTTTTTTTCTTTTCGTTTTCGTTTGTTGTTCGAGAACCCCAAGAACAAAACCCGTTTGTCCATTGCAAACCCACCACCATCTCAATATCTCTCTCATCTATCTCACTTCTGTTTCGGTTGTTCACCACTACACCTCTTTGAATCACAGCTACTACTATTTCTGTTTTTTTTTCGTTTCGCAATAAACAACCACACAACCGCTATCTGTTTTACCACTGATGCTACTTTCTGTATCCGTTTTTAATAAAAGACAACGATGATGATTCGTTGATGATGTTACGGCAAGAGTAGAGATGATGATGAATAATAACTTAAATAATAATGGCTCGATGATGAATAACGATGATAACCTGCTACTGCAACTCTATCGATTTTTCTGTTTTGCTGAAAAAGTGTATGGCCGCTACTAGTTTTGTTGTGTTTCCCTTCTTTTTCTCCTATTATGGCCGACAGGTATCAAACAATTAACCCCACCCACGTGGTTGTTGAATAAAACCGATGGCTACCAGATTTATTGTTGGGACACCATTTTTCTACTTGGGCCGTAAAACTTTTATTTCCTTTTTGGATCGATTAACAGTTGGGCCATGTTGTGTTATTGGGCCGAAGTAATATTAGGCCACTACTTACAGCCATCGTTTTCTGTTTTCAAAATTGTTAAAATGGCGATGTATGTTGTCGATGAGATAATATGATAATGATCATATGTAGGTTAAGGTTAAATAAATGAGGTTAAGTCAATGATTATGATACGGATGATTCGATAATGATATTAACAATACAAAATAATCACGATGATGATGATGGAGAGTTATGGTTTAATGATGATTAGGATAATGATTAAGGTTAGGTTATGTTAATGATGATGATGATATGCATCTGATAATGATGATTAGTAATGAAAATAAAGACGATGATATAAATGATAAAGCTAGTTAATTTGATGGGTTTTAAGAAGATGACAGACAAGATTAAGGTTAAAAGGATTTAACCTGTAAGTAATTTCAGAAAAACATTATAGTTTAGAGGCTTAGTGGTTTGATGTGGTGCTCAAGCAACAGGAGGTCGTGGGTTAGAGCCCGGTTCGGAACAATTTATTTTTAAAGAAGGATTTTGAGGTAGTTATCATATTTATTATTATTATTATTATTATTATTATTATTATTATTATTATTATTATTATTATTATTATTATTATTATTATTATTATTATTATTATTATGGTTGACACAAGTAATCGAAACTATATTATATGGTTGAATGATCGAAGCCGAATATGCCCCTTTTGCTTGGTAGCCTAAGAATTAGTACACCGATCTACTAATTGACGCGAATCCTAAAGATAGATCTATTGGGTCTAACAAACCCCATCCAAAGTACCAGATGCTTTAGTACTTCGATGTTGTTTTATCATGTTCGATGGATGTCCCGGAATAATAGGGGATATTCTTATATGCATCGGTTTGTTAATGTCGGTTACCAAGTGTTCAATCCATATGAATGATTTTTGTCTCTATGCATGAGACGTATATTTATGAGAAATGGAAATATGAAATCTTGTGGTCTATTAAAAATTATGAAATGATTATTTATGATAAACTAATGAACTCACCAACTTTTTTGGTTGACACTTGAAAGCATGTTTATTATCAGGTACGAAAGAAATCTTCCGCTGTGCATTTGTTCATCTTAGAGATATTACTTGGAGTCATTCATGGCATATTTTAAAAGACGTTGCATTCGAGTCGTCGAGTTCATCAAGAATATTATCAAGTCATTTATAGTTTAGATATATTATGAAATGGATGCATGTCTGTCAACTTTCGATGAAATGAAAGTTTGTCTTTTAAAAACGAATGCAATGTTTGTAAAAAATATCATATAGAGGTCAAGTACCTCGCGATGTAATCAAATGTAATGTATTCGTCCAGATGGATTAGGACAGATCCTTTCATATGTTTTTCAATTTAGGATTAATATTTTAGGTTTTAAAAAGTATTTTAATCTTTTTTTTTTTTTTATTTTTTTTTTTTTATGTTTCAAATAAGTTTTTCTGAAACTAAGATTGAATTGGGGTTATATGTATTGAAAGCCTTTTGCTCTCCCAAACAGATATGCAACAACTATTCATTTTTATTTTGGTTAAATAATGATTTTGTTATTTTTTTTTTCAATGATAGTGTATATGTATTTATTTTATAGTCAACTTTAAAAATGGACATGCTGTTGCAATCATTAATATGAGAAATGTGGAATATCCTTCGAAAGTGGAGATGAAAAGAAATGAAGAGGAGAGTCGGAAATGTCACGAAAGAAAGTTTTGGAAATTAGTCAGCAAGGTATAACATAATTGTTAATTGTTATTGTACTATTTTAAGATTTAATATATTTGCTTTAAGATCAATATATTAACTTCATTTTTATTGTTGTAATAAAGTACAACTCTAGGTACTGATTCAAAAATGATGGTGATTTTTGAAAGTATTAATTCATCTTTATGTCTAGATAACGATAGTCACATCAATAAAATTATGTCCGTATTTTATGGTTTGTTTTATTCTCCTTTAACTTCTTTATTTCTCATTTATAATCATTAATAATTATTTTTTGTTAAAAAAGTTAAATTGGATGTTAATTTTATTATTATTATAGATATTGTATAGTAGATTTTTTGAGTATAAATATGTGTGTTATGAGTTTATAAAACATACACTAAATATATTCTCTCATATTCTCTCATATTCTTTCATATTCTCTCTATATACTTATTAGTAGTCTACAGTCAAGAACTAGGCCACTAAAGGTAGTTATAAGCCTACAAAATTATAACACGTTATCAGCACGAAGTGCTCCGTATAATCAAAGTTTATCTAAGCAAGCACACGTCACTAATCAAGGTAAGAAATTATCTAACTTTTATTAACTTCACTAACATTTATATTTATGTTATTTAAGTTATATATGGTCGGTTATACCGCCTGAATTATATTTCTGTAATCTAACTTTTATTAACTTCACTAACATTTATATTTATGTTATTTAAGTTATATATGGTCTGTTATACCGCCTGAATTATATTTCTGTAATCTAACTTTTATTAACTTCACTAACATTTATATTTATGTTATTTAAGTTATATATGGTCAGTTATACCGCCTGAATTATATTTTCTGTAATCTAACTCTTATTAACTTCACTAACATTTATATTTATGTTAATAAGACCTCATGATTGTACGCAGCACGTCATTTGACAACACGGTACTTTATGTACGCAACACGTCATTTGACAACACGGTACCATGGGTCGAGATTAATTCCGATCAATACGAATACGATGGGGTCTTTATATGTTATCTAACATTTATGATTACTTATGCAATTAATCATTATTTATTTTATGCATACTAATGTTTATTCTTAAAAGTTAAAATAAGAAAAAGTAGTTTGTATTTTTATTAAAAGTAAATCTTTAAAAGTTAAAATAAGAAAAAGTAGTTTGTATTTTTATTAAAAGTAAATTTTAAAAGTTAAAATAAGAAAAAGTAGTTTGTATTTTTATTAAAAGTAAATCTTAAAAGTTAAAATAAGAAAAAGTAGTTTGTATTTTTATTAAAAGTAAATCTTAAAAGTTAAAATAAGAAAAAGTAGTTTGTATTTTTATTAAAAGTAAATCTTAAAAGTTAAAATAAGAAAAAAAAAATCGTGTCCTTTATATTACTCATACGCGTTTTGATATAGTGACTTTATTCGTTAACGTCAACTAACGACGTTACAACGGTCATATATACATAACGGTTGTTAACTTCAACTGACGACGTTACAACAACTATATTTTTCAAATATAAAATAAACATCTCCGTTTTCACATTTTCACAAATCAATCTTCATTTTTCAGATTACTACTCTCAAAAAGTTTTTGTAAAAATGATTCACACAAGGATGATTTTTCCTATTGTATTGGTCATATTAACTATCATCATTGTTGCTAATATACCACCGGGTGAACCTATATTCTATCCTGCCCTTGTGGTTTTATTATTTGTAATCATACTATTATTCTGTTGTTTGCTACTTATGAATTTAAAATGATTCTAATTTCATTTTATTATTTGTCTATGAATAGAAGTTGATTATGATTATGATTTATGTTATTCATCTTTTTGATAATAGAAAATGTCGAATTTGAAAAGGCTTAAATTTGCTCATTTAGAACAAGTGGGAACAACTACTTAACATGGGTTATGAATGTAGAAAAACATCTCGAATTAAACGGTATTTTAGAAACCCTGAATGAAAATAACAATTATTCCGAACAAGAGAAAGCAATAGTAAGTATTTTTCTTAGTAAACATATTGACGAGTCCTTAGAATCTACATATTATATGATCGAAAATCCAAGTGTATTATGGAAAATACTCAAAGATAGATACGGTATTAATTATTAAAAAAAATTAATAATAACGGTGATCCATGAAAGAATAAAATTAAAGATATTAGTAGACGCTCTTATAAGAATTCCGGAGATTCTTATTAATGATCTGGTAATGTGGATCATCAGTCTAGTATTTCTTGAATACATGAACATCTTGTTTAGCTCTACAAATAAGTCCCAAAAAGAAAAGACAACGAGAGTGAAGCTGTTGACAAATCTTGATTAAATTAACTCTGAGCTACCTTGAGACTTGAATGGTTTGAATTTTCTAAGATGCCTAGTTTTTTTTATGTATCACTCATAAATAAATGGTTTTAGACCATAACGCATATGTTTTATTAAGTGTTATCTTTTATGTACTTCAGATTATAACTTGTTTGCAGGTAATATGTAACGACCCGGAATTTTCCGATCGTTCTATACTTATGAGATTAATATTTACATAAATTAAACCTTACCAACATAATAAGCAATCCAAACTGTTGAGACTTATATTTTTGAAAAGAGTTTTACACAACGTTTGACCGTCCAATTTGACCGATGATATCACGAACTATATAACACACGATAATTATACGATTATGTATATGTACATATCTATACATATTTAACATGATTTAAGGATGGTTTAACATTTCAGTGTGAACTAACAACAATGAGTTATAAGTATACTTTGAGACCACTAACTTAAGTTTTCAAAACGATAACTATATGTAACGTTCTTTGACATATATACTTACAATCTATAATGTGTTGTGATTTATGTCACCAATATGATTTAAGTGTAATGGGATTAATTTGTAACCAAAATAATCTTGATAAATATCGAACAAGTTTGGGGAAGTGTGGAGTGCACACTTGTTTGAACTTATCTTGATTATGACGGGGGTTCGGGGGCAGCGCCCCCGATAAGCGGGGTCCAAGGGGTGGCAACCCCTAGCGGGGTCCAAGGGGCAGAGCCCCTGGCTGGGGTCGAGCTGCCAGGTCAGCTTGGAAATTTTTTTTTGGGCTAACATTGCTTTATTAAAAATGTCTTAAAATTTTATTTTTGGCCCGGTTGGACCCAAAATAAAAGCCCGATTTTGAGCTTCTTTTACCGTATCATACCCATCATCTATACGTACTTACTATTGGTAAATACACATCAAATCAATATCCTTATCAGCCTTAGATCTGCCCTAGATAAGAGGGAATCTTATTTGTAAGCTAGCATACATTATTACTCAAAAATTCAACACAATAATTTATCCTTGTTCCCTCAACAACCAGACTGTCCTATAAGTATCACCATCACCTTGGCTTTTCATTTCATTCTTACAACCATCTTTCTCTAACCAAAAACACACTCTTAGGAACTCTAAGTGTTCTTCACAATCTCAGCAAATACTCATGAAGAACTAGCTTCATGAACAACCTATAATCATCATAAGAAAGTTTGATCAAGATTATTTTCTATCTTTTCCAGTAGCTTTATCCAAGTAACTTGAGGTAGTAACCTTATTCATAATCTTATTCAGTTCATATTTATTTAGCTATCTTATTTTGTGTTATAAAATTTTTAACAACAAGAACATAGTTTGAATGATTTCAAACCTGTTCGCAAACTAAATAGATCATTCTAATTTGATTTTTAAAACACTTCAAAACCTGTAATATATCATATTATGACAAAATCGGATTAATCATATCTTGGCTAATTAACATAATATTTAATATATATTTACTTATGATTTGATTTTATATATTTCAGGACCACCCGTAAACAACATGAGAAGATTAATCATAAGACCTCATGATTGTACGCAACACGTCATCTGACAACACGGTACTTTATGTACGCAACACGTCATTTGACAACATGGTACCATGGGTCGAGATTAATTCTGATCAATACGAATACGATGGGGTCTTTATTTATTTTATTGAGCAACTAATTGTGGACCATTAACAACAGACTGCTAACTACGGACTAAGAAAATATTAAAAGTATTATAAGTATATATATATATATATATATATATATATATATATATATATATATATATATATATATATATATATGTAACGATTACTTGAAAAGAAAATATGTTGATATATTATATATATGGTTAGGTTCGTGATATCTACCGGTGACCAAGTCGAGTTAAATACCTTCAAGGAAAAGGTGAGTATATAGTCCCGCTTTTAAACTCTAAATATTTCGGGATGAGAATACATGCATTTTATGATTTACGTTATAGACACAAGTACTTAAAAATATATTCTACGTTGAGTTGTACCACTGGCATATCTCCCTGTAACTTGGTAACTACTATTTACATGCGGTATTGTAAACGCGAATCCTGTTGATAGATCTATCGGGCCTGACAACCCCAACCGGACTGGACGACCAGTATTCAACGGTTGCACAGTACTTCGTTTCGGTGACTACACTTGGTACGGTGTAGTAAGATTTCATAATAAAGGGAATATGCGACGTTGATTAAATGTTAAGTATGGTTATCAAGTGCTCAACAACTTAGAATATTTTTATTAAAATGTTTATATATGAAATCTTGTGGTCTATATTCATAACACTGCCGGCATTAAACCTATATCTCACCAACTTTATGTTGACGTTTTAAGCATGTTTATTCTCAGGTGATAACTAAAAGCTTCCGCTGCAACATGTTGAATTTAAGCAAGATCTTGAGTATGCATATTTGTGTCAAAAATAAAACTGCATATCGGAGGATTTGTAATGTAAAATATGTTGGAAGTCGTATTGTTATTATCACATGTAAAGTTTGTAAGTCTAAGATTATCGCTAAACGATAATCATTATTATCTTATTTAAACCTTGTATTTGTAATAAAAGTCATGGTTTGTATTGTAAAAACGAATGCAGTTTTTGAAAAACGTCGCATATAGAGGTCAATACCTCGCGATGAAATCATATGTTATTGTATTCGTCCTTATGGTTAAGGTCGGATTTTGACATAATATAATTTGATTATCTTGCTGAAATATAACTCATTATTTGCTTATCTTATTTGAAGTTTTAGTATGAATCCTGCTGAAATACAACATCAATTAAATGGTAAAGACCTATGTATTGCAGATAGTAGTAACATACACACTATGATCAAATCTAAGAAATATTTCATTGATTTAAATCAAATGAAGGAATTATAAATACTATATCAGCTCTTGCAAACTTGATATAAGGAACGAAAAAGGCAAAATTTCATATTACCAAATGGTACGATTTTTTTGGTAAACAA
The DNA here is from genome assembly GCF_046630445.1 of Rutidosis leptorrhynchoides. Lineage (NCBI taxonomy): Eukaryota > Viridiplantae > Streptophyta > Magnoliopsida > Asterales > Asteraceae > Rutidosis > Rutidosis leptorrhynchoides. The sequence continues at coordinate 641,634,937 of NC_092333.1, read as the reverse complement.
TGTTTTGTTTTCTTCCAAATCAAAGAGAAATTTGTTAAGTTTCTCTGATATATATCATAATGGATATGATTATCAGTCAATGATAATCGAAAATGAGAAATATCTATGTAGCACCGAAAAGCGCATATGATAAAAAGCGCATATGATGAAAAGCGCAGCGCATAGGATTAAAAGCGCATATGATAAAAAGCGTATATGATGAAAAACGCAGCGCATATGATTAAAAGCGTATATGATAAAAAGCGCATATGATGAAAAGCGCAGCGCATATAATTAAAAGCGCATATAATGAAAAGTGCATATGACGAAAAGCGCAGCACATATGATTAAAAGCGCATATGGTGAAAATGATATATGATGAAAAGCACATATGGTGATTAATGAAAATCACATATGGTGATTAATGAAAAGCACATATAGTGATTAATGAAAAGCACATATAGTGATTAATAAAAAACACATATGGTGATTAATGAAAAGCACATATGGCGATTAATGAAAAGCACATTGAGAAATAATCACCAATGTTTCTTGAAAGAATTCAAGGGTATATATATGGACCAATTCATCCATCATGTGGACCATTTTTCTAATAGACGCATCTAACGCATGGTCTCATGTTTGTGTGTTATCAAGCCGTAGTATGGCATTTGCAAAGTTTCTTGCACAAATTATTAAATTAAGAACACATTATTCTGATTACACCATTAAAAGGATGAGATTTGATAATGCTGGTGAGTTAACATCTCAAGCTTTTAATGATTATTATATGTCTACAAGGATTGTTGTTGAACATCCAGTTGCTCATGTGCATACACAAAATTGGTTTAGCTAAATCAATAGATAAACGCTTGCAGCTAATAACTAGACAATTGGAAATGAGTACAAAACTCTCAATATTTATATGGGGACATGTAAAATTACATGATGTGACATTAATTCGCATTAAATCAAGTGCAAGTTATAAATATTCTCCATTACCAACTTAATTTTGGTGGAGACCAAATATTTTCCATCTTAGAACATTTGGTTGTGCAGTGTATTTTTAATTGAATAACCACAACAAATGGTTCCTCAAAGAAGGATTGAAATATATGTTAGATATGAAACATCTTCAATCATAAGATATATTGAACCCATGACGGGTGATGTTTTTACAGCAAGTTTTGTCGATTGTCACTTTAATGAAACATTGTTCCCTATATTAGGGGGAGAAATGAAATATAAATAAAATGATGTTTCATGGTGTGAACATCAATTAAGGAATATTGATCATCGCACAAAAGAATGCGAAAAGAAAGTTCAAATATAATGCATATGCAAGAACTTGCAAATTAATTACTTTATGCATTTAAAGATACAAAAAATAAGTGACTAAATCATATATACCAGCAATAAATGCTTCAGCTAGAATTGAAATTACAAAAGCTGGCAATAATGTCACTCATGAGTCTTTGCTACGGCAGAAACGTGGGAGACCAATTGGTTCCAAAGATAAAAATCCTCGAAAAAGAAAATCAGCTGATAATGAGGTAAAAGAAAGTGTTCAAGAAGAACCACAAATCAATACTCCTTCTGCAGAGGATATTGATAAATGTAAATACATAAATTGCAATAAATTATGCAATATAACTGAAATGAAATGAAAAATCTTGATGATATATTTTCATATAATGTTACAATGACATTATTAATAAAGATGATGATCTGGAACCAAAATCTGTCATTGAATATCAAAATAGACGTGATTGAACTCAACGGAAAGGAGCAATACGAGCTGAATTAGAATCGCTCAATAAAAGAAAAGTTTTTGGATCAATCGTTATCACTTTTAAAGATGTGAAACAATGGGATACAAATGAATTTTTATCCGAAAAGAAATGTGCAAATGAAGTTACAAGGCAAAACTAGACTTGTAACTCAAGATTTCCCACAAAGACCATAAATGAATTAGGAGAAAAACTTATCCTCCTATAATGAATACAATTACTTATTAGATACTTAATCAACCTGGTAGTTATTTAAATGCATCTCATGGATGTTGTTACTACTTATCTGTATGGATCACTTAATAGTGATATATATATGAATATACCTGAAGGGTTAAGGTATCATAAGCATCTAATGCAAAACCCAAGGGAATATATTCCATTAAATCACAAAGATTTCTAAATGGGTTTATACAATCGGGACGTATGTGGTATAATCGATTAAATTACTACTTGATAAGAAAAGGGTATACATATAAACTTATTTGCACGTGTTTTTATAAAAATAATGTTCGGATATGTGATCATAGCTGTTTATATCAATTATCTTAAATAAAGAAATCTATGAAGCCATTCAACTTCTAAAGAAAGATTTTAAAATAAAAAAAATCAAGTATTACGTTGATTTACATATTGAGCATATAACTAATGACTTACTTATACATCAAACAACTTATACCGAAAAGATTTTAAAATATTTTAATATGGACAAGACAAAAACCATTAAGTACTCATATGGTTGTTAGATCTTAATATTGATACTAATCCATTTCATCCTCTAGAAGATCATGAAGATCTTCTTGGTTCAGAAGTTCCATATTTTAGTGCAATTGGGGCTCTTATGTATCTTACAGATTATACAAGATCTGACATTTCTTTTGCAGTTAATTTGTTGACAAGGTTCAGCTCAGCCCCTACCAAAAGACATTGGAATGGGATCAAACAAATAGTTTGATACCTTCGAGGAACTACTGATTTAGGATTATTTTATTCTAACGAATCGAAACAAGATTTGGTTGGTTATGCAGATGCAGGCTATTTATCTGATCCACATAAAGCTAAATCTCAAAATGGATATGTATTCCTAAATGGAGGTACCGCAATATCATGGCGTTCTCAAAAACAAACACTTGTTGCAACATCATCAAATCATGCAAAAGTGATTGCATTACATGAAGCTACTCGGGAATGTTTTTGGTTGAGATCAATGACACAACTCATTACTGATTCTTGTGGACTAGAACGCGATAAAAGTCCAACAACTATCTATGAAGATAATGTAGCTTGCATAACACAGATGAAAGAAGGGTATATCAAAAGTGACCGAACAAAACACATACCTCCTAGATTCTTCTCATATACTCAAAATCTCATTAAGGACAACCAGATTGAAATGAGATATGTTCAGTCCAGCAAAAACTCTGCTGACCTTTTCACCAAAGCACTTCCAACTGCTATTTTCAGAACACACATTCATAATATTGGCATGAGGCATGTTCAGAAGATGTAACAATTCAGGCGTTGCCTACTTGAGGGGGAGTTAACTCTATGCTGCACTCTTTTTCCCTTAGCTAAAGTTTTATCCCAATGGGTTTTCTTTAGCAAGGTTTTTAACGAGGCAGTACTAGTTATTCTCTAATAAAATTGTCATCCAAGGGGGAGTGTTATAAAAGTTAAATTGGATGTTAATTTTATTATTATTATAGATATTGTATAGTAGATTTTTTGAGTATAAATATGTGTGTTATGAGTTTATAAAACATACACTAAATATATTCTCTCATATTCTCTCATATTCTCTCTATATACTTATTAGTAGTCTACAGTCAAGAACTAGACCACTAAAGGTAGTTATAAGCCTACAAAATTATAACATTTTTAACATAGTATAATATCCAACAATTCATCAAGTTATTATTTATTTATCATATTAGGGACTATGACAAGGGTTAGTTATGTGACATCATTGCATTATCATATCAAAATTCAAATACTAATAATTTAATGTTGTCATATGGTTAATCCCTTATTATAATCCCTTAAATGTAGTATAAATAATAACTTGGTGGATTGTTGGGCATTAGCATTATGTTAAATACAATTACTAATGATAGTGATAAATGAAAAATGAAGAAGTTAAAAAAATATAACAAACCATAAAATAGGGCATACTTTTATTGATCTCACCGTCGACTTCTATACATGAAGATGAATTGATACTTTCAAAAATCATCAATATTTTTCGAATCAGCACTAAGAGTTGTGTTTTATTACAACAATAAAAAGAAGTAAGTTAGTATATTGATCCTAAAACAAATATATTAAATCTTAAAATAATACAGTAACAATTAGCTATATCTTGATGGCTAATTTCTAAAACCTTCTTTGGTGTCATTTTTCGACTCTTCTCTTCATTTCTTTTCATCTTCAGGCAGTTCCGAAGGATATTCCCCTTTTATCAAATTTATAATTGCAGCAACTCCATTTTTGAAGCTGACTGTAAAATAAATAATATATAATTATAAGGCAAAATATAATTAAATCATTATTTAATTGAATAAAAAATGAATCCTTACTGCATATCTGTTTAGGAGAGCAAAAAACTTTCATAATATATAACTCCAAATTAATTTTAGCTTCATAAATATACATATTCAAAATATACTAAGCGTAAATTGAAATACACAAACTGTCGGCTATCATTTTAACTATGAAACTTCCGGGACCTCGATAATTGTTTTTTTACAAAAAAACTTAGTTTCAGCTATAATTATTGTGATCATTCTAGGTTAAAATCTTGATATTGCTGCAAACCACAAGGTGTGGTGGACAACCAACGTTGAGAGAGCTGAAGTCATCTAAACTAATAGTGGGCTTGTGCAGTATAGCTCTACAAAGTCCCATATATGATACAACAAATTATTTCTAGATCCAGCTAACATTTTTGCCAACATGATCGTCATAGCTTCTATATGCATATCCATCACCTAATTATCACTTTTATTTTTTATTTTTAAATGAAATTTGTATATTAATTAACTTTGTTGTACCAGGTGTTTCCAATGGGTCGTTTTCTTCAAATTTTGAAATTAATGCTGCATTCAGACACGTTGAAATGTGATTGAGTGGACATCAAATGAAGTTTAGTGTATAATATATATATATATATATATATTTTGTTTTTATGATTGCGACATTCGAATTTTGTGGAAAAGTAAAGTGTGAATAGTTATGTAACTTCTTGTCTGCTATTGTTCAGGCATGTTATGTTCGGCGCACCGAAGATCACTTTTACGTTATCATCAGCATTAATGCTGATGTTTGCGGCCAAGATGTATCAAATCAAATTCCTGATAATATTGATTTACTTAAGCCGGTGTTTAAATCTGATGTAAAGTAACTCCGTAACCGATTAACTTTTATGGAAAATGTAATTTCATCCTGATAATTTTTTTCATTGTAGATCGATAATTACTTGGGAATCAGTGATGACTTTCAAGCTTATATAAAGTCTGGCAGATATAAAAGAGTATTGTTCTGTTCTGACTGTTGTGAATCTACCCCGTTTTGTTACTAAATCTCCAACACCAGGCTCCATGTCCCATGCTATTAGCGTTCGACAACTTCTTGAATCCGTAATTCCTCTAATCACCTGTTCATTTTTGAATCAGTAATATCTTTGTTGTTGAAGTTACTGTACTACCTACATGACATTGGTTGGACAAATGGATCAAATTATACACTTTTATTCTCTAATTATTTGGAGAGTACAAAATGGTTGTACTTGATTCTTTTTTCTTCAAGTCCTATTTCTTTTTTCTTTTGTTTTCTTGAAGATCCATGACAAAACTAGAAGCAGCTGGTCAAGTGGCTGGAGCATCGATCTCGACTTCTCCACTTCCATTCAGTGTGATCAGTGGCGGTACCAGGATTCCAAGTCACCGGGGGCAAAAAAAAAAATTTAAAACCGTGGCAATTTTTTGGGCAAAATATGAAGATTTTGGGGCTAAAAATGAAGATTTTTAAGCAAATTATGAAGGTTTTGGGGCAAAATTTTAACATTTGTGGACAAAATTTGAAGGTTTTGGGGTAAAATTTGGAGATCTTTGGGCAAGATTTAAAGGTTTTGAGGCAAAAAAAAAATTCACCGGGGCAAAGTCGAAAAATCCAAAAAATTTACACTGAAAATTGTAAATCCACTGGGGGCGGCTGCCCCGCCTGTCCCCATTAAAAACCGCCCCTGAGTGTGATGGCTGGCAAATGTGAAGCCCTCGGTACAGATTCTAGGAAAAAGCTCTCCACTTGGCTTTCTCATGCAAACGGCGATGCAAAACCAACGGACACGAGTGCCCCTAGTTATCAGAATTTAAATCTCATGAGGGTATATTTTTGTCGTGACCTTAGTTCTTGATCATTGAAGTTGTGGCGAGCCATGTCTGAATCAAATGTAAGAATTAAGTTGACTGACCATTTAGGACTTGTAGTTGTTTGTCACTCGATGATATAAACTTTGTAATGCATGTGAAACTAGGACTTATATGAGGTTTGACTTGGAATGTGTGTTATGTATTACATGTAACTCACTAGGCTTATGAGCTCAATGTTCTTTTATTTGAGTTTAAAGTACTTTTAAATCACGATCTCGATCTCCAGTGGCGATTCCACCTTTGGGCATGTGGAGTCCCATGACCCCATTAAGGGTGTGTTTGGCACACAAGCTTCTTGGAGCTTATGTGAGCTTATTAGAACTTGAGCTTATGATTTTAATAAGCTCCATGTCATAAGCTTTGTTTGGTAGACATAGGGTGTGTTTGGATGAAAGTAGCTGGAACTCGAGCTTGTAGCTGGAACTGGAGCTGGAGCTTATGAGATGGAGCTGGAGCTGGAGCTTCTTTTTAAGCTGGTAGCTGGAGCTTATTATTTTTTATAAGTGTTTGGTAAACTAGCTGGAGCTTATTTTTCAGTTCATAAGCTCTACTTTTTTTCATAAGCTAATGAAAGTAGCTTATTTTTCCAGAGCTTATGATTTTCATAATTTCTACTTTTTTGGTCTACCAAACGAAACTTATGATTTGGAGCTTATTAAAATCATAAGCTCGAGCTCCTATAAGCTCCCATAAGCTCCAAGAAGCTCGTCACCCAAACACACCCATAAAATGTAGAGCTTATGAAAATTATACGCTCTTAAAAAATAAGCTACTTCTAGTAACTTATGAAAAAAGTAGAGCTTATGAACTGAAAAATAGACTCCAGCTAGTTTACCAAACACTTATAAAATAAATAAGCTCTATCTACCAGCTTGAAAAAAATCTCCAGCACCAGCTCTAGCTCATAAGCTCCAGCTATAAGCTCCAGCTAATTTCATCCAAACACACTCTAAAATGAAAATTTTTAACACTATTTATATATCAAATTGTACGGGACCACTAAATTCAATTATAGGACCCCATATATTTTTAAAATTTATGGGTTTTTGGAAGTAAACAACCACTAAAATACCCTTTAAATATAATTATTTACAAAAAAAAAATTAGGACCCCATTGCGTTTTCATCCTAGATTCGCCACTGTCGATCTCATGTGATTTCCCCCTTTCATACCTCAATAATACTATCATTAATCATCTTGTATGGTTTATTGGCTTCTCACTTTGAATGCTATTATAGATATCTTTTTTTTTGTATTTAACTCAATCATGTTATGATTATCTTTAAGACTCATTCCCACATAAGAAATATGAAAAAACCCAAAGTTGTATAAAAGTTTGTGACAATTCACATATCGCTATCATTTATTAAAGTAATAAACATATCATCATCGAAGCTTGGCTTGAGTGGTATGAGGGTAGAATACAACTTGGGTACTGCACTCATGTTCGATTCCCATTTCAAGTAAGAAGTTTTTAACCTTTCATGGTACTGCCAACATCAAGAGAAGCTCTCTGAGGGCTTTTTCAAACATTTGATGGCTTTTTCATAAGTTTCAACCTTATTTCTTGAATGTTGTCCATAAGGTTGCAATGTATCATACATGTGTGGATGAGTTTAGTTAAGAGTTTGACGACTTCTTTCGAGTGTTTAGAGACTTTCAAGCTTTGAAATTCTCTCATAAATCTCACGTGTTTTCTTTATCAACGTGATCTCTTCTTGGACTTGGATTGATTCCATGTTGAAAGTTTGAACATTTATCTCCAAAACTATTCTTTAAATTTCTATTAAGAGTTGAAGTATTAGTTTGCTAAAAATTTTACAAGGCTAAGAACCAATTGTGTTTGTGAATAATTGTCAAACGATGTGCTTCTAATTTATAGGAATAGCTAGGAAATGGAATTTTCTACAACGAGACTAAAGTAAAGCAAATAGTACCTTAATATAAGATCTTGACTTCGGACAAAAACAAGGTAACACAAGACGATTAGCATGTAGCCTGTTGTGAAGTCGTTGAATTGTATGACTAGATTGAGGCTCTGCAAGATCTGCTTACAAAAGATCATAATTTTGACTCAACTTTGTATTAGTCAACGCAAGTACTCGAAACAACAAAGGGAAATGATATTGCTTTATCCACTTCAATAACTCTAAAGGGTAAACCGACCCTCTGGCGGCCCCATACCGACCGGTCTCACGACCAACATGTGAGAGGAAAATCGCGTAACCCATGCTTTAAGGAACCGTAGTATCTTGAAGCTATCGTGCTCCCATATTCTTGATTTTCATATTACTTCTAACAGCATTTGGAGTTTGGACTTCATCTACTCCATACGAAACATAAATAGTGTCATTGTCTTCACCATCAATAGGGTCAAATTGGCTAATACATACAAGAAAGTGATTTAGAAGTAGTTAATAGAAAATGGTGGAACCGGAACCAAATCGAAGAAGATGAGAAGGTATCGTAGATTTGGGTAGCAGACACAAATATCCAATCCAAACTCATCATCCAACCACACTCAATTTTCCCCTGTTTTTACTATTAAAACAGAAGATATCAAAGGAGCATTTACCGTTGAAAATCCATTGGTAGTGTGGCAGTCTACAATAAACATGGTAACTAAAACTCATCAAACGAGTCAAAACATGTAGGTGTTGAATGGGTCAGGTCGGATCAGGTTGCTATGACCTGCAAACTATTTGTCTTTTCCAAAATTGTAAAAACAAATTTTTTTTCTTTTAAATAAGAACTAGTTTAAGACCCGCGAATTCGCGGGGTTACGGAAAGGAAATTGTTGAAGTGGAGTAAAATATTGTAAATACTTTATGTATGAAATAGTTAAGATGTCGTGGCAACAACACGGATTCCTAGTGTGCTAAAAGATGACATATTTGAACCCATACATGTTTCACAATCCAACCCCGTACATTTTGGGTCACTACAACATTACATCAATAAGCAACTTAATATCATCTTGATACTAACTCTTTTGATCATCTTTAGAGCACCTAAGGTATGGCATCACTATTGGAGCTTGCTAGCTCTGTTGCACATAAGATACGCAAACATACGTAATCACATATTGAGCACTTATATGTTAGCTTATGTGTAAACCATATGTACTGAAAAACAATATAACAATTATGTTAGCTTACAAATATGTAGATAGCTACAATTTGAACCAAGTAATACATGTATTAGGCTCACATATATGGTGTAGCGACCCGACTTTTTCGACTTATATTTATACTTATACTTTCTCGAATCTACGTATACGTGCGTACCGAGCTGGATAATATTCTGGAGTCATTATCCATACTAATTACTTTCGTCAATACTTTACAACGTGTCATTAAGTGATTAATTAATTAACTTGATCCTTGAATGCTTTTACGACCGTTAGTGTCACTAGTCGTCTAGAACGAACTACGTACTTGGTACACGTTAACCTTTGGTCATAATGGGAATATTATGACACCTTAATTCTAATTGTTATTTCTTAATGACAATTACTTAGTTCGTCATTTGCTTAATTACGTTTAGTGAATTGGTAATTACTTGGGCTTATCTTAATTGGACTAGGATTATCAGGGCCCACCCTACTCTAGTTAATGGGTTAATTAATAAGCCCATCTTAATAAGTTAATGAACCCATTAAGCTTAAGATAGTCCAGTAAGACATAAGACAAAAGTGCATGCATGCATGCTTGTACCACCCTTACACATTTTGGCACCATGCACCATGCCACCCAACATCACCACCTCACTTTTGTACCAGCATGGACCACCACCTCTCCTACCCTCCAAACCGTCGGTTTTGTGTCCCCCACCATCACCGCCATTTTGTTGTCTTATTTTGTGATTACTTGCCTATAAATACAATACCCCTCCATTCACTAATTCATTTTGCACTTACACTCTTCTCTCTAGTTTCTCACTCTAACTTCTCTCTAGTTTTACAAGCTTTTCTTCTTTCTTTCTTCATCATCATCCACGAAATTCATCATCATCATTATTGTTTTAAGATCAAGTTTTATAACTTGTATCTTCTTTATATCTTGTTGCTTCAAACTCTTGTTTGAAGATTATGCAAGAACATAAAGGATTCAAGCTCTTTAGCTTTGAATCTTTCTTTACTTGTTTAAATTACTTTACTTTTGTTAAAAGATCAAAACTTGTGTTTATGATCTTCATAAAACTTGTAGATCTAGTTTTATGCTTTAAGGATCTACAAGAACATTAGAGATCCAAGCTTTCTAGCTTAGGGTTTTACCATTTTGTTTAGATCTAAGCTTTTTAGCTTTGGTTTCATCACCTTTACTAGATCTAAGCTCTCTAGCTTATGGTCTCATATATCTTGTTTAGATCTAAGCTTTCTAGCTTATGGTCTCATTAATCTTGTAAGAATCCAAGCTTTCTAGCTTAGGGTTTCATAATACTTGAAATCTAAGTTTTATTGTAGATCTCATTTACTTGTAATCTTTTTATGATTTTTTATGGTGATAAAAATCAAGTCTTTATCATCTACATGTGATAAAGGCACATAAACTTATATAAAGATGATAAGAAACAATGCTTAATGCTAAGAATGTAACTTTGGTTCATCATATAGCATGAAACTCTTAAAGAGTTGGTTTTCTTTTCATTTAATGTTAATAAGTGTGTTGATGGTTAAAGCTTGACCAAAATGATACAAAAGTATCTAGAGTTGTATACTTGAAGCTTAAATGCATCAAGGATGAGAACCATGATAAGCACCATGAGTTAAGAAACCCACCGGAGCACCAACTACTGTATTTTTCGGATCTGAACCAGTACCTGGTATTTCCGGAAAATTGATTTTCAAAAAGTTTAGTTTTTGTAAATAAGTTTTTGTTTAAGACTCGCCTAAATTCGATATACGGTTTAGGAGTTATGGTCAAAAGAAACTTACTACTACCTTGTAACGACGTGCTGAAATTTCTGACCTGTTCTCGCTCGGACTGTCGCCACGGATTGAAAACTTTGAGTTCAGATCTGGAAATTTGGCAGTGGCTAAAGGACTCACAAACGGAGCCTTCGCCACTGACTACTCGTCAATTGAGTTTGTATAGAGGGCACAACGGCTGTCCTAAGTCAGCCCTCTAAACCAGTCTTTACTTTTGTTAAACGACTTTTCTTTTGATGATTGATGATGATGATGATGATGTCACTCGACTTACTTTAAACTTCATACGAAACTTATCTAGACACGATTACTGACTTAGCAACTTGACGAGGGCTCGTTGGATCGACCACCTTACTTGCTTACGTTTACGCACTGTTTACTATACTGAGCATTCACTGTGAGTTATAGCTCCATTCTTACTTTAACTATTTTTGGGACTGAGAATACATGTGCTTTTTATGTTTTACATACTAGACACGAGTACTTTAACTATATATATGTGTGGGTGACATAACGACACAAATTTTCCCCATAGCTCGGTAACGTTTAACTATTGGTTTATGAACCGGTAGACGCGAATCTTAGATATGGATCCATAGGTTTTGACATCCCCACTCGGGCTAGTCGCGCTAGCATTCAACGGGTGTTTAATACTTCGTTTATTTTAACGCACTCGCCAAGTTTACGTTTAGGGGGTGATATATATATATATATATATATATATATATATATATATATATATATATATATATTACTTTGTTAAGTTAGTTACCGAGTGCCCACGGTTAAGCATATACTTTTCAAACTGTTTTGAATTTCAAAATCTCGTGGTCTACATTATTTTATTGTTTACAATAAAACTATAGCTCACTAACATTCGTGTTGACCTTTTTAACATGTTTTATTCTCAGGTAACTAAGACGATTACGCATCCGCTGTACTCTGCATTGTTAGAGATGTCTCTTAATCATGGACTTTTTATTTTGCATTCACTACTTATGTTGTATTCGAACTATGGTTTTCTAATGACCTAAGTGTCACGTACTATTGTTAATGCTTTCTATCCGTAGAAGCACGTTACTTTTGTAAAACATTTGTCGTTGGAAAAACATTATCTTTTCATGAATGCAAAACCTTGTTTTAAAATAGCATATAGTGTTATACCGCGTAATGGACCTGTTGTTGATGATCCATACCATAGAGGTTTTGGACGGGGCATCACATATGATATATTATAAACATAATGCTCACATATATGGTAGATTATAAACACAATACATAAACATAATGCTCACATATATGGTAGATTATAAACACAATACATAACACTTCCAATCTATTCAGCAATTTAGTTATAGCAAAGCAATAGGGAAATTTAATTGCTCAACTGAAGCACATAGAATAGAATAGCAACACCACCTGCACACATGTGAAAAAATGAATATGAGAACATAAATAAAATATCAAAAAGATTTGTATGCATATGTAAGAGTTAAATATGGTTAAATAACCTTGCAAGATGCCTACTTCTACTGCTGACTTTGTACCATTTAAATGATCAACAACTATCTTTTCTTCTCACCCATATCTGCCGCTTGCTCCTCCGATCTAATTGATACAAACTCAATACAATCTTTAATCTCGATTTGCTTTTCCATCATTATCGGTTTTATCAATCACTTCAATATTCAAGATTTTTAAAAAATATATCCTAACCTACAAAAGAAGATGTCGGTTAAGACATAGAGGTTTCAGGTTGCGCAGGTCAAGTCGGGTAATGGATTTTGGTTCAAACATGTCATTTCTAGCACATGTCTTAATTGAACCAAGCCTGTTGTGACACAATTTTGATCCAGCTGACTAAACCAACCCGCCTACCCATTATGCACCCTTTGAGATTTGAATAATCATTTTACACATAATAGTTTGGTTGTTGTTAAACCTTCAACTATAATCTTTTATAGTGGGTATGTAACATAAGTAACCATCTTTACATCTAATGGATATGTAATTTTACCATATAAGGTCCAAAATACAAAGAGAGATTTCAAATTAATTTTTTATTTATTTAATCATTTTTTTTTTGATAAGGGGCCAGGCCCCGGAAAAATCCATTAGAATATAAGGAAAGAGTACAACTACAACGGGTATACCCGAGGGGATGTTTTTAGTGAACACCCAAAAACACTTTTACAATGGCACCTAAGATTACAAAAACAAAATGACCAAAAACAGGGAGGGTGTGTTAGTGCACATCCCAATTCCAACAACTATACATCAAGTGGCAAATACCAAACAAAATAAGAATATCCCACTACACATTTTACAAAGGCCCATTATCATACATAGGAACATAATAATCTTGTATGTGCATAGATTCCCATGTGTTATCCATAATAATCTCGAGCAGGTGTACTCTAGAAGTCTTTAACAAAAAGCAGTAAGCAAATATTCAATCTCAATCCAGTACTATCTAATAAAATAACATAAAACCTTTGACTTTTTGAAGTTAAACTACTACCCAAGTCACAATTCAGTTAGTTATTGCCATCTTTATAATAAAAACAGTAGGAGTAGTGGCTGTACCATAAACAAATGCAACTTGATAGCTTTGACCCGATGATAAAACATGTGTATATATTGACCCAAACATCATTTTGGATATGAAGGCAGCTCCACCTAAATAATAACATAATAACATACCACCATCAGAAAACTTCACCAAAGTACCCAAACAGCCCCAATTAACATTGTTTATACTCCACGACATCTTCTAGTTCAGAGAAAACTTGACAAGTATATCATCAAGGACCAACTTTGATTCACTTTGACTTTCAGAAGTCAACCTGTCATAGTGTTCATAATTCAAAAGATGCGCAAAATCATCACCCTTTGAACAATTTTGACTATACCCCCAGCTTTGGCCTAAACAGAAATAGTTACACCATTGCCCCATGTATTTAAAGAAAAAATAGGAATAGTAGTACAAATATAAGTTCAATCAGTGTCGTCTTGTCTTTCTTGACTTGTAGCCTTTGTAGATTCCTAGCATGGAGTCTGTTTAGAGCTACCTAGTAGAAAGGTTCACTGATCTCATATGAGAATATGAACACCAAAAGTAACACTCATCATAGTTAACATCCACATTAATCACACAAGACACTGATTTCAAACAATGTTAATTTGAAAATTGTTTATACTCCACGACATCTTCCAGTTCATACTAAAGACCCACACCTAAGGAAAAATGAGGCCTGAGCACTCCACGACACTTGCATTTATCCAAGTAACACTTCTAAATGTTACCCTCCAAGGCAATTCAATTGAATATGAGCACTTGAAGATAAACAACAACTAAAATCAACAAATTTGTAAGTAAATTTGAAAATTGCCAACTACAATAAATGCAACATCAAAAAAGTTATGGCTCACCCGGCGGTTCAACCCATTCCAATATAATAGAAGTGATGCATTGGCATTCTCAGATAAACCCTTAGCTTTTCGGCTTACATAATTTGTGCACCTAAGTATGAGTTACAGTGAATATAATTAAACCTAGAAACTAAGTGTGACTCGTTCTACTTATTGATCTGTATTCAATATATTATAGACAATAATATATTATTCAACTCAAGTCCAGAATTTAAATAATCAATAAACTGATTTTAACTTGTTCAATACATTTTAAGACACTAAACGAGACAGTATACGATCATAGTGATTACCCGAAGCGGCATGACCGTACTCGAATCAAATTAATAGACCAAATCTGACGCCGAAACAGGGTTTGATAAATATACGATGATTATCAAATTGAATTGATGATTAAATATTGAATCTACGAAGATTAATCGATACCTGTGGATCTAGAGTATAGTTTGATTCTCTAAAGGATTCCATTAATGCAAGATACTTCACTGTAGGTGATTAAATAGTAAACATTTATCGATCCAAATGTTTTGGATCAACCTGCAAACCAGAATAATTAATCGATCGAAATAGTGATTCAAATTAAACATTAATCGATCCTCATGTTGTGGATCAAACTGCAAATCGAAATGAATAATCGATCGAAATGTTTGCAAATCGAAAACTGATGTTGTTGTTGGTGTTTTTAATTTACGGTTTGTTTATCTTTGCAACGAATAATTGAATATTGTTTTGCATTTGAAGAATATTTTTTGTTTTAGAGAGGAAATTATGGAGGTATTTTGATTATTGTGTTTGAAGTGAGAAATGTACTCAGGACCCCTATTTTTCTAATTTGCTCCCGTATTTTTTTTTTTCAATGAAGGGCATTTTAGTCTCATGAACACTAAACATTGTTGATTATGAGGTCATAATCATCAATTAGCTATTTTAATGGAGTAGATTGTATGGAGGTTTAAGATTGGATGGCTAGGATTAGAGGAATTTTCTGTAGGTGATCTATTTTTGTTTTTGTTATTATATATAGTAGAGAGTAGAGAGTAGAGAAGTAGAGAAGTAGAGAAGTACTGATATTATGAAACTTTTTATTGGTACATTGATATCTATAAAATACAAGATCTTTTAATCTTGAATGCATTTGAATGACTTTCGACCCATTTGAAAAGCTTGACCAGTTCAATCCCAATTTATATCTCAAACTTCACCCATTTGAGTATTTGACCAATGGGGACACAATGTTAGACCAAAATTGACCCATTTACCCATAAATGCAACTCTAGTGATGAGATGTGGGTCAAGTAGTAACAGGAGCACATAAATACAATAGATGATATGTTGCAAGTCCTATATAAAAACTTACATACAGGAGCACATAAATACTATATAAACCCAACAACCTTATTTCGTGAAAACACCTAGTAATTTCAAAATTCGCAAAGCAAAATATCATAATTATATAAACATATAGTTTTATATGTGAAATGTCCCGTTCATATTGATTATAAACGTTCCATATTAATTGATTTCGTTGCGAGGTTTTGACCTCTATATGAGTCGTTTTTCAAAGACTGCATTCATTTTTAAAACAACTATAACCTTTATTTTATCAATAAAGGTTTTAAAAACATTACGTAGATTATCAAATAATGATAACCTAAAATATACTGTTTACACACGACCATTACATAATGGTTTACAATAGAAATATATTACATCGACATATATTTCTTGAATGCAGTTTTTACACAATATCATACAAACATGGACTCCAAATCTTGTCCTTATTTTAGTATGCAACAACGGAAGCTCTTAATATTCACCTGAGAATAAACATGCTTTAAACGTCAACAAAAATGTTGGTGAGTTATAGGTTTAACCTATATATATCAAATCGTAACAATAGATCACAAGATTTCATATTTCAATACATATCCCATACATAGAGATAAAAATCGTTCATATGGTGAACACCTGGTAACCGACATTAACAAGATGCATATCTAAGAATATCCCCATCATTCCGGGACACCCTTCGGATATGATATAAATTTCGAAGTACTAAAGCATCCGGTACTTTGGATGAGGTTTGTTAGGCCCAATAGATCTATCTTTAGGATTCGCGTCAATTAGGGTGTCTGTTCCCTAATTCTTAGATTACCAGACTTGATAAAAAGGGGCATATTCGATTTCGATAATTAAACCATAGAATGTAGTTTCACGTACTTGTGTCTATTTTGTAAATCATTTATAAAACCTGCATGTATTCTCATCTCAAAAATATTAGATTTTAAAAGTGGGACTATAACTCACTTTCACAGATATTTCCTTCCTCGGAAATAAGACTTGGCCACGGATCGATTCACGAACCTATACAAATATGTACATATATATCAAAGTATGCTCAAAATATAATTACAACCATTTTTATTATGTTTTAAAGATTTGAGTGTATTAAGTCAGCTGTCCTCGTTAATAACCTACAACTAGTTGTCCACAGTTAGATGTACAGAAAAATAAATCGATATATATTATCTTGAATCAATCCACGATCCAGTGTATACACGTCTCAGGCTAGATCACAACTCAAAGTATATATATTTTTGGAATCAACCTCAACCCTGTATAGCTAACTCCAACATTACTGCATATAGAGTGTCTATGGTTGTTCCAAATAATATATATACATGGGTCGATATGATATGTCAAAACATTTGCATACGTGTCTATGGTATCCCAAGATTACATAATATATTAGAATACATGTATAATACAATATAAGTTAGCTAGGATATGATTTGTATAGATTTGTTAAACATTTCCCGTAGCTAAAAAGATCAAAAATATCCAATCTCGTTTTACCCATAACTTCTTCATTTTAAATCCGTTTTGAGTGAATCAAATTGCTATGGTTTCATATTGAACTCTAATTTAAGAATCCAAACAGAAAAAGTATAGGTTTATAGTCGGAAATTTAAGTTACATGTCAATTATTAAAGAGGTAGTCATTTCCGTCGAAAGAACGACATCTTGATGACCATTTTGAAAAACGTACTTTCACTTTGAGTTTAACCAAGATTTTTGGATATAGTTTCATGTTCATACGAAAAATCATTTTCCCAGAAGAACAACTTTTAAATCAAAGTTTATCATAGTTTTTAATTATCCAAACCAAAACAGCCCCCGGTTTCACTACGACGGCGTATATCCGATTTTATGGTGTTCATCGTGTTTCCAGGTTTTAAATCATTAAGTTAGCATATCATATAGATATAGAACATGTGTTTAGTTGATTTTAAAAGTCAAGTTAGAAGGATTAACTTTTGTTTGCGAACAAGTTTAGAATTAACTAAACTATGTTCTAGTGATTACAAGTTTAAACCTTCGAATAAGATAGCTTTATATGTATGAATCGAATGATGTTATGAACATCATTACTACCTCAAGTTTTCTCGATAAAACAACTGGAAATGAGAAAAATAGATTTAGCTTGAAAGGATCCTTGGATGGCTTGAAAGTTCTTGAAGCAGAATCATGACACGAAAACAGTTCAAGTAAGATTTTCACTCGAAATAAGATTGTTATAGTTGTAGAAATTGAATCAAAGTTTGAATATGAATATTACCTTGAATTAGAAAGATAACCTACTGTAAATAACAAAGGTTCCTTGATCTTAGATGATTACTTGGAATGGATTAGAAAGCTTGGAAGTAGACTTGCAAACTTGGAAGTATTCTTGATTTTTATGAAACTATACTTATGGAATTTATGAAGAACACTTAGAACTTGAAGATGGAACTTGAGAGAGATCAATTAGATGAAGAAAATTGAAGAATGAAAGTGTTTGTAGATATTTTTGGTCGTTGGAATATGGATTAGATATAAAGGATATGTAATTTTGTTTTCATGTAAATAAGTCATGAATGATTACTAATATTTTTGTAATTTTATGAGATATTTCATGCTAGTTGCCAAATGATGGTTCCCACATGTGTTAGGTGACTCACATGGGCTGCTAAGAGCTGATCATTGGAGTGTATATACCAATAGTACATATATCTAAAAGCTGTGTATTGTACGAGTACGAATACGGGTGCATACGAGTAGAATTGTTGATGAAACTGAACGAGGATGTAATTGTAAGCATTTTTGTTAAGTAGAAGTACTTTGATATGTGTCTTGAAGTCTTTCAAAATTGTAAGAATACATATCAAAACACAACATGTATATACATTCTAATGGAGTCGTTAAGTCTTCGTTAGTCGTTACATGTAAGTGTTGTTTTGAAACCTTTAAGTTAACGATCTCAATTAATGTTGTTAACCCAATGTTTATTATATCAAATGAGATGTTAAATTATTATGTTATCATGATATTATGATGTATGAATATCTCTTAATATGATATGTGCATTAAAATATCGTTACAACGATAATCGTTACATATAAGTCTCGTTTCGTAATTTTTGAGTTAGTAGTCTTGTTTTTACATATGTAGTTCATTGTTAACACACTTAATGATATATTTAAATATCATTTTATCATGTTAAATATAGTGTATCAATATCTTAATATGATACATATGTATTTAGTAGACGTTATCATAACGATAATCGTTATATATATCATTTCGAGTTTCTTAACTTAGTAATCTCATTTCTTATGTATATCACACCTTGTTAATATACTTAGTGAGATACTTACTCATCATAATCTCATGTCAACCATATATATATGTCTATATATACCACAACATGTAGTTTTTACAAATTTGTAACGTTCGTGAATCGTCGGTCAACTTGGGTGATCAATTGTCTATATGAAACTTATTTCATTTAATCAAGTCTTAACAAGTTTGATTGCTTAATACGTTGGAAACATTTAGTTGGAAACATTTAGTCATGTAAATATCAATCTCAATTAATATATATAAACATGAAAAAGTTCGGGTCACTACAATATGCCAAATGACCTTATAAATTATTGCCATAGGTGATGACTCTACTCTAATAAGGTTAAGTTGTTGAGTTATATGAAAGATGCAAGAAACATCCCAGACAAACGATCATTGACACCTGCAAGAAACATATCAAACGAAGGAATATCAATCAAACCACTAAGTAAGAACATTGCAAACAACAACACAAACAACAAAACCCAATACCACATAAGTAAGAACATAGCAAAAACTCTTGTTTTATAAAATAATACTTAGTAGCCACATAATATAAAATAGTTACTTCCATGCCAAAAAGCAACTAACCTCTCCAACAAAACCAACCGTACAATATTCAAGAACATGTACCATTGCCACAAGAAAATGACTGTCGTTTTGTCAATGATCTTTCCTGCTTCAAACTCTACACAAATCAGACGTAAAGAACGGAAACATGTGTCGTTAGAAGAAAATTGAAAATGAACAGTAAGTTTTAACTAATCATGCTATTTCACACATAACCCCAGTTCAAATCGACTCTTCCAACAAAAGTGCAGCTGTTTCAGATTAAAGAATTGAAAGACCGTTACCGAAGAGCACGGACCCAATTCAAAGAACGAGTTGAACCAAATGAATCTAACACCTATTCATATCATTGCATTTGTGATAGCACTTGTATCTCTTACACCATTTGTCAACTTGTCCAAATACAAATCTTGTGCATAAAGAAAATTTCCTGGTGATTATTTGGTTCTCTTGTTTTACTCTTCTTCTCTTTGTCACCACGTGATCATAGTACACAGTACACAGTACACTTCACAAATCACAAAACACTAGTATTCCAAATTTGAAATTTCAATTCAAACAAAATTTTCTAAAGAAAAACCCGATTTCACATACCAGATCCGCTTCTCTTCTGGGTCAAAGTAGCAGCTTTCTTATTTTTCTTCTTCTTGTACTAACTATTATTATTATTATTATTCTGGGTTTGCTTCAAAAGTGTTGATCTTGCTTGTTTTTGTAAGTATTACGCTAATTTTTACCGGCTTTATAAAATTTAGGGTTATGGCTAATTTTGTACGGAGTAAGTACTACACTTTACGCTAATTTTTCATAATTGTATTTTGATAGGCAATTTTATACTTATTTTTCCTTCTACATTTTGGTTTTTTGTGGTTGTTGTAAGTTATTAAAGAAGAATGTGTTCATGTAGGGTTTTTAAGGATCTATGTATAACTAGGGTTATGATAAGTGGTAATTGATCTAATTTTGACTAAAATATGATGAAAATTGCACAGGAAAATGGGTGTAATTTCAAGAAAGTCCTGCACTGAGCTCACGTTCAAGGCAACCTGTGAAGAGATACAAGGAATTACTAGCTGAAAATTTTCCTAAATCGCCTGTTAGTACTTTTTACATTATATAATGAATTACATTCTTGTTCAGTTTCTATTTCATGAATCATGAATGAAGTCCTTTATTATATTAGAAAGTAAAAAGTAAAGTTATACTTTTGGTGCAGGGTGGTTCTGTCAACGATCGTAAAATTGCGAAATTGTGTGAATATGCTGCTAAAAATCCTTTACGTAGTCCGAAAGTCGGTGACCTTTTCCTTTTGTATCGATTTATTGACATGCAATAACTCGTGTTAGAGAAACTATTGAAATTTTTATGTGTAGATTGCAAAGTATCTTGAGGAACGATGCTACAAGGAGTTGCGGGTAGATCATGTTAAATTGGTCAGTGTTGTCACCAAAGTGTATATTAACTTGATCTGCATGTGTAAAGAGCAAATGTAAGTTTTTTTTTTTTTTTCATTCAAATAACTTGTATTGAAAGTGTTTATAGAATCTATGCAACTTATTTGTAGTTGAAATAATGCCATTTTCTTGTAACCTAATTTTTAGGGCATATTCTGCTGTTAACTTGCTGAATGTTTCTACTGAACTTTTGGAAGATTCCAAACGAGATACAGTTCAGATAATTGGATGTCAAACACTTACAAGATTCATCTATAGTCAGGTGATTTTTTTCTATAATTTTTGTAATAACAAGATTGTACGATATCCCGTGGATTAGTCAGCCAAAGTTCGGAACCATGGTTATAAAAAAAAATTGATACTTTCATATGCTGTGTAATGTTAGACATGGTTCTCTGCAAGTGGATGCAACTTACACGCACAATCTTGAAAATTTAGTTCCAAAGGTTTGTATGCTAGCCCGTAAACCTAAAGGAGATGATGAAAAAACGCGATTAAGGGCAGCAAGTATGCAATGCCTTTCAAGCATGGTACATGATTAACAAATGGTTCATATGTGATTCAATTTTACAACCCTTTTTTTTTTGTTAAATTTGGTAGACAATGTCCTTTTCTTTGTCTTTAGATAACACATCAAAAATGCAGATTTGGTTTATGACCGAGTTCTCACATATGTTTGATGAATTCAATGAGGTTCGCCAATTTCTGCCATTTGTTATTTGATTTTGGTATTCTTTTTTGTCGCAGATATAATAAATTACATTTGTGATTATATTCAAATTGCTTCGTGTGAACTCCAACAATGCAGATTGTAAATGTCACTTTGAGTAACTATGATTCCACTACGACCCGCAAACAAGACGATGAGCGAGGAGAAGCACATCAAAATTGGGTTGATGAAGTGGTTAGATGTGAAGCACGGAGAGCTATAAATGAATTTGATTTTAGCTACATTCTCGTATAACGACGGGCAAAAAAGAAAGATCTTTCCCTTTTGACTAGGTTATCTTTTTTCCTCCCTTTTTATGAAAATTTTGTACTTCGATAACACATGTGAATATGTTTTTTTTATATAAAGTTGTTTCTTTGCATATGATATAGAGAAGAGAAGAGGTTCAAACACCAAAAATATGGGCTCAAATTTGTATTCAATCTATGGAAGGCACCAACAACCTTGCTGTAAGAATGCTAGCTAAATCTGGAAATTATTCAGTGTCCCATATATGGAACTTGGTAGAGAGAGCTATACCACAGCATCCCATTATTGGTTGGGATGACTTGAGCTCTCTCATTGTTGGTTGTCCACCAACCTTGTGGTTGGTAGCAATATCAAGGTTTTTTCCTACAATATTTACAAACGAAGCTAAGTTTTTTGTAAGAAAACTATTATCGAGGTCGTGAAAACTTCATAGATGGGTGAAGATTATAACCGATGGTATTTGTATTTCAATTTAGGATTAGTATTTTAGGTTTTAAAAAGTATTTTAATTTTTTAATTTTTTCCTTATATTTTGAATGCTTTTCCAAAATTAAGATTAAATTGGGGTTATATATATTGGAAGGTGTTTGCTCTCCCAAACAGATTTGCAGTAACGATTCGTTTTTATTTTAGTTAAAATATGATTTGGTTATATTTTCTTTCAGTGATAGTGTATATGTATTTATTTTACAGTCAACTTCAAAAATGGACTTATTGTTGCAATCATTAATTTGAGAAAGGGGGAATGTCCTTCAGAATTGCATGAAGATGAAAAGAAAAGTCCCTATCACTGAGAGAAAGAAATAGGGCCATAATTTTCATCTTCAGGTAGTCCGGAGGATATTTCCCTTTTCTCAAATTTATGATTGCAACAAGAAGTCCATTTTTGAAATTGACTGTAAAATAAATAAATATAATTATCACTAAAAGAAAATATTACCAAATCATTATTTAACTAAATTAAAAACGAATCCTAACTGCATATCTATTTGGGAGAGCAAAAACTTCCAATATATATAACTCCAAATTAATCTTAGCTTCAAAAAAACCTATTCAAAATATAAGAAAAAAGTTAAGAGATTAAAATACTTTTTAAAACCTAAAATATTAATCCTAAATTGAAATACACATACCACCGGCTATCAATTTCACCCATTTATGAAGCTTCCATGATCTTGATAATAGTTTTTTTTACAAAAAAACTTAGCTTTAGCTGTAATCATTCCAGGGAAAAACCTTGATATTGCTACCAACCACAAGGTATGGTGGACAACCAACATTGAAAGAGGTGGGGTCATCTCAACCAATAGTGGGCTGCTGCGGTATAGTTCTCTCTACCAAGTCCCATATATGAGACACTGAATAATTTCTGAATCCAACTAACATTCTTACAGCAAGGTTGTTGGAGGCTTCCCTAGGTTTATGGATTCCTCCTAGTGGGTTAGGGTTGATTGTTTTATCCGATATGGCGTGCTTTGTAGAGAGTACAGGTACTTTATTCTTCTATTTCTATCTTGGTTATCTTTATTTTTATATGCTATTCGCAGTATTTTTAAGTACTAAATTTTCTTGTGTTGTGATTTCGGAAAACAAGCCGTTGATATCAGCTTCAATTGTTCACCATTTGGATCACCAAAATGTTTCACGTGATCCTGAATTGAAGTCATACATCATACAGTAAAACATATCGGATACGTGAGTGATCTCTGCTGGCATCTGAGGTAAAGCCTTCAAGCAACCGTGGAATCAGTTGGAGAACGTGGTTTTTGCTTGAATATGTTACTTCAAAGGCGTATGTCTATTTTCCAACAACTTTATATATTATTTCATTCGGATTATGAACTTTTGATCCGAGCTTTATTTGTCTTTGCTAGATTGCTGATGCACCTCCCCTTTTTGACGTAATGTCTACAACACTTGAAAACTTGCCTTCTAGTAGAATAGTTTAATTATTCTTGCCAACATGATCGTCATGCATCTGTTTCATCAAATACACATCAGGTATATGTATATCCATCACCTAATTATCATTTTTTTTCTATTTTCAAATGAAATGTGTAAATTATTTAACTTTCGTGTACCAGGCGTTTCCAGAGGGTCGTTTTCTTCAAATTTTGAAATTAAAGCTACATTCAGAAGTTGAAATGCGTTTCAGTGGACATCAAATCTTTTCTGTTCTTCTCATTCCAAGCTCTAATCATTTGAGACTTGATGCACCAAATATTACAAGGAGATGGAGTTCTGTTAGTGCATCCGTGTTCGCGTTGGTTACATCGTTACTCGATAAGCTTAGGAGAGAAAAAGATGGAACAACTATCGAAAAAAGTGAAATCTGTATTCAGGATGGTTTCTCGGAAAAATGAAAACACCGAGGCAGAAAAGAAACATGCGTGGGGCCCGAAGAAATCTTCAAACTTTCTGAAATTAAGTTCCATTACTGCTGGAGAAATTGCATCGTGTAATGCGGTAAGCCCCCTTGTCAGGCTGTCGTCACATTTTGCGTATTTTTGTAGAGGTTACGAACTGGTGGTTTGGGCCGGTTGGATAATGGGTTCGAGTCATAATGGCTGATCTTATTGTTGCAAATTGAAGTGGTCCGGGTTGACTGCTAACATGTCCAAACTAAATTGTTTTAATTAATAATAAGTGTGATATATTGTTACAAAATTCATTTTACTTTAATAATTAACTTCTGTTTAATAATATGATCATGAGGTTCCGTGCGTTGAAAATGCGCTTTGGTGTCTCCTGACCTGGTTGACATGTCACATCTCACTCATTTCCTCTTAAAGTTATTTTTTATTTTGCAACTTCCACTTGAAAGCTGCAACAACTCGACTTGGCACTAGATGACAATTTTTATATTTTTTTTTATAGTATAAAATATTTATTTAATAATTTTGACAGGAATCATCTGATACGTGTGAGGTAGGTTACTGAGATATTAAGGAACTGAAAATAAAGAACAAAAGATATGACTTGGATAAAGTCGCCACCACCAAGCCTGGCAATCTGAATTGAATCGAGGTTAAAGTAATTAAACACCACCAAGATCAATTAGATTGGCGAAAGATGATGTTATTAGTGATAAAGCAGTAGCACCACACTAAGAACAATCAACAATCGACTCCTTTATAGAGTAAACACTCAAAATAAACTTCACAAGCTGTTGTTTATTCAAAAAAAAAACTAAACTGATGAGCAATTACAACTTGGGAGCCCTTATATAAGGCTGGAAACTATTAGATTTCCCACAACAAACATTTAAAACTTGCTTGGGAAAATACAGGAATATGAAAAAAACTAAAGAAGTACTTTAATAGATAATTAAGACTCATTAATATGGTTCATTGACTGTGGACCTGTTGGGTTGCCATGAGGTCAGATTCTTCCCCGGGAGATTTAAACCCAAATATTGCCTTAATATCAAGATCTGGCATGTTGCAAGTCTGGGTCAACAATGCCCCATTGTAAGTCTGGCTTAACAAACGAGCCTGATCAAGTTTAGTTGCAGACTCAGATGCACCCGCATCATCATCTGTAATGAAGTTTAGTGAGGATCAAATAACTAAATTGTTGTCTGCCTTATGGATACAAGCCAATCTTCCTGATAACAATGTTCCAAATATTGAAGCTTTAGCTTATTCTTTCTTCCTAACACTCATTTCTATGTGTCTTAGGGTGAGCATATGGCATGCATCTTTTATTTATTTTCTTTGTATAATACCGTATCTATCTTTAACTTGTCATTGACATTTCTTATTTCTAATGTATATTGTTGCAGAATACTAATGATAATCTTGTAGTTAGCATCTTCCAACTTCCACTGTCACTTTTGAAGATATCATTAGATCATACCAACGGTATGTGAAACTGCATTTTACAACCTTCGAATCTTGTAGTTATGTAACATGTTTTTTTGGTATTGTTCAGGCATGTTATGTTCGGTGCACCGAAGATCGCTTCTTACATTATCAGCAGCGATGCTGATGTTTGCTGCCAAGATGTATCAAATTCCTGATATTATTGGTTTACTTAAACCAGTGTTTAAGCCTGATGTAAGCTAACTCTGTAACCAAATAGTAACATTTATGGGAAATGTAATTTATCCTGATAATTGTTTTCGTTGTAGATCGACAACTACTTCGGAATCAGTGATGAATTTCAAGTTTATGTAAAGTCTCGGGCAGATTTAAAAGAGTATTGTTCTGACCGTGATGGTTTACTACTTGCTAAGTTGCAAAGCAAGTTTTCTAAATCATATGAGAAATTTATTGATATTTTAGTTGTGAAGTTATCTAGTGTAACCAAGGTACTAGTTCTGATGAATCGTTCATCTTTTTAATCATATTAATGGATTAAATGATTGATAAAATATAACTTTATGTGTGTTTTGTCTACTATCATAAGATGGAAGCAGAAGAACTGCTTATACAGTTATTTGAAACGTTCATGCCAGATGATGCAATGTTTGGCCTATAATCGACGCTTAATTTGAATCACTCTCATAGAGTTGCTCATTCGAACGAATCTAATTTTTTTTTAATTGGTAACCTTTTGCAATGTGTCAGATTTCTAAATTCTCTTGTATTTTTAGGATATATATAAATTATAATATAATATAATATAATATAATATAATATAATATCTGCTGTTATTTTTTAGGATTACCCTGCCAATTCATTATTTGAGGATGATGCAAGCAGTGAATCATCTGTTTTGGATCTATCCCGCTTTATTATTAAATCTCCAACGTCAGGTTCCATGTCTCATGCTATCCGGCAACTTTTTGAATCGGTAATTCCTCTAATCACTTGTTCATTAATCTATCCTATAAAGATTGTAAACGATCCTGTTTTATTTGAAGTTTCTGTACTACCTAAATGACATTGGTTGGACATATGGATCAAATTATTCATTTTTATATATTTTTTTTCTCATTAAAAACGAATATTCGTATAGAAACGAGGCCGTTTTCCAAAAGGAAAACTCCCTCGACAGGAAAACAGAAGGACTCGGGGAAAACAGGAAGGCTCGCGCCTAGAAAGTAACCAACTAAACAAAAAACTATAACAATGACCGAAACATAGATGAAATTTTTTACCAACATATTGTTGGGTTTTATTTAAGTTTTCCATTTATGAGGAAACCCAAGCCCAACAAAATAGGCCCAAGATGAAGTTTGACCTGGTCAACATCTGGGGGCATTAATATGTTAATTGTTTGCAGCTGTATTTATCAAGAGAGATCAGAGAGATAGATCAAGAAAAAGAGTGAAACTCCATTTCCTTCTACAGTGACAGCAGGCCAGAAAATCGACGATCCCCGGAGATTCGACCGTTGAATCTTCTTCATTTTTGGGCTGTGTCTTCCTGAAATCAGTGCCAACATTTTCAACCGTTGAATTTGTCTAAAGAGGCCTGTAGCTCGTGTTCTTGCTGCTGGAACAGAGGGCAGTTTATTGGTAGTGTTGTTCATCTTTTGTCTTTAATTTCTTCATATACTTGTTGATTATTTTGTCTTTATTACTCAACAATTCAACACAATAATTTATCCTTGTTCCCTCAACAACCAGACTGTCCTATAAGTATCACCATCACCTTGGCTTTTCATTTCATTCTTACAACCATCTTTCTCTAACCAAAAACACACTCTTAGGAACTCTAAGTGTTCTTCACAATCTCAGCAAATACTCATGAAGAACTAGCTTCATGAACAACCTATAATCATCATAAGAAAGTTTGATCAAGATTATTTTCTATCTTTTCCAGTAGCTTTATCCAAGTAACTTGAGGTAGTAACCTTATTCATAATCTTATTCAGTTCATATTTATTTAGCTATCTTATTTTGTGTTATAAAATTTTTAACAACAAGAACATAGTTTGAATGATTTCAAACCTGTTCGCAAACTAAATAGATCCTTCTAATTTGATTTTTAAAACACTTCAAAACCTGTAATATATCATATTATGACAAAATCGGATTAATCATATCTTGGCTAATTAACATAATATTTAATATATATTTACTTATGATTTGATTTTATATATTTCAGGACCACCCGTAAACAACACGAGAAGATTAATCATAAGACCTCATGATTGTACGCAACACGTCATCTGACAACACGGTACTTTATGTACGCAACACGTCATTTGACAACATGGTACCATGGGTCGAGATTAATTCTGATCAATACGAATACGATGGGGTCTTTATTTATTTTATTGAGCAACTAATTGTGGACCATTAACAACAGACTGCTAACTACGGACTAAGAAAATATTAAAAGTATTATAAGTATATATATATATATATATATATATATATATATATATATATATATATATATATATATATATATATATATATATATATATATATATATATATATATATATATGTAACGATTACTTGAAAAGAAAATATGTTGATATATTATATATATGGTTAGGTTCGTGATATCTATCGGAGACCAAGTCAAGTTAAATACCTTCAAGGAAAAGGTGAGTATATAGTCCCACTTTTAAACTCTAAATATTTCGGGATGAGAATACATGCATTTTATGATTTACGTTATAGACACAAGTACTTAAAAATATATTCTACGTTGAGTTGTACCACTGGCATATCTCCCTGTAACTTGGTAACTACTATTTACATGCGGTATTGTAAACGCGAATCCTGTTGATAGATCTATCGGGCCTGACAACCCCAACCGGACTGGACGACCAGTATTCAACGGTTGCATAGTACTTCGTTTCGGTGACTACACTTGGTACGGTGTAGTAAGATTTCATAATAAAGGGAATATGCGACGTTGATTAAATGTTAAGTATGGTTATCAAGTGCTCAACAACTTAGAATATTTTTATTAAAATGTTTATATATGAAATCTTGTGGTCTATATTCATAACACTGCCGGCATTAAACCTATATCTCACCAACTTTATGTTGACGTTTTAAGCATGTTTATTCTCAGGTGATAACTAAAAGCTTCCGCTGCAACATGTTGAATTTAAGCAAGATCTTGAGTATGCATATTTGTGTCAAAAATAAAACTGCATATCGGAGGATTTGTAATGTAAAATATGTTGGAAGTCGTATTGTTATTATCACATGTAAAGTTTGTAAGTCTAAGATTATCGCTAAACGATAATCATTATTATCTTATTTAAACCTTGTATTTGTAATAAAAGTCATGGTTTGTATTGTAAAAACGAATGCAGTTTTTGAAAAACGTCGCATATAGAGGTCAATACCTCGCGATGAAATCATATGTTATTGTATTCGTCCTTATGGTTAAGGTCGGATTTTGACATAATATAATTTGATTATCTTGCTGAAATATAACTCATTATTTGCTTATCTTATTTGAAGTTTTAGTATGAATCCTGCTGAAATACAACATCAATTAAATGGTAAAGACCTATGTATTGCAGATAGTAGTAACATACACACTATGATCAAATCTAAGAAATATTTCATTGATTTAAATCAAATGAAGGAATTATAAATACTATATCAGCTCTTGCAAACTTGATATAAGGAACGAAAAAGGCAAAATTTCATATTACCAAATGGTACGATTTTTTTGGTAAACAATGTTTTGTTTTCTTCCAAATCAAAGAGAAATTTGTTAAGTTTCTCTGATATATATCATAATGGATATGATTATCAGTCAATGATAATCAAAAATGAGAAATATCTATGTAGCACCGAAAAGTGCATATGATAAAAAGCGCATATGATAAAAAGCGCATATGATGAAAAGCGCAACGCATAGGATTAAAAGCGCATATGATAAAAAGCGTATATGATGAAAAACGCAGCGCATATGATTAAAAGCGTATATGATAAAAAGCGCATATGATGAAAAGCGCAGCGCATATAATTAAAAGCGCATATAATGAAAAGTGCATATGACGAAAAGCGCAGCACATATGATTAAAAGCGCATATGGTGAAAATGATATATGATGAAAAGCACATATGGTGATTAATGAAAAGCACATATAGTGATTAATGAAAAGCACATATAGTGATTAACGAAAAACACATATGGTGATTAATGAAAAGCACATATGGCGATTAATGAAAAGCACATTGAGAAATAATCACCAATGTTTCTTGAAAGAATTCAAGGGTATATATATGGACCAATTCATCCATCATGTGGACCATTTTTCTAATAGACGCATCTAACGCATGGTCTCATGTTTGTGTGTTATCAAGCCGTAATATGGCATTTGCAAAGTTTCTTGCACAAATTATTAAATTAAGAACACATTATTCTGATTACACCATTAAAAGGATGAGATTTGATAATGCTGGTGAGTTAACATCTCAAGCTTTTAATGATTATTATATGTCTACAAGGATTGTTGTTGAACATCCAGTTGCTCATGTGCATACACAAAATTGGTTTAGCTAAATCAATAGATAAACGCTTGCAGCTAATAACTAGACAATTGGAAATGAGTACAAAACTCTCAATATTTATATGGGGACATGTAAAATTACATGATGTGACATTAATTCGCATTAAATCAAGTGCAAGTTATAAATATTCTCCATTACCAACTTAATTTTGGTGGAGACCAAATATTTTCCATCTTAGAACATTTGGTTGTGCAGTGTATTTTTAATTGAATAACCACAACAAATGGTTCCTCAAAGAAGGATTGAAATATATATTAGATATGAAACATCTTCAATCATAAGATATATTGAACCCATGACGGGTGATGTTTTTACAGCAAGTTTTGTCGATTGTCACTTTAATGAAACATTGTTCCCTATATTAGGGGGAGAAATGAAATATAAATAAAATGATGTTTCATGGTGTGAACATCAATTAAGGAATATTGATCATCGCACAAAAGAATGCGAAAAGAAAGTTCAAATATAATGCATATGCAAGAACTTGCAAATTAATTACTTTATGCATTTAAAGATACAAAAAATAAGTGACTAAATCATATATACCAGCAATAAATGCTTCAGCTAGAATTGAAATTACAAAAGCTGGCAATAATGTCACTCATGAGTCTTTGCTACGGCAGAAACGTGGGAGACCAATTGGTTCCAAAGATAAAAATCCTCGAAAAAGAAAATCAGCTGATAATGAGGTAAAAGAAAGTGTTCAAGAAGAACCACAAATCAATACTCCTTCTGCAGAGGATATTGATAAATGTAAATACATAAATTGCAAT
Source organism: Rutidosis leptorrhynchoides (assembly GCF_046630445.1). Classification (NCBI taxonomy): domain Eukaryota; kingdom Viridiplantae; phylum Streptophyta; class Magnoliopsida; order Asterales; family Asteraceae; genus Rutidosis; species Rutidosis leptorrhynchoides. The sequence continues at coordinate 641,603,497 of NC_092333.1, read as the reverse complement.
AAATTATGCAATATAACTGAAATGAAATGAAAAATCTTGATGATATATTTTCATATAATGTTACAATGACATTATTAATAAAGATGATGATCTGGAACCAAAATCTGTCATTGAATATCAAAATAGACGTGATTGAACTCAACGGAAAGGAGCAATACGAGCTGAATTAGAATCGCTCAATAAAAGAAAAGTTTTTGGATCAATCGTTATCACTTTTAAAGATGTGAAACAATGGGATACAAATGAATTTTTATCCGAAAAGAAATGTGCAAATGAAGTTACAAGGCAAAACTAGACTTGTAACTCAAGATTTCCCACAAAGACCATAAATGAATTAGGAGAAAAACTTATCCTCCTATAATGAATACAATTACTTATTAGATACTTAATCAACCTAGTAGTTATTTAAATGCATCTCATGGATGTTGTTACTACTTATCTGTATGGATCACTTAATAGTGATATATATATGAATATACCTGAAGGGTTAAGGTATCATAAGCATCTAATGCAAAACCCAAGGGAATATATTCCATTAAATCACAAAGATTTCTAAATGGGTTTATACAATCGGGACGTATGTGGTATAATCGATTAAATTACTACTTGATAAGAAAAGGGTATACATATAAACTTATTTGCACGTGTTTTTATAAAAACAATGTTCGGATATGTGATCATAGCTGTTTATATCAATTATCTTAAATAAAGAAATCTATGAAGCCATTCAACTTCTAAAGAAAGATTTTAAAATAAAAAAAAATCAAGTATTACGTTGATTTACATATTGAGCATATAACTAATGACTTACTTATACATCAAACAACTTATACCGAAAAGATTTTAAAATATTTTAATATGGACAAGACAAAAACCATTAAGTACTCATATGGTTGTTAGATCTTAATATTGATACTAATCCATTTCATCCTCTAGAAGATCATGAAGATCTTCTTGGTTCAGAAGTTCCATATTTTAGTTCAATTGGGGCTCTTATGTATCTTACAAATTATACAAGATCTGACATTTCTTTTGCAGTTAATTTGTTGACAAGGTTCAGCTCAGCCCCTACCAAAAGACATTGGAATGGGATCAAACAAATAGTTTGATACCTTCGAGGAACTACTGATTTAGGATTATTTTATTCTAACGAATCGAAACAAGATTTGGTTGGTTATGCAGATGCAGGTTATTTATCTGATCCACATAAAGCTAAATCTCAAAATGGATATGTATTCCTAAATGGAGGTACCGCAATATCATGGCGTTCTAAAAAACAAACACTTGTTGCAACATCATCAAATCATGCCGAAGTGATTGCATTACATGAAGCTACTCGGGAATGTTTTTGGTTGAGATCAATGACACAACTCATTACTGATTCTTGTGGACTAGAACGCGATAAAAGTTCAACAACTATCTATGAAGATAATGTAGCTTGCATAACACAGATGAAAGAAGGGTATATCAAAAGTGACCGAACAAAACACATACCTCCTAGATTCTTCTCATATACTCAAAATCTCATTAAGGACAACCAGATTGAAATGAGATATGTTCAGTCCAGCAAAAACTCTGCTGACCTTTTCACCAAAGCACTTCCAACTGCTATTTTCAGAACACACATTCATAATATTGGCATGAGGCATGTTCAGAAGATGTAACAATTCAGGCGTTGCCTACTTGAGGGGGAGTCAACTCTATGCTGCACTCTTTTTCCCTTAGCTAAAGTTTTATCCCAATGGGTTTTATTTAGCAAGGTTTTTAACGAGGCAGTACTAGTTATTCTCTAATAAAATTGTCATCCAAGGGGGAGTGTTATAAAAGTTAAATTGGATGTTAATTTTATTATTATTATAGATATTGTATAGTAGATTTTTTGAGTATAAATATGTGTGTTATGAGTTTATAAAACATACACTAAATATATTCTCTCATATTCTCTCATATTCTCTCTATATACTTATTAGTAGTCTACAGTCAAGAACTAGACCACTAAAGGTAGTTATAAGCCTACAAAATTATAACATTTTTAACATAGTATAATATCCAACAATTCATCAAGTTATTATTTATTTATCATATTAGGGACTATGACAAGGGTTAGTTATGTGACATCATTGCATTATCATATCAAAATTCAAATACTAATAATTTAATGTTGTCATATGGTTAATCCCTTATTATAATCCCTTAAATGTAGTATAAATAATAACTTGGTGGATTGTTGGGCATTAGCATTATGTTAAATACAATTACTAATGATAGTGATAAATGAAAAATGAAGAAGTTAAAAAAATATAACAAACCATAAAATAGGGCATACTTTTATTGATCTCACCGTCGACTTCTATACATGAAGATGAATTGATACTTTCAAAAATCATCAATATTTTTCGAATCAGCACTAAGAGTTGTGTTTTATTACAACAATAAAAAGAAGTAAGTTAGTATATTGATCCTAAAACAAATATATTAAATCTTAAAATAATACAGTAACAATTAGCTATATCTTGATGGCTAATTTCTAAAACCTTCTTTGGTGTCATTTTTCGACTCTTCTCTTCATTTCTTTTCATCTTCAGGCAGTTCCGAAGGATATTCCCCTTTTATCAAATTTATAATTGCAGCAACTCCATTTTTGAAGCTGACTGTAAAATAAATAATATATAATTATAAGGCAAAATATAATTAAATCATTATTTAATTGAATAAAAAATGAATCCTTACTGCATATCTGTTTAGGAGAGCAAAAAACTTTCATAATATATAACTCCAAATTAATTTTAGCTTCATAAATATACATATTCAAAATATACTAAGCGTAAATTGAAATACACAAACTGTCGGCTATCATTTTAACTATGAAACTTCCGGGACCTCGATAATTGTTTTTTTACAAAAAAACTTAGTTTCAGCTATAATTATTGTGATCATTCTAGGTTAAAATCTTGATATTGCTGCAAACCACAAGGTGTGGTGGACAACCAACGTTGAGAGAGCTGAAGTCATCTAAACTAATAGTGGGCTTGTGCAGTATAGCTCTACAAAGTCCCATATATGATACAACAAATTATTTCTAGATCCAGCTAACATTTTTGCCAACATGATCGTCATAGCTTCTATATGCATATCCATCACCTAATTATCACTTTTATTTTTTATTTTTAAATGAAATTTGTATATTAATTAACTTTGTTGTACCAGGTGTTTCCAATGGGTCGTTTTCTTCAAATTTTGAAATTAATGCTGCATTCAGACACGTTGAAATGTGATTGAGTGGACATCAAATGAAGTTTAGTGTATAATATATATATATATATATATATATTTTGTTTTTATGATTGCGACATTCGAATTTTGTGGAAAAGTAAAGTGTGAATAGTTATGTAACTTCTTGTCTGCTATTGTTCAGGCATGTTATGTTCGGCGCACCGAAGATCACTTTTACGTTATCATCAGCATTAATGCTGATGTTTGCGGCCAAGATGTATCAAATCAAATTCCTGATAATATTGATTTACTTAAGCCGGTGTTTAAATCTGATGTAAAGTAACTCCGTAACCGATTAACTTTTATGGAAAATGTAATTTCATCCTGATAATTTTTTTCATTGTAGATCGATAATTACTTGGGAATCAGTGATGACTTTCAAGCTTATATAAAGTCTGGCAGATATAAAAGAGTATTGTTCTGTTCTGACTGTTGTGAATCTACCCCGTTTTGTTACTAAATCTCCAACACCAGGCTCCATGTCCCATGCTATTAGCGTTCGACAACTTCTTGAATCCGTAATTCCTCTAATCACCTGTTCATTTTTGAATCAGTAATATCTTTGTTGTTGAAGTTACTGTACTACCTACATGACATTGGTTGGACAAATGGATCAAATTATACACTTTTATTCTCTAATTATTTGGAGAGTACAAAATGGTTGTACTTGATTCTTTTTTCTTCAAGTCCTATTTCTTTTTTCTTTTGTTTTCTTGAAGATCCATGACAAAACTAGAAGCAGCTGGTCAAGTGGCTGGAGCATCGATCTCGACTTCTCCACTTCCATTCAGTGTGATCAGTGGCGGTACCAGGATTCCAAGTCACCGGGGGCAAAAAAAAAAAATTTAAAACCGTGGCAATTTTTTGGACAAAATATGGAGATTTTGGGGCTAAAAATGAAGATTTTTAAGCAAATTATGAAGGTTTTGGGGCAAAATTTTAACATTTGTGGACAAAATTTGAAGGTTTTGGGGTAAAATTTGGAGATCTTTGGGCAAGATTTAAAGGTTTTGAGGCAAAAAAAAAATTCACCGGGGCAAAGTCGAAAAATCCAAAAAATTTACACTGAAAATTGTAAATCCACTGGGGGCGGCTGCCCCGCCTGTCCCCATTAAAAACCGCCCCTGAGTGTGATGGCTGGCAAATGTGAAGCCCTCGGTACAGATTCTAGGAAAAAGCTCTCCACTTGGCTTTCTCATGCAAACGGCGATGCAAAACCAACGGACACGAGTGCCCCTAGTTATCAGAATTTAAATCTCATGAGGGTATATTTTTGTCGTGACCTTAGTTCTTGATCATTGAAGTTGTGGCGAGCCATGTCTGAATCAAATGTAAGAATTAAGTTGACTGACCATTTAGGACTTGTAGTTGTTTGTCACTCGATGATATAAACTTTGTAATGCATGTGAAACTAGGACTTATATGAGGTTTGACTTGGAATGTGTGTTATGTATTACATGTAACTCACTAGGCTTATGAGCTCAATGTTCTTTTATTTGAGTTTAAAGTACTTTTAAATCACGATCTCGATCTCCAGTGGCGATTCCACCTTTGGGCATGTGGAGTCCCATGACCCCATTAAGGGTGTGTTTGGCACACAAGCTTCTTGGAGCTTATGTGAGCTTATTAGAACTTGAGCTTATGATTTTAATAAGCTCCACGTCATAAGCTTTGTTTGGTAGACATAGGGTGTGTTTGGATGAAAGTAGCTGGAACTGGAGCTTGTAGCTGGAACTGGGAGCTGGAGCTTATGAGATGGAGCTGGAGCTTCTTTTTTAAGCTGGTAGCTGGAGCTTATTATTTTTTATAAGTGTTTGGTAAACTAGCTGGAGCTTATTTTTCAGTTCATAAGCTCTACTTTTTTTCATAAGCTAATGAAAGTAGCTTATTTTTCCAGAGCTTATGATTTTCATAATTTCTACTTTTTTGGTCTACCAAACGAAACTTATGATTTGGAGTTTATTAAAATCATAAGCTCGAGCTCCTATAAGCTCCCATAAGCTCCAAGAAGCTCGTCACCCAAACACACCCATAAAATGTAGAGCTTATGAAAATTATACGCTCTTAAAAAATAAGCTACTTCTAGTAACTTATGAAAAAAGTAGAGCTTATGAACTGAAAAATAGACTCCAGCTAGTTTACCAAACACTTATAAAATAAATAAGCTCTATCTACCAGCTTGAAAAAAATCTCCAGCACCAGCTCTAGCTCATAAGCTCCAGCTATAAGCTCCAGCTAATTTCATCCAAACACACTCTAAAATGAAAATTTTTAACACTATTTATATATCAAATTGTACGGGACCACTAAATTCAATTATAGGACCCCATATATTTTTAAAATTTATGGGTTTTTGGAAGTAAACAACCACTAAAATACCCTTTAAATATAATTATTTACAAAAAAAAATTAGGACCTCATTGCGTTTTCATCCTAGATTCGCCACTGTCGATCTCATGTGATTTCCCCCTTTCATACCTCAATAATACTATCATTAATCATCTTGTATGGTTTATTGGCTTCTCACTTTGAATGCTATTATAGATATCTTTTTTTTTGTATTTAACTCAATCATGTTATGATTATCTTTAAGACTCATTCCCACATAAGAAATATGAAAAAACCCAAAGTTGTATAAAAGTTTGTGACAATTCACATATCGCTATCATTTATTAAAGTAATAAACATATCATCATCGAAGCTTGGCTTGAGTGGTATGAGGGTAGAATACAACTTGGGTACTGCACTCATGTTCGATTCCCATTTCAAGTAAGAAGTTTTTAACCTTTCATGGTACTGCCAACATCAAGAGAAGCTCTCTGAGGGCTTTTTCAAACATTTGATGGCTTTTTCATAAGTTTCAACCTTATTTCTTGAATGTTGTCCATAAGGTTGCAATGTATCATACATGTGTGGATGAGTTTAGTTAAGAGTTTGACGACTTCTTTCGGGTGTTTAGAGACTTTCAAGCTTTGAAATTCTCTCATAAATCTCACGTGTTTTCTTTATCAACGTGATCTCTTCTTGGACTTGGATTGATTCCATGTTGAAAGTTTGAACATTTATCTCCAAAACTATTCTTTAAATTTCTATTAAGAGTTGAAGTATTAGTTTGCTAAAAATTTTACAAGGCTAAGAACCAATTGTGTTTGTGAATAATTGTCAAACGATGTGCTTCTAATTTATAGGAATAGCTAGGAAATGGAATTTTCTACAACGAGACTAAAGTAAAGCAAATAGTACCTTAATATAAGATCTTGACTTCGGACAAAAACAAGGTAACACAAGACGATTAGCATGTAGCCTGTTGTGAAGTCGTTGAATTGTATGACTAGATTGAGGCTCTGCAAGATCTGCTTACAAAAGATCATAATTTTGACTCAACTTTGTATTAGTCAACGCAAGTACTCGAAACAACAAAGGGAAATGATATTGCTTTATCCACTTCAATAACTCTAAAGGGTAAACCGACCCTCTGGCGGCCCCATACCGACCGGTCTCACGACCAACATGTGAGAGGAAAATCGCGTAACCCATGCTTTAAGGAACCGCAGTATCTTGAAGCTATCGTGCTCCCATATTCTTGATTTTCATATTACTTCTAACAGCATTTGGAGTTTGGACTTCATCTACTCCATACGAAACATAAATAGTGTCATTGTCTTCACCATCAATAGGATCAAATTGGCTAATACATACAAGAAAGTGATTTAGAAGTAGTTAATAGAAAATGGTGGAACCGGAACCAAATCGAAGAAGATGAGAAGGTATCGTAGATTTGGGTAGCAGACACAAATATCCAATCCAAACTCATCATCCAACCACACTCAATTTTCCCCTGTTTTTACTATTAAAACAGAAGATATCAAAGGAGCATTTACCGTTGAAAATCCATTGGTAGTGTGGCAGTCTACAATAAACATGGTAACTAAAACTCATCAAACGAGTCAAAACATGTAGGTGTTGAATGGGTCAGGTCGGATCAGGTTGCTATGACCTGCAAACTATTTGTCTTTTCCAAAATTGTAAAAACAAATTTTTTTTCTTTTAAATAAGAACTAGTTTAAGACCCGCGAATTCGCGGGGTTACGGAAAGGAAATTGTTGAAGTGGAGTAAAATATTGTAAATACTTTATGTATGAAATAGTTAAGATGTCGTGGCAACAACACGGATTCCTAGTGTGCTAAAAGATGACATATTTGAACCCATACATGTTTCACAATCCAACCCCGTACATTTTGGGTCACTACAACATTACATCAATAAGCAACTTAATATCATCTTGATACTAACTCTTTTGATCATCTTTAGAGCACCTAAGGTATGGCATCACTATTGGAGCTTGCTAGCTCTGTTGCACATAAGATACGCAAACATACGTAATCACATATTGAGCACTTATATGTTAGCTTATGTGTAAACCATATGTACTGAAAAACAATATAACAATTATGTTAGCTTACAAATATGTAGATAGCTACAATTTGAACCAAGTAATACATGTATTAGGCTCACATATATGGTGTAGCGACCCGACTTTTTCGACTTATATTTATACTTATACTTTCTCGAATCTACGTATACGTGCGTACTGAGCTGGATAATATTCTGGAGTCATTATCCATACTAATTACTTTCGTCAATACTTTACAACGTGTCATTAAGTGATTAATTAATTAACTTGATCCTTGAATGCTTTTACGACCGTTAGTGTCACTAGTCGTCTAGAACGAACTACGTACTTGGTACACGTTAACCTTTGGTCATAATGGGAATATTATGACACCTTAATTCTAATTGTTATTTCTTAATGACAATTACTTAGTTCGTCATTTGCTTAATTACGTTTAGTGAATTGGTAATTACTTGGGCTTATCTTAATTGGACTAGGATTATCAGGGCCCACCCTACTCTAGTTAATGGGTTAATTAATAAGCCCATCTTAATAAGTTAATGAACCCATTAAGCTTAAGATAGTCCAGTAAGACATAAGACAAAAGTGCATGCATGCATGCTTGTACCACCCTTACACATTTTGGCACCATGCACCATGCCATCCAACATCACCACCTCACTTTTGTACCACCATGGACCACCACCTCCCCTACCCTCCAAACCGTCGGTTTTGTGTCCCCCACCATCACCGCCATTTTGTTGTCTTGTTTTGTGATTACTTGCCTATAAATACAATACCCCTCCATTCACTAATTCATTTTGCACTTACACTCTTCTCTCTAGTTTCTCACTCTAACTTCTCTCTAGTTTTGCAAGCTTTTCTTCTTTCTTTCTTCATCATCATCCACGAAATTCATCATCATCATTATTGTTTTAAGATCAAGTTTTATAACTTGTATCTTCTTTATATCTTGTTGCTTCAAACTCTTGTTTGAAGATTATGCAAGAACATAAAGGATTCAAGCTCTTTAGCTTTGAATCTTTCTTTACTTGTTTAAATTACTTTACTTTTGTTAAAAGATCAAAACTTGTGTTTATGATCTTCATAAAACTTGTAGATCTAGTTTTATGCTTTAAGGATCTACAAGAACATTAGAGATCCAAGCTTTCTAGCTTAGAGTTTTACCATTTTGTTTAGATCTAAGCTTTTTAGCTTTGGTTTCATCACCTTTACTAGATCTAAGCTCTCTAGCTTATGGTCTCATATATCTTGTTTAGATCTAAGCTTTCTAGCTTATGGTCTCATTAATCTTGTAAGAATCCAAGCTTTCTAGCTTAGGGTTTCATAATACTTGAAATCTAAGTTTTATTGTAGATCTCATTTACTTGTAATCTTTTTATGATTTTTTATGGTGATAAAAATCAAGTCTTTATCATCTACATGTGATAAAGGCACATAAACTTATATAAAGATGACAAGAAACAATGCTTAATGCTAAGAATGTAACTTTGGTTCATCGTATAGCATGAAACTCTTAAAGAGTTGGTTTTCTTTTCATTTAATGTTAATAAGTGTGTTGATGGTTAAAGCTTGACCAAAATGATGCAAAGTATCTAGAGTTGTATGCTTGAAGCTTAAATGCATCAAGGATGAGAACCATGATAAGCACCGTGAGTTAAGAAACCCACCGGAGCACCAACTACTGTATTTTTCGGATCTGAACCAGTACCTGGTATTTCCGGAAAATTGATTTTCAAAAAGTTTAGTTTTTGTAAATAACTTTTTGTTTAAGACTCGCCTAAATTCGATATACGGTTTAGGAGTTATGGTCAAAAGAAACTTACTACTACCTTGTAACGACGTGCTGAAATTTCTGACCTGTTCTCGCTCGGACTGTCGCCACGGATTGAAAACTTTGAGTTCAGATCTGGAAATTTGGCAGTGGCTAAAGGACTCACAAACGGAGCGTTCGCCACTGACTACTCGTCAATTGAGTTTGTATAGAGGGCACAACGGCTGTCCTAAGTCAGCCCTCTAAACCAGTCTTTACTTTTGTTAAACGACTTTTCTTTTGATGATTGATGATGATGATGATGATGTCACTCGACTTACTTTAAACTTCATACGAAACTTATCTAGACACGATTACTGACTTAGCAACTTGACGAGGGCTCGTTGGATCGACCACCTTACTTGCTTACGTTTACGCACTGTTTACTATACTGAGCATTCACTGTGAGTTATAGCTCCATTCTTACTTTAACTATTTTTGGGACTGAGAATACATGTGCTTTTTATGTTTTACATACTAGACACGAGTACTTTAACTATATATATGTGTGGGTGACATAACGACACAAATTTTCCCCATAGCTCGGTAACGTTTAACTATTGGTTTATGAACCGGTAGACGCGAATCTTAGATATGGATCCATAGGTTTTGACATCCCCACTCGGGCTAGTCGCGCTAGCATTCAACGGGTGTTTAATACTTCGTTTATTTTAACGCACTCGCCAAGTTTACGTTTAGGGGGTGATATATATATATATATATATATATATATATATATATATATATATATATATATATATATATATATATATATATATATATATATATATATATTACTTTGTTAAGTTAGTTACCGAGTGCCCACGGTTAAGCATATACTTTTCAAACTGTTTTGAATTCCAAAATCTCGTGGTCTACATTATTTTATTGTTTACAATAAAACTATAGCTCACTAACATTCGTGTTGACCTTTTTAACATGTTTTATTCTCAGGTAACTAAGACGATTACGCATCCGCTGTACTCTGCATTGTTAGAGATGTCTCTTAATCATGAACTTTTTATTTTGCATTCACTACTTATGTTGTATTCGAACTATGGTTTTCTAATGACCTAAGTGTCACGTACTATTGTTAATGCTTTCTATCCGTAGAAGCACGTTACTTTTGTAAAACATTTGTCGTTGGAAAAACATTATCTTTTCATGAATGCAAAACCTTGTTTTAAAATAGCATATAGTGTTATACCGCGTAATGGACCTGTTGTTGATGATCCATACCATAGAGGTTTTGGACGGGGCATCACATATGATATATTATAAACATAATGCTCACATATATGGTAGATTATAAACACAATACATAAACATAATGCTCACATATATGGTAGATTATAAACACAATACATAACACTTCCAATCTATTCAGCAATTTAGTTATAGCAAAGCAATAGGGAAATTTAATTGCTCAACTGAAGCACATAGAATAGAATAGCAACACCACCTGCACACATGTGAAAAAATGAATATGAGAACATAAATAAAATATCAAAAAGATTTGTATGCATATGTAAGAGTTAAATATGGTTAAATAACCTTGCAAGATGCCTACTTCTACTGCTGACTTTGTACCATTTAAATGATCAACAACTATCTTTTCTTCTCACCCATATCTGCCGCTTGCTCCTCCGATCTAATTGATACAAACTCAATACAATCTTTAATCTCGATTTGCTTTTCCATCATTATCGGTTTTATCAATCACTTCAATATTCAAGATTTTTAAAAAATATATCCTAACCTACAAAAGAAGATGTCGGTTAAGACATAGAGGTTTCAGGTTGCGCAGGTCAAGTCGGGTAATGGATTTTGGTTCAAACATGTCATTTCTAGCACATGTCTTAATTGAACCAAGCCTGTTGTGACACAATTTTGATCCAGCTGACTAAACCAACCCGCCTACCCATTATGCACCCTTTGAGATTTGAATAATCATTTTACACATAATAGTTTGGTTGTTGTTAAACCTTCAACTATAATCTTTTATAGTGGGTATGTAACATAAGTAACCATCTTTACATCTAATGGATATGTAATTTTACCATATAAGGTCCAAAATACAAAGAGAGATTTCAAATTAATTTTTTATTTATTTAATCATTTTTTTTTTGATAAGGGGCCAGGCCCCGGAAAAATCCATTAGAATATAAGGAAAGAGTACAACTACAACGGGTATACCCGATGGGATGTTTTTAGTGAACACCCAAAAACACTTTTACAATGGCACCTAAGATTACAAAAACAAAATGACCAAAAACAGGGAGGGTGTGTTAGTGCACATCCCAATTCCAACAACTATACATCAAGTGGCAAATACCAAACAAAATAAGAATATCCCACTACACATTTTACAAAGGCCCATTATCATACATAGGAACATAATAATCTTGTATGTGCATAGATTCCCATGTGTTATCCATAATAATCTCGAGCAGGTGTACTCTAGAAGTCTTTAACAAAAAGCAGTAAGCAAATATTCAATCTCAATCCAGTACTATCTAATAAAATAACATAAAACCTTTGACTTTTTGAAGTTAAACTACTACCCAAGTCACAATTCAGTTAGTTATTGCCATCTTTATAATAAAAACAGTAGGAGTAGTGGCTGTACCATAAACAAATGCAACTTGATAGCTTTGACCCGATGATAAAACATGTGTATATATTGACCCAAACATCATTTTGGATATGAAGGCAGCTCCACCTAAATAATAACATAATAACATACCACCATCAGAAAACTTCACCAAAGTACCCAAACAGCCCCAATTAACATTGTTTATACTCCACGACATCTTCTAGTTCAGAGAAAACTTGACAAGTATATCATCAAGGACCAACTTTGATTCACTTTGACTTTCAGAAGTCAACCTGTCATAGTGTTCATAATTCAAAAGATGCGCAAAATCATCACCCTTTGAACAATTTTGACTATACCCCCAGCTTTGGCCTAAACAGAAATAGTTACACCATTGCCCCATGTATTTAAAGAAAAAATAGGAATAGTAGTACAAATATAAGTTCAATCAGTGTCGTCTTGTCTTTCTTGACTTGTAGCCTTTGTAGATTCCTAGCATGGAGTCTGTTTAGAGCTACCTAGTAGAAAGGTTCACTGATCTCATATGAGAATATGAACACCAAAAGTAACACTCATCATAGTTAACATCCACATTAATCACACAAGACACTGATTTCAAACAATGTTAATTTGAAAATTGTTTATACTCCACGACATCTTCCAGTTCATACTAAAGACCCACACCTAAGGAAAAATGAGGCCTGAGCACTCCACGACACTTGCATTTATCCAAGTAACACTTCTAAATGTTACCCTCCAAGGCAATTCAATTGAATATGAGCACTTGAAGATAAACAACAACTAAAATCAACAAATTTGTAAGTAAATTTGAAAATTGCCAACTACAATAAATGCAACATCAAAAAAGTTATGGCTCACCCGGCGGTTCAACCCATTCCAATATAATAGAAGTGATGCATTGGCATTCTCAGATAAACCCTTAGCTTTTCGGCTTACATAATTTGTGCACCTAAGTATGAGTTACAGTGAATATAATTAAACCTAGAAACTAAGTGTGACTCGTTCTACTTATTGATCTGTATTCAATATATTATAGACAATAATATATTATTCAACTCAAGTCCAGAATTTAAATAATCAATAAACTGATTTTAACTTGTTCAATACATTTTAAGACACTAAACGAGACAGTATACGATCATAGTGATTACCCGAAGCGGCATGACCGTACTCGAATCAAATTAATAGACCAAATCTGACGCCGAAACAGGGTTTGATAAATATACGATGATTATCAAATTGAATTGATGATTAAATATTGAATCTACGAAGATTAATCGATACCTGTGGATCTAGAGTATAGTTTGATTCTCTAAAGGATTCCATTAATGCAAGATACTTCACTGTAGGTGATTAAATAGTAAACATTTATCGATCCAAATGTTTTGGATCAACCTGCAAACCAGAATAATTAATCGATCGAAATAGTGATTCAAATTAAACATTAATCGATCCTCATGTTGTGGATCAAACTGCAAATCGAAATGAATAATCGATCGAAATGTTTGCAAATCGAAAACTGATGTTGTTGTTGGTGTTTTTAATTTACGGTTTGTTTATCTTTGCAACGAATAATTGAATATTGTTTTGCATTTGAAGAATATTTTTTGTTTTAGAGAGGAAATTATGGAGGTATTTTGATTATTGTGTTTGAAGTGAGAAATGTACTCAGGACCCCTATTTTTCTAATTTGCTCCCGTATTTTTTTTTTTCAATGAAGGGCATTTTAGTCTCATGAACACTAAACATTGTTGATTATGAGGTCATAATCATCAATTAGCTATTTTAATGGAGTAGATTGTATGGAGGTTTAAGATTGGATGGCTAGGATTAGAGGAATTTTCTGTAGGTGATCTATTTTTGTTTTTGTTATTATATATAGTAGAGAGTAGAGAGTAGAGAAGTAGAGAAGTAGAGAAGTACTGATATTATGAAACTTTTTATTGGTACATTGATATCTATAAAATACAAGATCTTTTAATCTTGAATGCATTTGAATGACTTTCGACCCATTTGAAAAGCTTGACAAGTTCAATCCCAATTTATATCTCAAACTTCACCCATTTGAGTATTTGACCAATGGGGACACAATGTTAGACCAAAATTGACCCATTTACCCATAAATGCAACTCTAGTGATGAGATGTGGGTCAAGTAGTAACAGGAGCACATAAATACAATAGATGATATGTTGCAAGTCCTATATAAAAACTTACATACAGGAGCACATAAATACTATATAAACCCAACAACCTTATTTCGTGAAAACACCTAGTAATTTCAAAATTCGCAAAGCAAAATATCATAATTATATAAACATATAGTTTTATATGTGAAATGTCCCGTTCATATTGATTATAAACGTTCCATATTAATTGATTTCGTTGCGAGGTTTTGACCTCTATATGAGTCGTTTTTCAAAGACTGCATTCATTTTTAAAACAACTATAACCTTTATTTTATCAATAAAGGTTTTAAAAACATTACGTAGATTATCAAATAATGATAACCTAAAATATACTGTTTACACACGACCATTACATAATGGTTTACAATAGAAATATATTACATCGACATATATTTCTTGAATGCAGTTTTTACACAATATCATACAAACATGGACTCCAAATCTTGTCCTTATTTTAGTATGCAACAGCGGAAGCTCTTAATATTCACCTGAGAATAAACATGCTTTAAACGTCAACAAAAATGTTGGTGAGTTATAGGTTTAACCTATATATATCAAATCGTAACAATAGACCACAAGATTTCATATTTCAATACATATCCCATACATAGAGATAAAAATCGTTCATATGGTGAACACCTGGTAACCGACATTAACAAGATGCATATATAAGAATATCCCCATCATTCCGGGACACCCTTCGGATATGATATAAATTTCGAAGTACTAAAGCATCCGGTACTTTGGATGAGGTTTGTTAGGCCCAATAGATCTATCTTTAGGATTCGCGTCAATTAGGGTGTCTGTTCCCTAATTCTTAGATTACCAGACTTGATAAAAAGGGGCATATTCGATTTCGATAATTAAATCATAGAATGTAGTTTCACGTACTTGTGTCTATTTTGTAAATCATTTATAAAACCTGCATGTATTCTCATCTCAAAAATATTAGATTTTAAAAGTGGGACTATAACTCACTTTCACAGATATTTCCTTCCTCGAAAATAAGACTTGGCCACGGATCGATTCACGAACCTATACAAATATGTACATATATATCAAATTATGCTCAAAATATAATTACAACCATTTTTATTATGTTTTAAAGATTTTAGTGTATTAAGTCAGCTGTCCTCGTTAATAACCTACAACTAGTTGTCCACAGTTAGATGTACAGAAAAATAAATCGATATATATTATCTTGAATCAATCCACGACCCAGTGTATACACGTCTCAGGCTAGATCACAACTCAAAGTATATATATTTTTGGAATCAACCTCAACCCTGTATAGCTAACTCCAACATTACTGCATATAGAGTGTCTATGGTTGTTCCAAATAATATATATACATGGGTCGATATGATATGTCAAAACATTTGCATACGTGTCTATGGTATCCCAAGATTACATAATATATTAGAATACATGTATAATACAATATAAGTTAGCTAGGATATGATTTGTATAGATTTGTTAAACATTTCCCGTAGCTAAAAAGATCAAAAATATCCAATCTCGTTTTACCCATAACTTCTTCATTTTAAATCCGTTTTGAGTGAATCAAATTGCTATGGTTTCATATTGAACTCTAATTTAAGAATCCAAACAGAAAAAGTATAGGTTTATAGTCGGAAATTTAAGTTACATGTCAATTATTAAAGAGGTAGTCATTTCCGTCGAAAGAACGACATCTTGATGACCATTTTGAAAAACATACTTTCACTTTGAGTTTAACCAAGATTTTTGGATATAGTTTCATGTTCATATGAAAAATCATTTTCCCAGAAGAACAACTTTTAAATCAAAGTTTATCATAGTTTTTAATTATCCAAACCAAAACAGCCCCCGGTTTCACTACGACGGCGTATATCCGATTTTATGGTGTTCATCGTGTTTCCAGGTTTTAAATCATTAAGTTAGCATATCATATAGATATAGAACATGTGTTTAGTTGATTTTAAAAGTCAAGTTAGAAGGATTAACTTTTGTTTGCGAACAAGTTTAGAATTAACTAAACTATGTTCTAGTGATTACAAGTTTAAACCTTCGAATAAGATAGCTTTATATGTATGAATCGAATGATGTTATGAACATCATTACTACCTCAAGTTTTCTCGATAAAACAACTGGAAATGAGAAAAATAGATTTAGCTTGAAAGGATCCTTGGATGGCTTGAAAGTTCTTGAAGCAGAATCATGACACGAAAACAGTTCAAGTAAGATTTTCACTCGAAATAAGATTGTTATAGTTGTAGAAATTGAATCAAAGTTTGAATATGAATATTACCTTGAATTAGAAAGATAACCTACTGTAAATAACAAAGGTTCCTTGATCTTAGATGATTACTTGGAATGGATTAGAAAGCTTGGAAGTAGACTTGCAAACTTGGAAGTATTCTTGATTTTTATGAAACTATACTTATGGAATTTATGAAGAACACTTAGAACTTGAAGATGGAACTTGAGAGAGATCAATTAGATGAAGAAAATTGAAGAATGAAAGTGTTTGTAGATGTTTTTGGTCGTTGGAATATGGATTAGATATAAAGGATATGTAATTTTGTTTTCATGTAAATAAGTCATGAATGATTACTAATATTTTTGTAATTTTATGAGATATTTCATGCTAGTTGCCAAATGATGGTTCCCACATGTGTTAGGTGACTCACATGGGCTGCTAAGAGCTGATCATTGGAGTGTATATACCAATAGTACATATATCTAAAAGCTGTGTATTGTACGAGTACGAATACGGGTGCATACGAGTAGAATTGTTGATGAAACTGAACGAGGATGTAATTGTAAGCATTTTTGTTAAGTAGAAGTACTTTGATATGTGTCTTAAAGTCTTTCAAAATTGTAAGAATACATATCAAAACATAACATGTATATACATTCTAATGGAGTCGTTAAGTCTTCGTTAGTCGTTACATGTAAGTGTTGTTTTGAAACCTTTAAGTTAACGATCTCAATTAATGTTGTTAACCCAATGTTTATTATATCAAATGAGATGTTAAATTATTATGTTATCATGATATTATGATGTATGAATATCTCTTAATATGATATGTACATTAAAATATCGTTACAACGATAATCGTTACATATAAGTCTCGTTTCGTAATTTTTGAGTTAGTAGTCTTGTTTTTACATATGTAGTTCATTGTTAACACACTTAATGATATATTTAAATATCATTTTATCATGTTAAATATAGTGTATCAATATCTTAATATGATACATATGTATTTAGTAGACGTTATCATAACGATAATCGTTATATATATCATTTCGAGTTTCTTAACTTAGTAATCTCATTTCTTATGTATATCACACCTTGTTAATAAACTTAGTGAGATACTTACTCATCATAATCTCATGTCAACCATATATATATGTCTATATATACCACAACATGTAGTTTTTACAAATTTGTAACGTTCGTGAATCGTCGGTCAACTTGGGTGATCAATTGTCTATATGAAACTTATTTCATTTAATCAAGTCTTAACAAGTTTGATTGCTTAACACGTTGGAAACATTTAGTTGGAAACATTTAGTTGGAAACATTTAGTCATGTAAATATCAATCTCAATTAATATATATAAACATGAAAAAGTTCGGGTTACTACAATATGCCAAATGACCTTATAAATTATTGCCATAGGTGATGACTCTACTCTAATAAGGTTAAGTTGTTGAGTTATATGAAAGATGCAAGAAACATCCCAGACAAACGATCATTGACACCTGCAAGAAACATATCAAACGAAGGAATATCAATCAAACCACTAAGTAAGAACATTGCAAACAACAACACAAACAACAAAACCCAATACCACATAAGTAAGAACATAGCAAAAACTCTTGTTTTATAAAATAATACTTAGTAGCCACATAATATAAAATAGTTACTTCCATGCCAAAAAGCAACTAACCTCTCCAACAAAACCAACCGTACAATATTCAAGAACATGTACCATTGCCACAAGAAAATGACTGTCGTTTTGTCAATGATCTTTCCTGCTTCAAACTCTACACAAATCAGACGTAAAGAACGGAAACATGTGTCGTTAGAAGAAAATTGAAAATGAACAGTAAGTTTTAACTAATCATGCTATTTCACACATAACCCCAGTTCAAATCGACTCTTCCAACAAAAGTGCAGCTGTTTCAGATTAAAGAATTGAAAGACCGTTACCGAAGAGCACGGACCCAATTCAAAGAACGAGTTGAACCAAATGAATCTAACACCTATTCATATCATTGCATTTGTGATAGCACTTGTATCTCTTACACCATTTGTCAACTTGTCCAAATACAAATCTTGTGCATAAAGAAAATTTCCTGGTGATTATTTGGTTCTCTTGTTTTACTCTTCTTCTCTTTGTCACCACGTGATCATAGTACACAGTACACAGTACACAGTACACTTCACAAATCACAAAACACTAGTATTCCAAATTTGAAATTTCAATTCAAACAAAATTTTCTAAAGAAAAACCCGATTTCACATACCAGATCCGCTTCTCTTCTGGGTCAAAGTAGCAGCTTTCTTATTTTTCTTCTTCTTGTACTAACTATTATTATTATTATTATTCTGGGTTTGCTTCAAAAGTGTTGATCTTGCTTGTTTTTGTAAGTATTACGCTAATTTTTACCGGCTTTATAAAATTTAGGGTTATGGCTAATTTTGTACGGAGTAAGTACTACACTTTACGCTAATTTTTCATAATTGTATTTTGATAGGCAATTTTATACTTATTTTTCCTTCTACATTTTGGTTTTTTGTGGTTGTTGTAAGTTATTAAAGAGGAATGTGTTCATGTAGGGTTTTTAAGGATCTATGTATAACTAGGGTTATGATAAGTGGTAATTGATCTAATTTTGACTAAAATATGATGAAAATTGCACAGGAAAATGGGTGTAATTTCAAGAAAGTCCTGCACTGAGCTCACGTTCAAGGCAACCTGTGAAGAGATACAAGGAATTACTAGCTGAAAATTTTCCTAAATCGCCTGTTAGTACTTTTTACATTATATAATGAATTACATTCTTGTTCAGTTTCTATTTCATGAATCATGAATGAAGTCCTTTATTATATTAGAAAGTAAAAGGTAAAGTTATACTTTTGGTGCAGGTGGTGTTGGGTATTTTATTTAGTTTCCAAATATGAGGAAATTAAAACCAAGCCCAAGGCCCAACAAATTAGGCCCAAATGTTGGTTGACTTGGTCAATCATTTGAGGGCATTTCAAATCTCAATTGGGTGCAGCTGTTTTCATTATCAAGAGAGTAAGAAAGATCACAGAGAGATCAAGAAAAAGAGTCAAAACCCCAATTCCCGTCTACAGTGACAGCAGGCCAGAAAACCTTCGATCCCCGGAGATCCGACCGTTGAATCTTCTTCAATTGTGGGCTGTGTCTTCCTGACATCAGTGCCAACATTTTCAACCGTTGAATTCGTCTCAAGTGGTCTGTAGCTTGAGTTACAGCAGGTCGAACAGTAGCAGAATTTTGGGTGATGAAATTCTTCTTTTGTCTTTAATTGTTTCATATACTTGTTGATTATTGTTGTTCAAGAGTATGATGATGTTGTATGCCTCTAGTTGATCTAGAGAAGGATTATTGTATTGCTCTCTTTGTTGATGATAGTGGAATTTAAGTGGCTTACGAGTCCCGTGGTTTTTACTCTCGATTTTGAGAGGTTTTCCACGTAAAAAGTCTCGTGTTTTAGTGTGTGCTTGATTATTGTTTTGCTGCTGATTTGGGACAGAATTGGGACTGATTTGTGATGATTGTGGTATAGCTTGTTTGTTAGCATCCTCACGGGTTCATACGGGTCGGGAAAGTATTGGTCAAACGGGTTTGTTTTCGTTTTGTAGATTGTCCGTTGTGACTATTTTCCCATCAAATTGGTATCTAGAGCTAGGTTATTTGATTTGACTTGTGTGAAAGATGGAAGCTAATACAAGTAAAATGATTAGTTTAAATGGTTCAAATTATCATGTTTGGAAAGGTAAAATGGAGGATCTTCTTTATGTGAAAGATTATTATTTGCCTGTTTTTACTGAGGATAAACTTGAGGAAAAATCTGATGCTCAATGGAAAATTTTGCATAGACAAGTATGTGGGTATATTCGGCAGTGGGTTGATGATAATGTTGTGAATCATATTACTGGGGAGACTGATGCTAAAGCCTTATGGAAAAAGCTTGAGCAGTTATATGAACGAAAGACTGGGAATAACAAGTTGTTCTTAATTAAGCAGATGATGCCTTTGAAGTATCATGATGGGACTCCTATTACAGATCACCTAAATGCATATCAGGGTATTATAAATCAGCTTGCAGGTATGGGTATCAAGTTTGAGGATGAGATTCAAGGTCTCTGGTTACTTGGTACATTACCAGACTCTTGGGAGACTTTTAGGACATCTTTGTCCAACTCTGCACCGAATGGTACTATCACCATGGAATTGGCTAAGGGTAGTATTTTGAATGAAGAGATGAGAAGAAAGTCACAAGGTTCCTCTTCACAGTCAGATATCTTGGTCACAGAAACGCGGGGGAGAAGTCATAGTAGAGGTCAGGGTAAAAGAGGCAATCATCGTAGCAGCTCACGCAAAGGTAAATTTGCTAATGTTGAGTGTTATAATTGTCATGAAAAGGGGCACACAAAGTGGTATTGTCCAAAGTTGAAGAATGAGAAGAAAAAGGCATATGACAAGAATAAACAAAAGAAAAGTGATGGTGGTGATGATGATAAGGTTGAAGTTAACGCTATCACAGATGATTTCTTTGTTTGTATTGATTATGATATGATCAATCTTACTCATGATGACACGAGTTGGATTGTTGATAGTGGTGCTACATGTCATGTTGCAATTTGTAGAGATCACTTCTCATCTTACACTCCAGGTGACTATGGATTTGCTAGGATGGGTAATGCCGGGTTATCAAAGATCGTTGGTATTGGAGATGTTTGTTTGAAATTTGACACGGGAATGGAGTTAGTTTTGTATAATGTAAAACATGTTCCGGATATGAGACTTAATGTTATTTCAACAGGCATTCTTGATGATGATGGTTATTATAACGGTTTTGGTAATGGTATTTGGAAACTAACTCTTGGTTCTATGATAGTGGGAAGAGGCAAGAAAGACTCAAGATTATACATTACGCGTCCGAAGATCATCCAGAACATTGTTAACGCAGTGGACAATGTTGATTCTACTGAGTTGTGGCATAAAAGACTTGGCCACATGAGTGAAAAGGGGATGTCTATCTTGTTCAAGAAGAATGTGTTGTCGGGTGTTAGTGGTATTGATTTGAGTAAGTGTTCTCACTGTTTGGCAGGGAAACAGACCAGAGTTGCGTTTAAGAGTCATTCTCCTTTTCGAATGGAGAACATACTTGATCTAGTGCATTCGGATGTTTGTGGGCCTATGAAGACTAGGACACTTGGTGGATGTTTCTACTTTGTTACATTCATCGATGATCATTCCAGGAAGGTGTGGGTTTATACCTTAAAGTCAAAGGATCAAGTATATGAGAAGTTTAAGGAATTTCATGCACTAGTTGAAAGGCAAACGGGGAAGAAACTCAAGTGTATTCGGACTGATAATGGCGGTGAATACATTGGCAGATTTGATGCTTATTGTAAGGAGAATGGTATTCGGCATCAAAAGACTCCACCAAAGACACCTCAGTTGAATGGCTTAGCAGAGAGGATGAACAGAACTTTAGTTGAGAGAGTTAGATGTTTGCTTTCACATGCAGGGTTGTCCGATTCCTTTTGGGGTGAGGCTTTAAATACGGCAGTTCATATTATTAATCTAACCCCTTGTGTTCCTTTGCATTTTGATGTTCCTAACAGGATTTGGAGCGGCAAAGATGTTTCTTACCGTCATTTACGAGATTTTGGATGTATAGCTTTTGTTCATGTTCCCAAAGATGAGAGGTCAAAGCTTGATATGAAGACTAAGCCATGTGTATTCCTCGGCTATGGTGAAGATGATTTTGGGTACAGGTTATATGATCCAGTTCAGAAGAAACTTGTACGAAGTCGAGATGTTGTTTTTACAGAAGATCGGATGTTAAAAGATGTTGAGAAGACAGATTCAGTTCCTCAACCTAGTACTGATCTTGTTGATTTGGATCCAGTTACTCCACAACATGTTGGAGATGATGTTCATAATGATGAACATGGTACTGATGATGATTATGCTCCGGAGCAGGTAGAGATTCCAGTACCAGATGTGCCCCCATTTGTCCCACTTAGGCGGTCTACTCGAGACCGTCATCCTTCTGTTAGATATTCTGCTGATGAGTATGTATTAGTTACTGATGGGGGAGAGCCAGAATGTTATTCAGAAGCAATGAAAGATGCGCATAAGAAAGAGTGGGGTGAAGCTATGCAAGATGAGATGAATTCTTTGCATGAGAACAATACTTATGAGCTGGTGAAGTTACCTAAAGTCAAGAGAGCTTTGAGAAACAAATGGGTATTCAAAGTGAAGACAGATGAGCTTACTTCACAACCAAGGTACAAAGCTAGGTTAGTCGTTAAAGGATTCAGCCAGAGAAAGGGTATTGATTTTGATGAGATTTTCTCACCGGTTGTGAAGATGGGATCTATTCGAGTGGTTCTTGGATTAGCTGCTAGTCTTGATCTTGAGGTTGAACAGATGGATGTCAAGACTGCTTTTCTTCACGGTGATTTGGATAAGGAAATCTACATGATGCAACCTGAAGGTTTTCGGGTTAAGGGTAAAGAAAATTATGTTTGTAGACTTCAGAAAAGTTTATATGGGTTGAAGCAAGCACCGAGACAGTGGTATAAGAAGTTTGAGTCGGTTATAGGAAAGCAAGGCTACCGAAAGACAACTTCAGATCATTGTGTTTTCTTTCAGAGGTTTGGTGATGATGATTTCATCATATTGTTGTTATACGTTGATGATATGTTAATTGTTGGTAAAAATATTAAAAGAATTGCGCAGTTGAAGCGAGAATTGAGCAAGTCTTTTGCTATGAAAGACTTGGGGCCAGCAAAACAGATTCTTGGCATTCGGATTTCTAGAGATAGAGGTGCTAAGACGTTACATATATCACAAGAGCAATACATTGAAAAGGTGCTAAGTAGATTCAACATGAAGAATGCTAAAGTGGTTAGTTCCCCTCTTACAAACAACTTTAAGCTAACAGAAAGAGATTGTCCTACTTCAAAGGAGGATGTTGAGGAGATGGATATAGTTCCATATGCGTCAGCAGTTGGTAGCTTGATGTATGCTATGGTGTGTACTAGGCCAGATATAGCTCATGCGGTAAGTGTTGTTAGTCGGTTTATGTCAAATCCGGGTAAGAAGCATTGGGAAGCAGTTAAATGGATTATGAGATACTTACGAGGTACTTCAAAATTGGGTATCACGTTTGGAAATGGAGAGCCGATGCTTGTTGGTTATACAGACTCAGATATGGCAGGAAACAAAGATAACATGAAATCCACTTCTGGATATTTGATGACTTTCGCAGGGGGAGCAGTGTCATGGCAATCAAGGTTGCAAAAGTGTGTTGCATTGTCTACGACCGAGGCTGAATATATGGCAGCAACAGAAGCGTGCAAAGAACTATTGTGGATGAAAAGGTTTCTACAAGACCTTGGGTTTAAGCAATCACGATATGTGGTTCTTTGTGATAATGAGAGTGCGATTCATTTGGCTAGAAATTCTATGTATCATAAGCGGACAAAACATATAGATGTGCTGTATCATTGGATTAGAGAACGTCTTGAAGATGGTTCGTTTGAACTTGATAAAGTTCACACCGATGATAATGGTTCCGACATGTTCACAAAGGCTTTAGCAAGTGAGAAGCTCAAGGTATGTTGCTCGATCGCCGGGATGGCGATTCCTTCCTCATAATTGAAAAGGGGGAGATTTGTTGGGTATTTTATTTAGTTTCCAAATATGAGGAAATTAAAACCAAGCCCAAGGCCCAACAAATTAGGCCCAAATGTTGGTTGACTTGGTCAATCATTTGAGGGCATTTCAAATCTCAATTGGGTGCAGCTGTTTTCATTATCAAGAGAGTAAGAAAGATCACAGAGAGATCAAGAAAAAGAGTCAAAACCCCAATTCCCGTCTACAGTGACAGCAGGCCAGAAAACCTTCGATCCCCGGAGATCCGACCGTTGAATCTTCTTCAGTTTTGGGCTGTGTCTTCCTGACATCAGTGCCAACATTTTCAACCGTTGAATTCGTCTCAAGTGGTCTGTAGCTTGAGTTACAGCAGGTCGAACAGTAGCAGAATTTTGGGTGATGAAATTCTTCTTTTGTCTTTAATTGTTTCATATACTTGTTGATTATTGTTGTTCAAGAGTATGATGATGTTGTATGCCTCTAGTTGATCTAGAGAAGGATTATTGTATTGCTCTCTTTGTTGATGATAGTGGAATTTAAGTGGCTTACGAGTCCCGTGGTTTTTACTCTCGATTTTGAGAGGTTTTCCACGTAAAAAGTCTCGTGTTTTAGTGTGTGCTTGATTATTGTTTTGCTGCTGATTTGGGACAGAATTGGGACTGATTTGTGATGATTGTGGTATAGCTTGTTTGTTAGCATCCTCACGGGTTCATACGGGTCGGGAAAGTATTGGTCAAACGGGTTTGTTTCCGTTTTGTAGATTGTCCGTTGTGACTATTTTCCCATCAGGTGGTTCTGTCAACGATCGTAAAATTGCGAAATTGTGTGAATATGCTGCTAAAAATCCTTTACGTAGTCCGAAAGTCGGTGACCTTTTCCTTTTGTATCGATTTATTGACATGCAATAACTCGTGTTAGAGAAACTATTGAAATTTTTATGTGTAGATTGCAAAGTATCTTGAGGAACGATGCTACAAGGAGTTGCGGGTAGATCATGTTAAATTGGTCAGTGTTGTCACCAAAGTGTATATTAACTTGATCTGAATGTGTAAAGAGCAAATGTAAGTTTTTTTTTTTTTCATTCAAATAACTTGTATTGAAAGTGTTTATAGAATCTATGCAACTTATTTGTAGTTGAAATAATGCCATTTTCTTGTAACCTAATTTTTAGGGCATATTCTGCTGTTAACTTGCTGAATGTTTCTACTGAACTTTTGGAAGATTCCAAACGAGATACAGTTCAGATAATTGGATGTCAAACACTTACAAGATTCATCTATAGTCAGGTGATTTTTTTCTATAATTTTTGTAATAACAAGATTGTACGATATCCCGTGGATTAGTCAGCCAAAGTTCGGAACCATGGTTATAAAAAAAAATTGATACTTTCATATGCTGTGTAACGTTAGACATGGTTCTCTGCAAGTGGATGCAACTTACACGCACAATCTTGAAAATTTAGTTCCAAAGGTTTGTATGCTAGCCCGTAAACCTAAAGGAGATGATGAAAAAACGCGATTAAGGGCAGCAAGTATGCAATGCCTTTCAAGCATGGTACATGATTAACAAATGGTTCATATGTGATTCAATTTTACAACCCTTTTTTTTTGTTAAATTTGGTAGACAATGTCCTTTTCTTTGTCTTTAGATAACACATCAAAAATGCAGATTTGGTTTATGACCGAGTTCTCACATATGTTTGATGAATTCAATGAGGTTCGCCAATTTCTGCCATTTGTTATTTGATTTTGGTATTCTTTTTTGTCGCAGATATAATAAATTACATTTGTGATTATATTCAAATTGCTTCGTGTGAACTCCAACAATGCAGATTGTAAATGTCACTTTGAGTAACTATGATTCCACTACGACCCGCAAACAAGACGATGAGCGAGGAGAAGCACATCAAAATTGGGTTGATGAAGTGGTTAGATGTGAAGCACGGAGAGCTATAAATGAATTTGATTTTAGCTACATTCTCGTATAACGACGGGCAAAAAAGAAAGATCTTTCCCTTTTGACTAGGTTATCTTTTTTCCTCTCTTTTTATGAAAATTTTGTACTTCGATAACACATGTGAATATGTTTTTTTTATATAAAGTTGTTTCTTTGCATATGATATAGAGAAGAGAAGAGGTTCAAACACCAAAAATATGGGCTCAAATTTGTATTCAATCTATGGAAGGCACCAACAACCTTGCTGTAAGAATGCTAGCTAAATCTGGAAATTATTCAGTGTCCCATATATGGAACTTGGTAGAGAGAGCTATACCACAGCATCCCATTATTGGTTGGGATGACTTGAGCTCTCTCATTGTTGGTTGTCCACCAACCTTGTGGTTGGTAGCAATATCAAGGTTTTTTCCTACAATATTTACAAACGAAGCTAAGTTTTTTGTAAGAAAACTATTATCGAGGTCGTGAAAACTTCATAGATGGGTGAAGATTATAACCGATGGTATTTGTATTTCAATTTAGGATTAGTATTTTAGGTTTTAAAAAGTATTTTAATTTTTTAATTTTTTCCTTATATTTTGAATGCTTTTCCAAAATTAAGATTAAATTGGGGTTATATATATTGGAAGGTGTTTGCTCTCCCAAACAGATTTGCAGTAACGATTCGTTTTTATTTTAGTTAAAATATGATTTGGTTATATTTTCTTTCAGTGATAGTGTATATGTATTTATTTTACAGTCAACTTCAAAAATGGACTTATTGTTGCAATCATTAATTTGAGAAAGGGGGAATGTCCTTCAGAATTGCATGAAGATGAAAAGAAAAGTCCCTATCACTGAGAGAAAGAAATAGGGCCATAATTTTCATCTTCAGGTAGTCCGGAGGATATTTCCCTTTTCTCAAATTTATGATTGCAACAAGAAGTCCATTTTTGAAATTGACTGTAAAATAAATAAATATAATTATCACTAAAAGAAAATATTACCAAATCATTATTTAACTAAATTAAAAACGAATCCTAACTGCATATCTATTTGGGAGAGCAAAAACTTCCAATATATATAACTCCAAATTAATCTTAGCTTCAAAAAAACCTATTCAAAATATAAGAAAAAAGTTAAGAGATTAAAATACTTTTTAAAACCTAAAATATTAATCCTAAATTGAAATACACATACCACCGGCTATCAATTTCACCCATTTATGAAGCTTCCATGATCTTGATAATAGTTTTTTTTACAAAAAAACTTAGCTTTAGCTGTAATCATTCCAGGGAAAAACCTTGATATTGCTACCAACCACAAGGTATGGTGGACAACCAACATTGAAAGAGGTGGGGTCATCTCAACCAATAGTGGGCTGCTGCGGTATAGTTCTCTCTACCAAGTCCCATATATGAGACACTGAATAATTTCTGAATCCAACTAACATTCTTACAGCAAGGTTGTTGGAGGCTTCCCTAGGTTTATGGATTCCTCCTAGTGGGTTAGGGTTGATTGTTTTATCCGATATGGCGTGCTTTGTAGAGAGTACAGGTACTTTATTCTTCTATTTCTATCTTGGTTATCTTTATTTTTTTTTGGGTAAAGGGTAATAAATACCCGGTGAAGAATGAATTAATGAATGAAAAACGTTACAATGCAGAACAAAAAAAACGGCTTTGAGACATGCCTCACAAGCCAACGAGCCACAAGAAACGACCAAACAAACACACTACATCAAAAAAGCAGCCTAAATCGATGCAGCCAACAAACGAAAACACGACCCATTACGGCACCTTCCAAGTGTCTTTCTTGGTTATCTTTATTTTTATATGCTATTCGCAGTATTTTTAAGTACTAAATTTTCTTGTGTTGTGATTTCGGAAAACAAGCCGTTGATATCAGCTTCAATTGTTCACCATTTGGATCACCAAAATGTTTCACGTGATCCTGAATTGAAGTCATACATCATACAGTAAAACATATCGGATACGTGAGTGATCTCTGCTGGCATCTGAGGTAAAGCCTTCAAGCAACCGTGGAATCAGTTGGAGAACGTGGTTTTTGCTTGAATATGTTACTTCAAAGGCGTATGTCTATTTTCCAACAACTTTATATATTATTTCATTCGGATTATGAACTTTTGATCCGAGCTTTATTTGTCTTTGCTAGATTGCTGATGCACCTCCCCTTTTTGACGTAATGTCTACAACACTTGAAAACTTGCCTTCTAGTAGAATAGTTTAATTATTCTTGCCAACATGATCGTCATGCATCTGTTTCATCAAATACACATCAGGTATATGTATATCCATCACCTAATTATCATTTTTTTTCTATTTTCAAATGAAATGTGTAAATTATTTAACTTTCGTGTACCAGGCGTTTCCAGAGGGTCGTTTTCTTCAAATTTTGAAATTAAAGCTACATTCAGAAGTTGAAATGCGTTTCAGTGGACATCAAATCTTTTCTGTTCTTCTCATTCCAAGCTCTAATCATTTGAGACTTGATGCACCAAATATTACAAGGAGATGGAGTTCTGTTAGTGCATCCGTGTTCGCGTTGGTTACATCGTTACTCGATAAGCTTAGGAGAGAAAAAGATGGAACAACTATCGAAAAAAGTGAAATCTGTATTCAGGATGGTTTCTCGGAAAAATGAAAACACCGAGGCAGAAAAGAAACATGCGTGGGGCCCGAAGAAATCTTCAAACTTTCTGAAATTAAGTTCCATTACTGCTGGAGAAATTGCATCGTGTAATGCGGTAAGCCCCCTTGTCAGGCTGTCGTCACATTTTGCGTATTTTTGTAGAGGTTACGAACTGGTGGTTTGGGCCGGTTGGATAATGGGTTCGAGTCATAATGGCTGATCTTATTGTTGCAAATTGAAGTGGTCCGGGTTGACTGCTAACATGTCCAAACTAAATTGTTTTAATTAATAATAAGTGTGATATATTGTTACAAAATTCATTTTACTTTAATAATTAACTTCTGTTTAATAATATGATCATGAGGTTCCGTGCGTTGAAAATGCGCTTTGGTGTCTCCTGACCTGGTTGACATGTCACATCTCACTCATTTCCTCTTAAAGTTATTTTTTATTTTGCAACTTCCACTTGAAAGCTGCAACAACTCGACTTGGCACTAGATGACAATTTTTATATTTTTTTTTATAGTATAAAATATTTATTTAATAATTTTGACAGGAATCATCTGATACGTGTGAGGTAGGTTACTGAGATATTAAGGAACTGAAAATAAAGAACAAAAGATATGACTTGGATAAAGTCGCCACCACCAAGCCTGGCAATCTGAATTGAATCGAGGTTAAAGTAATTAAACACCACCAAGATCAATTAGATTGGCGAAAGATGATGTTATTAGTGATAAAGCAGTAGCACCACACTAAGAACAATCAACAATCGACTCCTTTATAGAGTAAACACTCAAAATAAACTTCACAAGCTGTTGTTTATTCAAAAAAAAAACTAAACTGATGAGCAATTACAACTTGGGAGCCCTTATATAAGGCTGGAAACTATTAGATTTCCCACAACAAACATTTAAAACTTGCTTGGGAAAATACAGGAATATGAAAAAAACTAAAGAAGTACTTTAATAGATAATTAAGACTCATTAATATGGTTCATTGACTGTGGACCTGTTGGGTTGCCATGAGGTCAGATTCTTCCCCGGGAGATTTAAACCCAAATATTGCCTTAATATCAAGATCTGGCATGTTGCAAGTCTGGGTCAACAATGCCCCATTGTAAGTCTGGCTTAACAAACGAGCCTGATCAAGTTTAGTTGCAGACTCAGATGCACCCGCATCATCATCTGTAATGAAGTTTAGTGAGGATCAAATAACTAAATTGTTGTCTGCCTTATGGATACAAGCCAATCTTCCTGATAACAATGTTCCAAATATTGAAGCTTTAGCTTATTCTTTCTTCCTAACACTCATTTCTATGTGTCTTAGGGTGAGCATATGGCATGCATCTTTTATTTATTTTCTTTGTATAATACCGTATCTATCTTTAACTTGTCATTGACATTTCTTATTTCTAATGTATATTGTTGCAGAATACTAATGATAATCTTGTAGTTAGCATCTTCCAACTTCCACTGTCACTTTTGAAGATATCATTAGATCATACCAACGGTATGTGAAACTGCATTTTACAACCTTCGAATCTTGTAGTTATGTAACATGTTTTTTTGGTATTGTTCAGGCATGTTATGTTCGGTGCACCGAAGATCGCTTCTTACATTATCAGCAGCGATGCTGATGTTTGCTGCCAAGATGTATCAAATTCCTGATATTATTGGTTTACTTAAACCAGTGTTTAAGCCTGATGTAAGCTAACTCTGTAACCAAATAGTAACATTTATGGGAAATGTAATTTATCCTGATAATTGTTTTCGTTGTAGATCGACAACTACTTCGGAATCAGTGATGAATTTCAAGTTTATGTAAAGTCTCGGGCAGATTTAAAAGAGTATTGTTCTGACCGTGATGGTTTACTACTTGCTAAGTTGCAAAGCAAGTTTTCTAAATCATATGAGAAATTTATTGATATTTTAGTTGTGAAGTTATCTAGTGTAACCAAGGTACTAGTTCTGATGAATCGTTCATCTTTTTAATCATATTAATGGATTAAATGATTGATAAAATATAACTTTATGTGTGTTTTGTCTACTATCATAAGATGGAAGCAGAAGAACTGCTTATACAGTTATTTGAAACGTTCATGCCAGATGATGCAATGTTTGGCCTATAATCGACGCTTAATTTGAATCACTCTCATAGAGTTGCTCATTCGAACGAATCTAATTTTTTTTTAATTGGTAACCTTTTGCAATGTGTCAGATTTCTAAATTCTCTTGTATTTTTAGGATATATATAAATTATAATATAATATAATATAATATAATATAATATAATATCTGCTGTTATTTTTTAGGATTACCCTGCCAATTCATTATTTGAGGATGATGCAAGCAGTGAATCATCTGTTTTGGATCTATCCCGCTTTATTATTAAATCTCCAACGTCAGGTTCCATGTCTCATGCTATCCGGCAACTTTTTGAATCGGTAATTCCTCTAATCACTTGTTCATTAATCTATCCTATAAAGATTGTAAACGATCCTGTTTTATTTGAAGTTTCTGTACTACCTAAATGACATTGGTTGGACATATGGATCAAATTATTCATTTTTATATATTTTTTTTCTCATTAAAAACGAATATTCGTATAGAAACGAGGCCGTTTTCCAAAAGGAAAACTCCCTCGACAGGAAAACAGAAGGACTCGGGGAAAACAGGAAGGCTCGCGCCTAGAAAGTAACCAACTAAACAAAAAACTATAACAATGACCGAAACATAGATGAAATTTTTTACCAACATATTGTTGGGTTTTATTTAAGTTTTCCATTTATGAGGAAACCCAAGCCCAACAAAATAGGCCCAAGATGAAGTTTGACCTGGTCAACATCTGGGGGCATTAATATGTTAATTGTTTGCAGCTGTATTTATCAAGAGAGATCAGAGAGATAGATCAAGAAAAAGAGTGAAACTCCATTTCCTTCTACAGTGACAGCAGGCCAGAAAATCGACGATCCCCGGAGATTCGACCGTTGAATCTTCTTCATTTTTGGGCTGTGTCTTCCTGAAATCAGTGCCAACATTTTCAACCGTTGAATTTGTCTAAAGAGGCCTGTAGCTCGTGTTCTTGCTGCTGGAACAGAGGGCAGTTTATTGGTAGTGTTGTTCATCTTTTGTCTTTAATTTCTTCATATACTTGTTGATTATTTTGTCTTTATTACTCAACAACTCAACACAATAATTTATCCTTGTTCCCTCAACAACCAGACTGTCCTATAAGTATCACCATCACCTTGGCTTTTTATTTCATTCTTACAACCATCTTTCTCTAACCAAAAACACTCTTAGGAACTCTAAGTGTTCTTCACAATCTCAGCAAATACTCATGAAGAACTAGCTTCATGAACAACCTATAATCATCATAAGAAAGTTTGAACAAGATTATTTTCTATCTTTTCCAGTAGCTTTATCCAAGTAACTTGAGGTAGTAACCTTATTCATAATCTTATTCAGTTCATATTTATTTAGCTATCTTATTTTGTGTTATAAAATTTTTAACAACAAGAACATAGTTTGAATGATTTCAAACCTGTTCGCAAACTAAATAGATCCTTCTAATTTGATTTTTAAAACACTTCAAAACCTGTAATATATCATATTATGACAAAATCGGATTAATCATATCTTGGCTAATTAACATAATATTTAATATATATTTACTTATGATTTGATTTTATATATTTCAGGACCACCCGTAAACAACACGAGAAGATTAATCATAAGACCTCATGATTGTACGCAACACGTCATCTGACAACACGGTACTTTATGTACGCAACACGTCATTTGACAACATGGTACCATGGGTCGAGATTAATTCTGATCAATACGAATACGATGGGGTCTTTATTTATTTTATTGAGCAACTAATTGTGGACCATTAACAACAGACTGCTAACTACGGACTAAGAAAATATTAAAAGTATTATAAGTATATATATATATATATATATATATATATATATATATATATATATATATATATATATATATATATATATATATATATATATATATATATGTAACGATTACTTGAAAAGAAAATATGTTGATATATTATATATATGGTTAGGTTCGTGATATCTATCGGAGACCAAGTCGAGTTAAATACCTTCAAGGAAAAGGTGAGTATATAGTCCCACTTTTAAACTCTAAATATTTCGGGATGAGAATACATGCATTTTATGATTTACGTTATAGACACAAGTACTTAAAAATATATTCTACGTTGAGTTGTACCACTGGCATATCTCCCTGTAACTTGGTAACTACTATTTACATGCGGTATTGTAAACGCGAATCCTGTTGATAGATCTATCGGGCCTGACAACCCCAACCGGACTGGACGACCAGTATTCAACGGTTGCACAGTACTTCGTTTCGGTGACTACACTTGGTACGGTGTAGTAAGATTTCATAATAAAGGGAATATGCGACGTTGATTAAATGTTAAGTATGGTTATCAAGTGCTCAACAACTTAGAATATTTTTATTAAAATGTTTATATATGAAATCTTGTGGTCTATATTCATAACACTGCCGGCATTAAACCTATATCTCACCAACTTTATGTTGACGTTTTAAGCATGTTTATTCTCAGGTGATAACTAAAAGCTTCCGCTGCAACATGTTGAATTTAAGCAAGATCTTGAGTATGCATATTTGTGTCAAAAATAAAACTGCATATCGGAGGATTTGTAATGTAAAATATGTTGGAAGTCGTATTGTTATTATCACATGTAAAGTTTGTAAGTCTAAGATTATCGCTAAACGATAATCATTATTATCTTATTTAAACCTTGTATTTGTAATAAAAGTCATGGTTTGTATTGTAAAAACGAATGCAGTTTTTGAAAAACGTCGCATATAGAGGTCAATACCTCGCGATGAAATCATATGTTATTGTATTCGTCCTTATGGTTAAGGTCGGATTTTGACATAATATAATTTGATTATCTTGCTGAAATATAACTCATTATTTGCTTATCTTATTTGAAGTTTTAGTATGAATCCTGCTGAAATACAACATCAATTAAATGGTAAAGACCTATGTATTGCAGATAGTAGTAACATACACACTATGATCAAATCTAAGAAATATTTCATTGATTTAAATCAAATGAAGGAATTATAAATACTATATCAGCTCTTGCAAACTTGATATAAGGAACGAAAAAGGCAAAATTTCATATTACCAAATGGTACGATTTTTTTGGTAAACAATGTTTTGTTTTCTTCCAAATCAAAGAGAAATTTGTTAAGTTTCTCTGATATATATCATAATGGATATGATTATCAGTCAATGATAATCGAAAATGAGAAATATCTATGTAGCACCGAAAAGCGCATATGATAAAAAGCGCATATGATAAAAAGCGCATATGATGAAAAGCGCATCGCATAGGATTAAAAGCGCATATGATAAAAAGCGTATATGATGAAAAGCGCAGCGCATATGATTAAAAGCGTATATGATAAAAAGCGCATATGATGAAAAGCACAGCGCATATAATTAAAAGCGCATATAATGAAAAGTGCATATGACGAAAAGCGCAGCACATATGATTAAAAGCGCATATGGTGAAAATGATATATGATGAAAAGCACATATGGTGATTAATGAAAATCACATATGGTGATTAATGAAAAGCACATATAGTGATTAATGAAAAGCACATATAGTGATTAACGAAAAACACATATGGTGATTAATGAAAAGCACATGTGGCGATTAATGAAAAGCACATTGAGAAATAATCACCAATGTTTCTTGAAAGAATTCAAGGGTATATATATGGACCAATTCATCCATCATGTGGACCATTTTTCTAATAGACGCATCTAACGCATGGTCTCATGTTTGTGTGTTATCAAGCCGTAATATGGCATTTGCAAAGTTTCTTGCACAAATTATTAAATTAAGAACACATTATTCTGATTACACCATTAAAAGGATGAGATTTGATAATGCTGGTGAGTTAACATCTCAAGCTTTTAATGATTATTATATGTCTACAAGGATTGTTGTTGAACATCCAGTTGCTCATGTGCATACACAAAATTGGTTTAGCTAAATCAATAGATAAACGCTTGCAGCTAATAACTAGACAATTAGAAATGAGTACAAAACTCTCAATATTTATATGGGGACATGTAAAATTACATGATGTGACATTAATTCGCATTAAATCAAGTGCAAGTTATAAATATTCTCCATTACCAACTTAATTTTGGTGGAGACCAAATATTTTCCATCTTAGAACATTTGGTTGTGCAGTGTATTTTTAATTGAATAACCACAACAAATGGTTCCTCAAAGAAGGATTGAAATATATGTTAGATATGAAACATCTTCAATCATAAGATATATTGAACCCATGACGGGTGATGTTTTTACAGCAAGTTTTGTCGATTGTCACTTTAATGAAACATTGTTCCCTATATTAGGGGGAGAAATGAAATATAAATAAAATGATGTTTCATGGTGTGAACATCAATTAAGGAATATTGATCATCGCACAAAAGAATGCGAAAAGAAAGTTCAAATATAATGCATATGCAAGAACTTGCAAATTAATTACTTTATGCATTTAAAGATACAAAAAATAAGTGACTAAATCATATATACCAGCAATAAATGCTTCAGCTAGAATTGAAATTACAAAAGCTGGCAATAATGTCACTCATGAGTCTTTGCTACGGCAGAAACGTGGGAGACCAATTGGTTCCAAAGATAAAAATCCTCGAAAAAGAAAATCAGCTGATAATGAGGTAAAAGAAAGTGTTCAAGAAGAACCACAAATCAATACTCCTTCTGCAGAGGATATTGATAAATGTAAATACATAAATTGCAATAAATTATGCAATATAACTGAAATGAAATGAAAAATCTTGATGATATATTTTCATATAATGTTACAATGACATTATTAATAAAGATGATGATCTGGAACCAAAATCTGTCATTGAATATCAAAATAGACGTGATTGAACTCAACGGAAAGGAGCAATACGAGCTGAATTAGAATCGCTCAATAAAAGAAAAGTTTTTGGATCAATCGTTATCACTTTTAAAGATGTGAAACAATGGGATACAAATGAATTTTTATCCGAAAAGAAATGTGCAAATGAAGTTACAAGGCAAAACTAGACTTGTAACTCAAGATTTCCCACAAAGACCATAAATGAATTAGGAGAAAAACTTATCCTCCTATAATGAATACAATTACTTATTAGATACTTAATCAACCTGGTAGTTATTTAAATGCATCTCATGGATGTTGTTACTACTTATCTGTATGGATCACTTAATAGTGATATATATATGAATATACCTGAAGGGTTAAGGTATCATAAGCATCTAATGCAAAACCCAAGGGAATATATTCCATTAAATCACAAAGATTTCTAAATGGGTTTATACAATCGGGACGTATGTGGTATAATCGATTAAATTACTACTTGATAAGAAAAGGGTATACATATAAACTTATTTGCACGTGTTTTTATAAAAACAATGTTCGGATATGTGATCATAGCTGTTTATATCAATTATCTTAAATAAAGAAATCTATGAAGCCATTCAACTTCTAAAGAAAGATTTTAAAATAAAAAAAAATCAAGTATTACGTTGATTTACATATTGAGCATATAACTAATGACTTACTTATACATCAAACAACTTATACCGAAAAGATTTTAAAATATTTTAATATGGACAAGACAAAAACCATTAAGTACTCATATGGTTGTTAGATCTTAATATTGATACTAATCCATTTCATCCTCTAGAAGATCATGAAGATCTTCTTGGTTCAGAAGTTCCATATTTTAGTGCAATTGGGGCTCTTATGTATCTTACAAATTATACAAGATCTGACATTTCTTTTGCAGTTAATTTGTTGACAAGGTTCAGCTCAGCCCCTACCAAAAGACATTGGAATGGGATCAAACAAATAGTTTGATACCTTCGAGGAACTACTGATTTAGGATTATTTTATTCTAACGAATCGAAACAAGATTTGGTTGGTTATGCAGATGCAGGTTATTTATCTGATCCACATAAAGCTAAATCTCAAAATGGATATGTATTCCTAAATGGAGGTACCGCAATATCATGGCGTTCTAAAAAACAAACACTTGTTGCAACATCATCAAATCATGCCGAAGTGATTGCATTACATGAAGCTACTCGGGAATGTTTTTGGTTGAGATCAATGACACAACTCATTACTGATTCTTGTGGACTAGAACGCGATAAAAGTCCAACAACTATCTATGAAGATAATGTAGCTTGCATAACACAGATGAAAGAAGGGTATATCAAAAGTGACCGAACAAAACACATACCTCCTAGATTCTTCTCATATACTCAAAATCTCATTAAGGACAACCAGATTGAAATGAGATATGTTCAGTCCAGCAAAAACTCTGCTGGCCTTTTCACCAAAGCACTTCCAACTGCTATTTTCAGAACACACATTCATAATATTGGCATGAGGCATGTTCAGAAGATGTAACAATTCAGGCGTTGCCTACTTGAGGGGGAGTCAACTCTATGCTGCACTCTTTTTCCCTTAGCTAAAGTTTTATCCCAATGGATTTTCTTTAGCAAGGTTTTTAACGAGGCAGTACTAGTTATTCTCTAATAAAATTGTCATCCAAGGGGGAGTGTTATAAAAGTTAAATTGGATGTTAATTTTATTATTATTATAGATATTGTATAGTAGATTTTTTGAGTATAAATATGTGTGTTATGAGTTTATAAAACATACACTAAATATATTCTCTCATATTCTCTCATATTCTCTCTATATACTTATTAGTAGTCTACAGTCAAGAACTAGACCACTAAAGGTAGTTATAAGCCTACAAAATTATAACATTTTTAACATAGTATAATATCCAACAATTCATCAAGTTATTATTTATTTATCATATTAGGGACTATGACAAGGGTTAGTTATGTGACATCATTGCATTATCATATCAAAATTCAAATACTAATAATTTAATGTTGTCATATGGTTAATCCCTTATTATAATCCCTTAAATGTAGTATAAATAATAACTTGGTGGATTGTTGGGCATTAGCATTATGTTAAATACAATTACTAATGATAGTGATAAATGAAAAATGAAGAAGTTAAAAAAATATAACAAACCATAAAATAGGGCATACTTTTATTGATCTCACCGTCGACTTCTATACATGAAGATGAATTGATACTTTCAAAAATCATCAATATTTTTCGAATCAGCACTAAGAGTTGTGTTTTATTACAACAATAAAAAGAAGTAAGTTAGTATATTGATCCTAAAACAAATATATTAAATCTTAAAATAATACAGTAACAATTAGCTATATCTTGATGGCTAATTTCTAAAACCTTCTTTGGTGTCATTTTTCGACTCTTCTCTTCATTTCTTTTCATCTTCAGGCAGTTCTGAAGGATATTCCCCTTTTATCAAATTTATAATTGCAGCAACTCCATTTTTGAAGCTGACTGTAAAATAAATAATATATAATTATAAGGCAAAATATAATTAAATCATTATTTAATTGAATAAAAAATGAATCCTTACTGCATATCTGTTTAGGAGAGCAAAAAACTTTCATAATATATAACTCCAAATTAATTTTAGCTTCATAAATATACATATACATATTCAAAATATACTAAGCGTAAATTGAAATACACAAACTGTCGGCTATCATTTTAACTATGAAACTTCCGGGACCTCGATAATTGTTTTTTTACAAAAAAACTTAGTTTCAGCTATAATTATTGTGATCATTCTAGGTTAAAATCTTGATATTGCTGCAAACCACAAGGTGTGGTGGACAACCAACGTTGAGAGAGCTGAAGTCATCTAAACTAATAGTGGGCTTGTGCAGTATAGCTCTACAAAGTCCCATATATGATACAACAAATTATTTCTAGATCCAGCTAACATTTTTGCCAACATGATCGTCATAGCTTCTATATGCATATCCATCACCTAATTATCACTTTTATTTTTTATTTTTAAATGAAATTTGTATATTAATTAACTTTGTTGTACCAGGTGTTTCCAATGGGTCGTTTTCTTCAAATTTTGAAATTAATGCTGCATTCAGACACGTTGAAATGTGATTGAGTGGACATCAAATGAAGTTTAGTGTATAATATATATATATATATATATATATATATATATATATTTTGTTTTTATGATTGCGACATTCGAATTTTGTGGAAAAGTAAAGTGTGAATAGTTATGTAACTTCTTGTCTGCTATTGTTCAGGCATGTTATGTTCGGCGCACCGAAGATCACTTTTACGTTATCATCAGCATTAATGCTGATGTTTGCGGCCAAGATGTATCAAATCAAATTCCTGATAATATTGATTTACTTAAGCCGGTGTTTAAATCTGATGTAAAGTAACTCCGTAACCGATTAACTTTTATGGAAAATGTAATTTCATCCTGATAATTTTTTTCATTGTAGATCGATAATTACTTGGGAATCAGTGATGACTTTCAAGCTTATATAAAGTCTGGCAGATATAAAAGAGTATTGTTCTGTTCTGACTGTTGTGAATCTACCCCGTTTTGTTACTAAATCTCCAACACCAGGCTCCATGTCCCATGCTATTAGCGTTCGACAACTTCTTGAATCCGTAATTCCTCTAATCACCTGTTCATTTTTGAATCAGTAATATCTTTGTTGTTGAAGTTACTGTACTACCTACATGACATTGGTTGGACAAATGGATCAAATTATACACTTTTATTCTCTAATTATTTGGAGAGTACAAAATGGTTGTACTTGATTCTTTTTTCTTCAAGTCCTATTTCTTTTTTCTTTTGTTTTCTTGAAGATCCATGACAAAACTAGAAGCAGCTGGTCAAGTGGCTGGAGCATCGATCTCGACTTCTCCACTTCCATTCAGTGTGATCAGTGGCGGTACCAGGATTCCAAGTCACCGGGGGCAAAAAAAAAAAATTTAAAACCGTGGCAATTTTTTGGACAAAATATGGAGATTTTGGGGCTAAAAATGAAGATTTTTAAGCAAATTATGAAGGTTTTGGGGCAAAATTTTAACATTTGTGGACAAAATTTGAAGGTTTTGGGGTAAAATTTGGAGATCTTTGGGCAAGATTTAAAGGTTTTGAGGCAAAAAAAAAATTCACCGGGGCAAAGTCGAAAAATCCAAAAAATTTACACTGAAAATTGTAAATCCACTGGGGGCGGCTGCCCCGCCTGTCCCCATTAAAAACCGCCCCTGAGTGTGATGGCTGGCAAATGTGAAGCCCTCGGTACAGATTCTAGGAAAAAGCTCTCCACTTGGCTTTCTCATGCAAACGGCGATGCAAAACCAACGGACACGAGTGCCCCTAGTTATCAGAATTTAAATCTCATGAGGGTATATTTTTGTCGTGACCTTAGTTCTTGATCATTGAAGTTGTGGCGAGCCATGTCTGAATCAAATGTAAGAATTAAGTTGACTGACCATTTAGGACTTGTAGTTGTTTGTCACTCGATGATATAAACTTTGTAATGCATGTGAAACTAGGACTTATATGAGGTTTGACTTGGAATGTGTGTTATGTATTACATGTAACTCACTAGGCTTATGAGCTCAATGTTCTTTTATTTGAGTTTAAAGTACTTTTAAATCACGATCTCGATCTCCAGTGGCGATTCCACCTTTGGGCATGTGGAGTCCCATGACCCCATTAAGGGTGTGTTTGGCACACAAGCTTCTTGGAGCTTATGTGAGCTTATTAGAACTTGAGCTTATGATTTTAATAAGCTCCATGTCATAAGCTTTGTTTGGTAGACATAGGGTGTGTTTGGATGAAAGTAGCTGGAACTGGAGCTTGTAGCTGGAACTGGAGCTGGAGCTTATGAGATGGAGCTGGAGCTGGAGCTTCTTTTTTAAGCTGGTAGCTGGAGCTTATTATTTTTTATAAGTGTTTGGTAAACTAGCTGGAGCTTATTTTTCAGTTCATAAGCTCTACTTTTTTTTCATAAGCTAATGAAAGTAGCTTATTTTTCCAGAGCTTATGATTTTCATAATTTCTACTTTTTTGGTCTACCAAATGAAACTTATGATTTGGAGCTTATTAAAATCATAAGCTCGAGCTCCTATAAGCTCCCATAAGCTCCAAGAAGCTCGTCACCCAAACACACCCATAAAATGTAGAGCTTATGAAAATTATACGCTCTTAAAAAATAAGCTACTTCTAGTAACTTATGAAAAAAGTAGAGCTTATGAACTGAAAAATAGACTCCAGCTAGTTTACCAAACACTTATAAAATAAATAAGCTCTATCTACCAGCTTGAAAAAAATCTCCAGCACCAGCTCTAGCTCATAAGCTCCAGCTATAAGCTCCAGCTATAAGCTCCAGCTAATTTCATCCAAACACACTCTAAAATGAAAATTTTTAACACTATTTATATATCAAATTGTACGGGACCACTAAATTCAATTATAGGACCCCATATATTTTTAAAATTTATGGGTTTTTGGAAGTAAACAACCACTAAAATACCCTTTAAATATAATTATTTACAAAAAAAAATTAGGACCCCATTGCGTTTTCATCCTAGATTCGCCACTGTCGATCTCATGTGATTTCCCCCTTTCATACCTCAATAATACTATCATTAATCATCTTGTATGGTTTATTGGCTTCTCACTTTGAATGCTATTATAGATATCTTTTTTTTTGTATTTAACTCAATCATGTTATGATTATCTTTAAGACTCATTCCCACATAAGAAATATGAAAAAACCCAAAGTTGTATAAAAGTTTGTGACAATTCACATATCGCTATCATTTATTAAAGTAATAAACATATCATCATCGAAGCTTGGCTTGAGTGGTATGAGGGTAGAATACAACTTGGGTACTGCACTCATGTTCGATTCCCATTTCAAGTAAGAAGTTTTTAACCTTTCATGGTACTGCCAACATCAAGAGAAGCTCTCTGAGGGCTTTTTCAAACATTTGATGGCTTTTTCATAAGTTTCAACCTTATTTCTTGAATGTTGTCCATAAGGTTGCAATGTATCATACATGTGTGGATGAGTTTAGTTAAGAGTTTGACGACTTCTTTCGAGTGTTTAGAGACTTTCAAGCTTTGAAATTCTCTCATAAATCTCACGTGTTTTCTTTATCAACGTGATCTCTTCTTGGACTTGGATTGATTCCATGTTGAAAGTTTGAACATTTATCTCCAAAACTATTCTTTAAATTTCTATTAAGAGTTGAAGTATTAGTTTGCTAAAAAATTTACAAGGCTAAGAACCAATTGTGTTTGTGAATAATTGTCAAACGATGTGCTTCTAATTTATAGGAATAGCTAGGAAATGGAATTTTCTACAACGAGACTAAAGTAAAGCAAATAGTACCTTAATATAAGATCTTGACTTCGGACAAAAACAAGGTAACACAAGACGATTAGCATGTAGCCTGTTGTGAAGTCGTTGAATTGTATGACTAGATTGAGGCTCTGCAAGATCTGCTTACAAAAGATCATAATTTTGACTCAACTTTGTATTAGTCAACGCAAGTACTCGAAACAACAAAGGGAAATGATATTGCTTTATCCACTTCAATAACTCTAAAGGGTAAACCGACCCTCTGGCGGCCCCATACCGACCGGTCTCACGACCAACATGTGAGAGGAAAATCGCGTAACCCATGCTTTAAGGAACCGCATTATCTTGAAGCTATCGTGCTCCCATATTCTTGATTTTCATATTACTTCTAACAGCATTTGGAGTTTGGACTTCATCTACTCCATACGAAACATAAATAGTGTCATTGTCTTCACCATCAATAGGGTCAAATTGGCTAATACATACAAGAAAGTGATTTAGAAGTAGTTAATAGAAAATGGTGGAACCGGAACCAAATCGAAGAAGATGAGAAGGTATCGTAGATTTGGGTAGCAGACACAAATATCCAATCCAAACTCATCATCCAACCACACTCAATTTTCCCCTGTTTTTACTATTAAAACAGAAGATATCAAAGGAGCATTTACCGTTGAAAATCCAT
Organism: Rutidosis leptorrhynchoides; assembly: GCF_046630445.1. Classification (NCBI taxonomy): domain Eukaryota; kingdom Viridiplantae; phylum Streptophyta; class Magnoliopsida; order Asterales; family Asteraceae; genus Rutidosis; species Rutidosis leptorrhynchoides. The sequence goes on along the minus strand of NC_092333.1, from coordinate 641,560,608 downwards.
TGGTAGTGTGGCAGTCTACAATAAACATGGTAACTAAAACTCATCAAACGAGTCAAAACATGTAGGTGTTGAATGGGTCAGGTCGGATCAGGTTGCTATGACCTGCAAACTATTTGTCTTTTCCAAAATTGTAAAAACAAATTTTTTTTCTTTTAAATAAGAACTAGTTTAAGACCCGCGAATTCGCGGGGTTACGGAAAGGAAATTGTTGAAGTGGAGTAAAATATTGTAAATACTTTATGTATGAAATAGTTAAGATGTCGTGGCAACAACACGGATTCCTAGTGTGCTAAAAGATGACATATTTGAACCCATACATGTTTCACAATCCAACCCCGTACATTTTGGGTCACTACAACATTACATCAATAAGCAACTTAATATCATCTTGATACTAACTCTTTTGATCATCTTTAGAGCACCTAAGGTATGGCATCACTATTGGAGCTTGCTAGCTCTGTTGCACATAAGATACGCAAACATACGTAATCACATATTGAGCACTTATATGTTAGCTTATGTGTAAACCATATGTACTGAAAAACAATATAACAATTATGTTAGCTTACAAATATGTAGATAGCTACAATTTGAACCAAGTAATACATGTATTAGGCTCACATATATGGTGTAGCGACCCGACTTTTTCGACTTATATTTATACTTATACTTTCTCGAATCTACGTATACGTGCGTACTGAGCTGGATAATATTCTGGAGTCATTATCCATACTAATTACTTTCGTCAATACTTTACAACGTGTCATTAAGTGATTAATTAATTAACTTGATCCTTGAATGCTTTTACGACCGTTAGTGTCACTAGTCGTCTAGAACGAACTACGTACTTGGTACACGTTAACCTTTGGTCATAATGGGAATATTATGACACCTTAATTCTAATTGTTATTTCTTAATGACAATTACTTAGTTCGTCATTTGCTTAATTACGTTTAGTGAATTGGTAATTACTTGGGCTTATCTTAATTGGACTAGGATTATCAGGGCCCACCCTACTCTAGTTAATGGGTTAATTAATAAGCCCATCTTAATAAGTTAATGAACCCATTAAGCTTAAGATAGTCCAGTAAGACATAAGACAAAAGTGCATGCATGCATGCTTGTACCACCCTTACACATTTTGGCACCATGCACCATGCCATCCAACATCACCACCTCACTTTTGTACCACCATGGACCACCACCTCCCCTACCCTCCAAACCGTCGGTTTTGTGTCCCCCACCATCACCGCCATTTTGTTGTCTTGTTTTGTGATTACTTGCCTATAAATACAATACCCCTCCATTCACTAATTCATTTTGCACTTACACTCTTCTCTCTAGTTTCTCACTCTAACTTCTCTCTAGTTTTGCAAGCTTTTCTTCTTTCTTTCTTCATCATCATCCACGAAATTCATCATCATCATTATTGTTTTAAGATCAAGTTTTATAACTTGTATCTTCTTTATATCTTGTTGCTTCAAACTCTTGTTTGAAGATTATGCAAGAACATAAAGGATTCAAGCTCTTTAGCTTTGAATCTTTCTTTACTTGTTTAAATTACTTTACTTTTGTTAAAAGATCAAAACTTGTGTTTATGATCTTCATAAAACTTGTAGATCTAGTTTTATGCTTTAAGGATCTACAAGAACATTAGAGATCCAAGCTTTCTAGCTTAGGGTTTTACCATTTTGTTTAGATCTAAGCTTTTTAGCTTTGGTTTCATCACCTTTACTAGATCTAAGCTCTCTTATGGTCTCATATATCTTGTTTAGATCTAAGCTTTCTAGCTTATGGTCTCATTAATCTTGTAAGAATCCAAGCTTTCTAGCTTAGGGTTTCATAATACTTGAAATCTAAGTTTTATTGTAGATCTCATTTACTTGTAATCTTTTTATGATTTTTTATGGTGATAAAAATCAAGTCTTTATCATCTACATGTGATAAAGGCACATAAACTTATATAAAGATGATACGAAACAATGCTTAATGCTAAGAATGTAACTTTGGTTCATCGTATAGCATGAAACTCTTAAAGAGTTGGTTTTCTTTTCATTTAATGTTAATAAGTGTGTTGATGGTTAAAGCTTGACCAAAATGATGCAAAAGTATCTAGAGTTGTATGCTTGAAGCTTAAATGCATCAAGGATGAGAACCATGATAAGCACCGTGAGTTAAGAAACCCACCGGAGCACCAACTACTGTATTTTTCGGATCTGAACCAGTACCTGGTATTTCCGGAAAATTGATTTTCAAAAAGTTTAGTTTTTGTAAATAACTTTTTGTTTAAGACTCGCCTAAATTCGATATACGGTTTAGGAGTTATGGTCAAAAGAAACTTACTACTACCTTGTAACGACGTGCTGAAATTTCTGACCTGTTCTCGCTCGGACTGTCGCCACGGATTGAAAACTTTGAGTTCAGATCTGGAAATTTGGCAGTGGCTAAAGGACTGACAAACGGAACCTTCGCCACTGACTACTCGTCAATTGAGTTTGTATAGAGGGCACAACGGCTGTCCTAAGTCAGCCCTCTAAACCAGTCTTTACTTTTGTTAAACGACTTTTCTTTTGATGATTGATGATGATGATGATGATGTCACTCTACTTACTTTAAACTTCATACGAAACTTATCTAGACACGATTACTGACTTAGCAACTTGACGAGGGCTCGTTGGATCGACCACCTTACTTGCTTACGTTTACGCACTCTTTACTATACTGAGCATTCACTGTGAGTTATAGCTCCATTCTTACTTTAACTATTTTTGGGACTGAGAATACATGCGCTTTTTATGTTTTACATACTAGACACGAGTACTTTAACTATATATATGTGTGGGTGACATAACGACACAAATTTTCCCCATAGCTCGGTAACGTTTAACTATTGGTTTATGAACCGGTAGACGCGAATCTTAGATATGGATCCATAGGTTTTGACATCCCCACTCGGGCTAGTCGCGCTAGCATTCAACGGGTGTTTAATACTTCGTTTATTTTAACGCACTCGCCAAGTTTACGTTTAGGGGGTGATATATATATATATATATATATATATATATATATATATATATATATATATATATATATATATATATATATATATATATATATATATATATATTACTTTGTTAAGTTAGTTACCGAGTGCCCACGGTTAAGCATATACTTTTCAAACTGTTTTGAATTCCAAAATCTCGTGGTCTACATTATTTTATTGTTTACAATAAAACTATAGCTCACTAACATTCGTGTTGACCTTTTTAACATGTTTTATTCTCAGGTAACTAAGACGATTACGCATCCGCTGTACTCTGCATTGTTAGAGATGTCTCTTAATCATGGACTTTTTATTTTGCATTCACTACTTATGTTGTATTCGAACTATGGTTTTCTAATGACCTAAGTGTCACGTACTATTGTTAATGCTTTCTATCCGTAGAAGCACGTTACTTTTGTAAAACATTTGTCGTTGGAAAAACATTATCTTTTCATGAATGCAAAACCTTGTTTTAAAATAGCATATAGTGTTATACCGCGTAAAGGACCTGTTGTTGATGATCCATACCATAGAGGTTTTGGACGGGGCATCACATATGATATATTATAAACATAATGCTCACATATATGGTAGATTATAAACACAATACATAAACATAATGCTCACATATATGGTAGATTATAAACACAATACATAACACTTCCAATCTATTCAGCAATTTAGTTATAGCAAAGCAATAGGGAAATTTAATTGCTCAACTGAAGCACATAGAATAGAATAGCAACACCACCTGCACACATGTGAAAAAATGAATATGAGAACATAAATAAAATATCAAAAAGATTTGTATGCATATGTAAGAGTTAAATATGGTTAAATAACCTTGCAAGATGCCTACTTCTACTGCTGACTTTGTACCATTTAAATGATCAACAACTATCTTTTCTTCTCACCCATATCTGCCGCTTGCTCCTCCGATCTAATTGATACAAACTCAATACAATCTTTAATCTCGATTTGCTTTTCCATCATTATCGGTTTTATCAATCACTTCAATATTCAAGATTTTTAAAAAATATATCCTAACCTACAAAAGAAGATGTCGGTTAAGACATAGAGGTTTCAGGTTGCGCAGGTCAAGTCGGGTAATGGATTTTGGTTCAAACATGTCATTTCTAGCACATGTCTTAATTGAACCAAGCCTGTTGTGACACAATTTTGATCCAGCTGACTAAACCAACCCGCCTACCCATTATGCACCCTTTGAGATTTGAATAATCATTTTACACATAATAGTTTGGTTGTTGTTAAACCTTCAACTATAATCTTTTATAGTGGGTATGTAACATAAGTAACCATCTTTACATCTAATGGATATGTAATTTTACCATATAAGGTCCAAAATACAAAGAGAGATTTCAAATTAATTTTTTATTTATTTAATCATTTTTTTTTTGATAAGGGGCCAGGCCCCGGAAAAATCCATTAGAATATAAGGAAAGAGTACAACTACAACGGGTATACCCGAGGGGATGTTTTTAGTGAACACCCAAAAACACTTTTACAATGGCACCTAAGATTACAAAAACAAAATGACCAAAAACAGGGAGGGTGTGTTAGTGCACATCCCAATTCCAACAACTATACATCAAGTGGCAAATACCAAACAAAATAAGAATATCCCACTACACATTTTACAAAGGCCCATTATCATACATAGGAACATAATAATCTTGTATGTGCATAGATTCCCATGTGTTATCCATAATAATCTCGAGCAGGTGTACTCTAGAAGTCTTTAACAAAAAGCAGTAAGCAAATATTCAATCTCAATCCAGTACTATCTAATAAAATAACATAAAACCTTTGACTTTTTGAAGTTAAACTACTACCCAAGTCACAATTCAGTTAGTTATTGCCATCTTTATAATAAAAACAGTAGGAGTAGTGGCTGTACCATAAACAAATGCAACTTGATAGCTTTGACCCGATGATAAAACATGTGTATATATTGACCCAAACATCATTTTGGATATGAAGGCAGCTCCACCTAAATAATAACATAATAACATACCACCATCAGAAAACTTCACCAAAGTACCCAAACAGCCCCAATTAACATTGTTTATACTCCACGACATCTTCTAGTTCAGAGAAAACTTGACAAGTATATCATCAAGGACCAACTTTGATTCACTTTGACTTTCAGAAGTCAACCTGTCATAGTGTTCATAATTCAAAAGATGCGCAAAATCATCACCCTTTGAACAATTTTGACTATACCCCCAGCTTTGGCCTAAACAGAAATAGTTACACCATTGCCCCATGTATTTAAAGAAAAAATAGGAATAGTAGTACAAATATAAGTTCAATCAGTGTCGTCTTGTCTTTCTTGACTTGTAGCCTTTGTAGATTCCTAGCATGGAGTCTGTTTAGAGCTACCTAGTAGAAAGGTTCACTGATCTCATATGAGAATATGAACACCAAAAGTAACACTCATCATAGTTAACATCCACATTAATCACACAAGACACTGATTTCAAACAATGTTAATTTGAAAATTGTTTATACTCCACGACATCTTCCAGTTCATACTAAAGACCCACACCTAAGGAAAAATGAGGCCTGAGCACTCCACGACACTTGCATTTATCCAAGTAACACTTCTAAATGTTACCCTCCAAGGCAATTCAATTGAATATGAGCACTTGAAGATAAACAACAACTAAAATCAACAAATTTGTAAGTAAATTTGAAAATTGCCAACTACAATAAATGCAACATCAAAAAAGTTATGGCTCACCCGGCGGTTCAACCCATTCCAATATAATAGAAGTGATGCATTGGCATTCTCAGATAAACCCTTAGCTTTTCGGCTTACATAATTTGTGCACCTAAGTATGAGTTACAGTGAATATAATTAAACCTAGAAACTAAGTGTGACTCGTTCTACTTATTGATCTGTATTCAATATATTATAGACAATAATATATTATTCAACTCAAGTCCAGAATTTAAATAATCAATAAACTGATTTTAACTTGTTCAATACATTTTAAGACACTAAACGAGACAGTATACGATCATAGTGATTACCCGAAGCGGCATGACCGTACTCGAATCAAATTAATAGACCAAATCTGACGCCGAAACAGGGTTTGATAAATATACGATGATTATCAAATTGAATTGATGATTAAATATTGAATCTACGAAGATTAATCGATACCTGTGGATCTAGAGTATAGTTTGATTCTCTAAAGGATTCCATTAATGCAAGATACTTCACTGTAGGTGATTAAATAGTAAACATTTATCGATCCAAATGTTTTGGATCAACCTGCAAACCAGAATAATTAATCGATCGAAATAGTGATTCAAATTAAACATTAATCGATCCTCATGTTGTGGATCAAACTGCAAATCGAAATGAATAATCGATCGAAATGTTTGCAAATCGAAAACTGATGTTGTTGTTGGTGTTTTTAATTTACGGTTTGTTTATCTTTGCAACGAATAATTGAATATTGTTTTGCATTTGAAGAATATTTTTTGTTTTAGAGAGGAAATTATGGAGGTATTTTGATTATTGTGTTTGAAGTGAGAAATGTACTCAGGACCCCTATTTTTCTAATTTGCTCCCGTATTTTTTTTTTCAATGAAGGGCATTTTAGTCTCATGAACACTAAACATTGTTGATTATGAGGTCATAATCATCAATTAGCTATTTTAATGGAGTAGATTGTATGGAGGTTTAAGATTGGATGGCTAGGATTAGAGGAATTTTCTGTAGGTGATCTATTTTTGTTTTTGTTATTATATATAGTAGAGAGTAGAGAAGTAGAGAAGTAGAGAAGTACTGATATTATGAAACTTTTTATTGGTACATTGATATCTATAAAATACAAGATCTTTTAATCTTGAATGCATTTGAATGACTTTCGACCCATTTGAAAAGCTTGACCAGTTCAATCCCAATTTATATCTCAAACTTCACCCATTTGAGTATTTGACCAATGGGGACACAATGTTAGACCAAAATTGACCCATTTACCCATAAATGCAACTCTAGTGATGAGATGTGGGTCAAGTAGTAACAGGAGCACATAAATACAATAGATGATATGTTGCAAGTCCTATATAAAAACTTACATACAGGAGCACATAAATACTATATAAACCCAACAACCTTATTTCGTGAAAACACCTAGTAATTTCAAAATTCGCAAAGCAAAATATCATAATTATATAAACATATAGTTTTATATGTGAAATGTCCCGTTCATATTGATTATAAACGTTCCATATTAATTGATTTCGTTGCGAGGTTTTGACCTCTATATGAGTCGTTTTTCAAAGACTGCATTCATTTTTAAAACAACTATAACCTTTATTTTATCAATAAAGGTTTTAAAAACATTACGTAGATTATCAAATAATGATAATCTAAAATATACTGTTTACACACGACCATTACATAATGGTTTACAATAGAAATATATTACATCGACATATATTTCTTGAATGCAGTTTTTACACAATATCATACAAACATGGACTCCAAATCTTGTCCTTATTTTAGTATGCAACAGCGGAAGCTCTTAATATTCACCTGAGAATAAACATGCTTTAAACGTCAACAAAAATGTTGGTGAGTTATAGGTTTAACCTATATATATCAAATCGTAACAATAGACCACAAGATTTCATATTTCAATACATATCCCATACATAGAGATAAAAATCGTTCATATGGTGAACACCTGGTAACCGACATTAACAAGATGCATATATAAGAATATCTCCATCATTTCGGGACACCCTTCGGATATGATATAAATTTCGAAGTACTAAAGCATCCGGTACTTTGGATGAGGTTTGTTAGGCCCAATAGATCTATCTTTAGGATTCGCGTCAATTAGGGTGTCTGTTCCCTAATTCTTAGATTACCAGACTTGATAAAAAGGGGCATATTCGATTTCGATAATTAAATCATAGAATGTAGTTTCACGTACTTGTGTCTATTTTGTAAATCATTTATAAAACCTGCATGTATTCTCATCTCAAAAATATTAGATTTTAAAAGTGGGACTATAACTCACTTTCACAGATATTTCCTTCCTCGAAAATAAGACTTGGCCACGGATCGATTCACGAACCTATACAAATATGTACATATATATCAAAGTATGCTCAAAATATAATTACAACCATTTTTTTTATGTTTTAAAGATTTGAGTGTATTAAGTCAGCTGTCCTCGTTAATAACCTACAACTAGTTGTCCACAGTTAGATGTACAGAAAAATAAATCGATATATATTATCTTGAATCAATCCACGACCCAGTGTATACACGTCTCAGGCTAGATCACAACTCAAAGTATATATATTTTTGGAATCAACCTCAACCCTGTATAGCTAACTCCAACATTACTGCATATAGAGTGTCTATGGTTGTTCCAAATAATATATATACATGGGTCGATATGATATGTCAAAACATTTGCATACGTGTCTATGGTATCCCAAGATTACATAATATATTAGAATACATGTATAATACAATATAAGTTAGCTAGGATATGATTTGTATAGATTTGTTAAACATTTCCCGTAGCTAAAAAGATCAAAAATATCCAATCTCGTTTTACCCATAACTTCTTCATTTTAAATCCGTTTTGAGTGAATCAAATTGCTATGGTTTCATATTGAACTCTAATTTAAGAATCCAAACAGAAAAAGTATAGGTTTATAGTCGGAAATTTAAGTTACATGTCAATTATTAAAGAGGTAGTCATTTCCGTCGAAAGAACGACATCTTGATGACCATTTTGAAAAACATACTTTCACTTTGAGTTTAACCAAGATTTTTGGATATAGTTTCATGTTCATATGAAAAATCATTTTCCCAGAAGAACAACTTTTAAATCAAAGTTTATCATAGTTTTTAATTATCCAAACCAAAACAGCCCCCGGTTTCACTACGACGGCGTATATCCGATTTTATGGTGTTCATCGTGTTTCCAGGTTTTAAATCATTAAGTTAGCATATAATATAGATATAGAACATGTGTTTCACACATAACCCCAGTTCAAATCGACTCTTCCAACAAAAGTGCAGCTGTTTCAGATTAAAGAATTGAAAGACCGTTACCGAAGAGCACGGACCCAATTCAAAGAACGAGTTGAACCAAATGAATCTAACACCTATTCATATCATTGCATTTGTGATAGCACTTGTATCTCTTACACCATTTGTCAACTTGTCCAAATACAAATCTTGTGCATAAAGAAAATTTCCTGGTGATTATTTGGTTCTCTTGTTTTACTCTTCTTCTCTTTGTCACCACGTGATCATAGTACACAGTACACAGTACACTTCACAAATCACAAAACACTAGTATTCCAAATTTGAAATTTCAATTCAAACAAAATTTTCTAAAGAAAAACCCAATTTCACATACCAGATCCGCTTCTCTTCTGGGTCAAAGTAGCAGCTTTCTTATTTTTCTTCTTCTTGTACTAACTATTATTATTATTATTATTCTGGGTTTGCTTCAAAAGTGTTGATCTTGCTTGTTTTTGTAAGTATTACGCTAATTTTTACCGGCTTTATAAAATTTAGGGTTATGGCTAATTTTGTACGGAGTAAGTACTACACTTTACGCTAATTTTTCATAATTGTATTTTGATAGGCAATTTTATACTTATTTTTCCTTCTACATTTTGGTTTTTTGTGGTTGTTGTAAGTTATTAAAGAGGAATGTGTTCATGTAGGGTTTTTAAGGATCTATGTATAACTAGGGTTATGATAAGTGGTAATTGATCTAATTTTGACTAAAATATGATGAAAATTGCACAGGAAAATGGGTGTAATTTCAAGAAAGTCCTGCACTGAGCTCACGTTCAAGGCAACCTGTGAAGAGATACAAGGAATTACTAGCTGAAAATTTTCCTAAATCGCCTGTTAGTACTTTTTACATTATATAATGAATTACATTCTTGTTCAATTTCTATTTCATGAATCATGAATGAAGTCCTTTATTATATTAGAAAGTAAAAAGTAAAGTTATACTTTTGGTGCAGGGTGGTTCTGTCAACGATCGTAAAATTGCGAAATTGTGTGAATATGCTGCTAAAAATCCTTTACGTAGTCCGAAAGTCGGTGACCTTTTCCTTTTGTATCGATTTATTGACATGCAATAACTCGTGTTAGAGAAACTATTGAAATTTTTATGTGTAGATTGCAAAGTATCTTGAGGAACGATGCTACAAGGAGTTGCGGGTAGATCATGTTAAATTGGTCAGTGTTGTCACCAAAGTGTATATTAACTTGATCTGAATGTGTAAAGAGCAAATGTAAGTTTTTTTTTTTTTCATTCAAATAACTTGTATTGAAAGTGTTTATAGAATCTATGCAACTTATTTGTAGTTGAAATAATGCCATTTTCTTGTAACCTAATTTTTAGGGCATATTCTGCTGTTAACTTGCTGAATGTTTCTACTGAACTTTTGGAAGATTCCAAACGAGATACAGTTCAGATAATTGGATGTCAAACACTTACAAGATTCATCTATAGTCAGGTGATTTTTTTCTATAATTTTTGTAATAACAAGATTGTACGATATCCCGTGGATTAGTCAGCCAAAGTTCGGAACCATGGTTATAAAAAAAAATTGATACTTTCATATGCTGTGTAACGTTAGACATGGTTCTCTGCAAGTGGATGCAACTTACACGCACAATCTTGAAAATTTAGTTCCAAAGGTTTGTATGCTAGCCCGTAAACCTAAAGGAGATGATGAAAAAACGCGATTAAGGGCAGCAAGTATGCAATGCCTTTCAAGCATGGTACATGATTAACAAATGGTTCATATGTGATTCAATTTTACAACCCTTTTTTTTTTGTTAAATTTGGTAGACAATGTCCTTTTCTTTGTCTTTAGATAACACATCAAAAATGCAGATTTGGTTTATGACCGAGTTCTCACATATGTTTGATGAATTCAATGAGGTTCGCCAATTTCTGCCATTTGTTATTTGATTTTGGTATTCTTTTTTGTCGCAGATATAATAAATTACATTTGTGATTATATTCAAATTGCTTCGTGTGAACTCCAACAATGCAGATTGTAAATGTCACTTTGAGTAACTATGATTCCACTACGACCCGCAAACAAGACGATGAGCGAGGAGAAGCACATCAAAATTGGGTTGATGAAGTGGTTAGATGTGAAGCACGGAGAGCTATAAATGAATTTGATTTTAGCTACATTCTCGTATAACGACGGGCAAAAAAGAAAGATCTTTCCCTTTTGACTAGGTTATCTTTTTTCCTCCCTTTTTATGAAAATTTTGTACTTCGATAACACATGTGAATATGTTTTTTTTATATAAAGTTGTTTCTTTGCATATGATATAGAGAAGAGAAGAGGTTCAAACACCAAAAATATGGGCTCAAATTTGTATTCAATCTATGGAAGGCACCAACAACCTTGCTGTAAGAATGCTAGCTAAATCTGGAAATTATTCAGTGTCCCATATATGGAACTTGGTAGAGAGAGCTATACCACAGCATCCCATTATTGGTTGGGATGACTTGAGCTCTCTCATTGTTGGTTGTCCACCAACCTTGTGGTTGGTAGCAATATCAAGGTTTTTTCCTACAATATTTACAAACGAAGCTAAGTTTTTTGTAAGAAAACTATTATCGAGGTCGTGAAAACTTCATAGATGGGTGAAGATTATAACCGATGGTATTTGTATTTCAATTTAGGATTAGTATTTTAGGTTTTAAAAAGTATTTTAATTTTTTAATTTTTTCCTTATATTTTGAATGCTTTTCCAAAATTAAGATTAAATTGGGGTTATATATATTGGAAGGTGTTTGCTCTCCCAAACAGATTTGCAGTAACGATTCGTTTTTATTTTAGTTAAAATATGATTTGGTTATATTTTCTTTCAGTGATAGTGTATATGTATTTATTTTACAGTCAACTTCAAAAATGGACTTATTGTTGCAATCATTAATTTGAGAAAGGGGGAATGTCCTTCAGAATTGCATGAAGATGAAAAGAAAAGTCCCTATCACTGAGAGAAAGAAATAGGGCCATAATTTTCATCTTCAGGTAGTCCGGAGGATATTTCCCTTTTCTCAAATTTATGATTGCAACAAGAAGTCCATTTTTGAAATTGACTGTAAAATAAATAAATATAATTATCACTAAAAGAAAATATTACCAAATCATTATTTAACTAAATTAAAAACGAATCCTAACTGCATATCTATTTGGGAGAGCAAAAACTTCCAATATATATAACTCCAAATTAATCTTAGCTTCAAAAAAACCTATTCAAAATATAAGAAAAAAGTTAAGAGATTAAAATACTTTTTAAAACCTAAAATATTAATCCTAAATTGAAATACACATACCACCGGCTATCAATTTCACCCATTTATGAAGCTTCCATGATCTTGATAATAGTTTTTTTTACAAAAAAACTTAGCTTTAGCTGTAATCATTCCAGGGAAAAACCTTGATATTGCTACCAACCACAAGGTATGGTGGACAACCAACATTGAAAGAGGTGGGGTCATCTCAACCAATAGTGGGCTGCTGCGGTATAGTTCTCTCTACCAAGTCCCATATATGAGACACTGAATAATTTCTGAATCCAACTAACATTCTTACAGCAAGGTTGTTGGAGGCTTCCCTAGGTTTATGGATTCCTCCTAGTGGGTTAGGGTTGATTGTTTTATCCGATATGGCGTGCTTTGTAGAGAGTACAGGTACTTTATTCTTCTATTTCTATCTTGGTTATCTTTATTTTTTTTTGGGTAAAGGGTAATAAATACCCGGTGAAGAATGAATTAATGAATGAAAAACGTTACAATGCAGAACAAAAAAAACGGCTTTGAGACATGCCTCACAAGCCAACGAGCCACAAGAAACGACCAAACAAACACACTACATCAAAAAAGCAGCCTAAATCGATGCAGCCAACAAACGAAAACACGACCCATTACGGCACCTTCCAAGTGTCTTTCTTGGTTATCTTTATTTTTATATGCTATTCGCAGTATTTTTAAGTACTAAATTTTCTTGTGTTGTGATTTCGGAAAACAAGCCGTTGATATCAGCTTCAATTGTTCACCATTTGGATCACCAAAATGTTTCACGTGATCCTGAATTGAAGTCATACATCATACAGTAAAACATATCGGATACGTGAGTGATCTCTGCTGGCATCTGAGGTAAAGCCTTCAAGCAACCGTGGAATCAGTTGGAGAACGTGGTTTTTGCTTGAATATGTTACTTCAAAGGCGTATGTCTATTTTCCAACAACTTTATATATTATTTCATTCGGATTATGAACTTTTGATCCGAGCTTTATTTGTCTTTGCTAGATTGCTGATGCACCTCCCCTTTTTGACGTAATGTCTACAACACTTGAAAACTTGCCTTCTAGTAGAATAGTTTAATTATTCTTGCCAACATGATCGTCATGCATCTGTTTCATCAAATACACATCAGGTATATGTATATCCATCACCTAATTATCATTTTTTTTCTATTTTCAAATGAAATGTGTAAATTATTTAACTTTCGTGTACCAGGCGTTTCCAGAGGGTCGTTTTCTTCAAATTTTGAAATTAAAGCTACATTCAGAAGTTGAAATGCGTTTCAGTGGACATCAAATCTTTTCTGTTCTTCTCATTCCAAGCTCTAATCATTTGAGACTTGATGCACCAAATATTACAAGGAGATGGAGTTCTGTTAGTGCATCCGTGTTCGCGTTGGTTACATCGTTACTCGATAAGCTTAGGAGAGAAAAAGATGGAACAACTATCGAAAAAAGTGAAATCTGTATTCAGGATGGTTTCTCGGAAAAATGAAAACACCGAGGCAGAAAAGAAACATGCGTGGGGCCCGAAGAAATCTTCAAACTTTCTGAAATTAAGTTCCATTACTGCTGGAGAAATTGCATCGTGTAATGCGGTAAGCCCCCTTGTCAGGCTGTCGTCACATTTTGCGTATTTTTGTAGAGGTTACGAACTGGTGGTTTGGGCCGGTTGGATAATGGGTTCGAGTCATAATGGCTGATCTTATTGTTGCAAATTGAAGTGGTCCGGGTTGACTGCTAACATGTCCAAACTAAATTGTTTTAATTAATAATAAGTGTGATATATTGTTACAAAATTCATTTTACTTTAATAATTAACTTCTGTTTAATAATATGATCATGAGGTTCCGTGCGTTGAAAATGCGCTTTGGTGTCTCCTGACCTGGTTGACATGTCACATCTCACTCATTTCCTCTTAAAGTTATTTTTTATTTTGCAACTTCCACTTGAAAGCTGCAACAACTCGACTTGGCACTAGATGACAATTTTTATATTTTTTTTTATAGTATAAAATATTTATTTAATAATTTTGACAGGAATCATCTGATACGTGTGAGGTAGGTTACTGAGATATTAAGGAACTGAAAATAAAGAACAAAAGATATGACTTGGATAAAGTCGCCACCACCAAGCCTGGCAATCTGAATTGAATCGAGGTTAAAGTAATTAAACACCACCAAGATCAATTAGATTGGCGAAAGATGATGTTATTAGTGATAAAGCAGTAGCACCACACTAAGAACAATCAACAATCGACTCCTTTATAGAGTAAACACTCAAAATAAACTTCACAAGCTGTTGTTTATTCAAAAAAAAAACTAAACTGATGAGCAATTACAACTTGGGAGCCCTTATATAAGGCTGGAAACTATTAGATTTCCCACAACAAACATTTAAAACTTGCTTGGGAAAATACAGGAATATGAAAAAAACTAAAGAAGTACTTTAATAGATAATTAAGACTCATTAATATGGTTCATTGACTGTGGACCTGTTGGGTTGCCATGAGGTCAGATTCTTCCCCGGGAGATTTAAACCCAAATATTGCCTTAATATCAAGATCTGGCATGTTGCAAGTCTGGGTCAACAATGCCCCATTGTAAGTCTGGCTTAACAAACGAGCCTGATCAAGTTTAGTTGCAGACTCAGATGCACCCGCATCATCATCTGTAATGAAGTTTAGTGAGGATCAAATAACTAAATTGTTGTCTGCCTTATGGATACAAGCCAATCTTCCTGATAACAATGTTCCAAATATTGAAGCTTTAGCTTATTCTTTCTTCCTAACACTCATTTCTATGTGTCTTAGGGTGAGCATATGGCATGCATCTTTTATTTATTTTCTTTGTATAATACCGTATCTATCTTTAACTTGTCATTGACATTTCTTATTTCTAATGTATATTGTTGCAGAATACTAATGATAATCTTGTAGTTAGCATCTTCCAACTTCCACTGTCACTTTTGAAGATATCATTAGATCATACCAACGGTATGTGAAACTGCATTTTACAACCTTCGAATCTTGTAGTTATGTAACATGTTTTTTTGGTATTGTTCAGGCATGTTATGTTCGGTGCACCGAAGATCGCTTCTTACATTATCAGCAGCGATGCTGATGTTTGCTGCCAAGATGTATCAAATTCCTGATATTATTGGTTTACTTAAACCAGTGTTTAAGCCTGATGTAAGCTAACTCTGTAACCAAATAGTAACATTTATGGGAAATGTAATTTATCCTGATAATTGTTTTCGTTGTAGATCGACAACTACTTCGGAATCAGTGATGAATTTCAAGTTTATGTAAAGTCTCGGGCAGATTTAAAAGAGTATTGTTCTGACCGTGATGGTTTACTACTTGCTAAGTTGCAAAGCAAGTTTTCTAAATCATATGAGAAATTTATTGATATTTTAGTTGTGAAGTTATCTAGTGTAACCAAGGTACTAGTTCTGATGAATCGTTCATCTTTTTAATCATATTAATGGATTAAATGATTGATAAAATATAACTTTATGTGTGTTTTGTCTACTATCATAAGATGGAAGCAGAAGAACTGCTTATACAGTTATTTGAAACGTTCATGCCAGATGATGCAATGTTTGGCCTATAATCGACGCTTAATTTGAATCACTCTCATAGAGTTGCTCATTCGAACGAATCTAATTTTTTTTTAATTGGTAACCTTTTGCAATGTGTCAGATTTCTAAATTCTCTTGTATTTTTAGGATATATATAAATTATAATATAATATAATATAATATAATATAATATAATATCTGCTGTTATTTTTTAGGATTACCCTGCCAATTCATTATTTGAGGATGATGCAAGCAGTGAATCATCTGTTTTGGATCTATCCCGCTTTATTATTAAATCTCCAACGTCAGGTTCCATGTCTCATGCTATCCGGCAACTTTTTGAATCGGTAATTCCTCTAATCACTTGTTCATTAATCTATCCTATAAAGATTGTAAACGATCCTGTTTTATTTGAAGTTTCTGTACTACCTAAATGACATTGGTTGGACATATGGATCAAATTATTCATTTTTATATATTTTTTTTCTCATTAAAAACGAATATTCGTATAGAAACGAGGCCGTTTTCCAAAAGGAAAACTCCCTCGACAGGAAAACAGAAGGACTCGGGGAAAACAGGAAGGCTCGCGCCTAGAAAGTAACCAACTAAACAAAAAACTATAACAATGACCGAAACATAGATGAAATTTTTTACCAACATATTAACCAAACTAAAACCGAAACATAGATGAAAAATACAAGGAACGAAACCAACTGAAGAAACACAAGACGGACCATAACAATCAACCTCGAGGGCCCGCCCTTTTCAATTTTCCAATGACCGTCTCTTTCAATGAGTTTTTTCCGGATCGATTCTCAATCTTTTAAGATAACACGTTAGCGGAACGATCACCCGGTGCGCTCGCCCCGGCCAACCGTGTCATCATATCATCTAAAGCTGCGAAACCCTCTGCGGACATGTTTCCTCTCTCAATTGCTTCTTCCAATTGCTGATGAACTATCATCTCTTCTATCTTGAGGGCCCATAAACAAGTTTTGAATTGCGTCCCCGTACTCCCTGCATGAAAATTGAATGTTTTGTATATTCTACGTCCTATTTTGCCTGGTCAAGATTGTACAAAATGGCTGCAATTTTGGGTTGTAGGCAATAGAAGCAGCCAGCTGGTCAAGTGGCTGAAGCATCGGTTTCCACTTCTCCACTTCCATTCAGTGCGATGGCTGGCCAATGTGAAGCACTCGGTACAGATTCAAGGAAAAAGCTCTTCACTTGGCTTTCTCATGCAGATGGCGATGCAAAACTAAAAGACCTGAGTGCCCCTGGTTACCAGAATTTAAATCTCATGAGGGTACTTTTTTGTTCTGACCTTAATTCGTGATCATTGAAGTTGTAGCTTTTATAACTGCTACTCATTGCTTTCTCATGCAAATGACTTGTTTTTATGTAGATTATGGGTGAAGATGAGCCAGTTCTTGCTGGAACGAATGGTTTGAGGCTACCTCCTGCCAGTCCTTTTGATGACTTTTTAAAAGCAACTAGATATGCTTAGAAAAGATGGATCTCTTGTTTGCTGCAAGTAGCGATTCATGTCAGAATTATCAATCAAATGTAAGAATTAACTTGATTGACCCTTTAGGACTTGTAGTTGTCTGTCACTTAACGATATGAACTTCGTATTGCTTGTGAAACTAGGACTCATATTAGGTTTGACTCAGAATATATGTTAGGTATTACATGCAACTTGCCAGGTTTTATGAGCTCACGATCTTGATTTCGATCTCATGTGTTTTCCCCCTCTCCTTCCTCAATAGTATTGTCATTAATCATCTTTTATAGTTTATTGGCTTCACTCTGAGCACTGTAATAAATTTTTATATTTGTTTTGTATTTGATTCAATCATGTTATGATTATGTTTAAAACTCAAATCCCACAAAGGATATATGAAAAACCGAAATTTGTATATGCAGTTCGTGACAATTCACATATCACTAATTCACTGACCGTTTTAATGTAATGTACCATCTGACTTGTATGTTTGTTTGTACAAGTTGACACTCTTGAGTCTTGAACCTCGTGTTCTTACATTCCTTGGTTTACCATGTTATCAGTGATCAAGGTCACATATATGTTGCATTTGCATCAATCTTGGCCTGATTTTTTCAAAGTGTCTACTCATGTTAATTAGATATATAGATCCTTTCAGTTCAAGTTTTATAGTTGTAACTTGGGTATGTCTACGTTATCTAAAAAAGGCCATTTTATCGAACGCCACATAATTTGTTTCTTCAATCCTGGTAACAAGATGGGAAGTTAAGACAAATATTTAGTCACACTCACACACCTTTACCTACCTGCGCATATATGTATATGTTTTAAGTTTATAGCATCAGCATAACGTCTAGTCATCAATCATTTCGTATGACCAAGAGGATTGTTGAAAGCTTGGAAATCAGTCAATAGAACAAACCTAAAAACCACGATCAATGTTCACCGACTCTATGGACTTACGCGAGATAACAACAGATGACATCATCATCATCATCAGGATAGAAAATGGGGAGAACATCAAATCCTTGAAGAACATTAGGGTCCACCAGGGTAAAGAAAAGTAAGGGTGCCAAGGGCGCTCCTTAGCATAAAGATGGCACCAGGCGCCATGTATTTAGCCAAATGTTTGATAACTTTTAACTTTGTCATCAATATCTATCCCAGCAAGGAAATACTGATTTAGCCACTTCGATAACTCTATAAGTGTAGATTGTGAACTGCAGAATCTTGAAGCTATCGTGGTCCCACATATTCTTGATTTTCATGTTTATGCTAACAGCATCAGGTTTTAAAATTCATCTACTCCATATGAAACTAAAATAGTGTAAATGTGTTGGCCATCAATAGGGTCAAATTGGCTAATACATACAAGAAATTAATCAGTGTGTAAATCCTATTGATGGCCAACACATAAAATAGTCATGGTTGGCTATGGGGTCTATCTTTAAACATGACTATCTTTGGCTAATACATAAAATAGTGATGGTTGCCTATAGAGTGTAAATCCTTTGGCAGTTTGGCACTCTACAACAAACAAGGAAACCAAAACTAGTCAAATGAGTCAAAGCACGTAGGGATTGAACGGGTCAGATCGATCAGGTTGCTGTGACATGCAATCTTTTTCTGTAGTTTTTAATTACACATTTTGTGTTTCAGTTTTTCGTTTCGTGTTTCAGTTTTGGGTTTTGCGTATCAGTATTTAGATTTGCGTTAAAATTTTTCATTTCGCGTAAACATATAAAATAAATAACAAATGTAAAACGTAAACGTAATATTAATAATGATCACCACCTCGCTTCTAGCCGAGTGGTATCCCCATTCATTGTGTTTGGGGCTACGGTTGAGGTCATGAGTTCGAGCCTCGCTCAGCTCACCCTCTTAATTAATCTGCTTGAAATATGGAGCTCCAGGTTGACCTTAAGGGGGGTGTTCTCCCGGATCTATTCAGCATTCAAACCGGGTGTGCCTGTCCCTTGGGATGGTTTAAGGATCGGGTTCTGCAATGCGATTCGGGTTTCCTCCCTGTTGAAATATTAATGTATTTCTAGAGTAATCTAGAATTAACTAATTGTATTTAGTAGATATTTATTAGAATTAACTAGAACTAGTAGTAGATATTTTTAAAGTAATTACTAGAAGTTGCTACATGAACTAGTAGTAGCTAGAAGCTTCATGATCGACTCATTGGAGTCTATAAATAGCCAAGAGCCTTGCAAAATCTATGTACAAAAACACAACAAAATTTCAAGAAATAAAAACCATTCCTTTCTAAACACTAACACTAAGTCTTCATATTCTTTAAAACATCCCCTCACTTACAACAACAATTCAACTACTCAATAAACAATCCTAACTAAAACTAATCAATCACATTCAACTAAATCAAAACACTACAACTAATTCTAACAAGTGGTATCAAGAGCCGTGTTGGGCGTTGTTCGAATACACCATGACTACCGTCGGTGCGTACAATATTCCCGTCCCCATCTTTGATGGTGATAACTATGATTTTTGGAGTATCCGAATGAAGACATATTTCCAAGCACAAAGCTTGTGGGATATTGTCGAAGTCGGGTTTACAACTCCAAAAGACGTCGAAACTCTGTCCGCAGAAGAACAAGAAAAATACAACAAAAATGTTGTAAGAAATGCTGCTGCTCTAGGCTACATTCAACAAGCCTTGACACCGTCTATCTTTCCACGAATCATGGGAGCTACGACAGCCAAAGAGGCGTGGAAGATCCTTCAAGAAGAATTTCAAGGAAATGCCAAGGTGAGATCTGTAAAACTACTAACTCTAAGACGAGATTTTGAAAATTTAAATATGAAAGAGACTGAGACCGTTAAAGATTACTATTCTAGAATCAAAGAAATAGTAAATCAAATGAGAGCCTATGGAGATAATATAACTGATAAAAGGATCGTAGAAAAGATACTTATCAGTATGACCGAAAAATACGATCATGTCATTACTGCTATCGAAGAGTCAAAAGACATTGAGACTCTGTCGGTACCAGAATTAATTGGCTCTCTTGAAGCATATGAGGCTAGATTGAGTCGGCGTAGTGAAAACTCACTAGAAAGTGCCTTTCAGTCTAAACTCAAAATAAGGTCTCAGAAATCTAATAATGAGGGGAAAAGAAATCTCGAAGAAAAGTCGAGAGGAGGAGAAAAACCCAGAACCGGGTTTGATCAGAGAAGAAAATACTATCCTCCATGTGGTATCTGCAAAAAGACAAACCACTTGGAGAAAGATTGTTTCCACAAAGGGAAACCACAATGCAATAACTGCAAAAGATTTGGGCATCTAGAAAAAGATTGCCGTTTAAAACAAAATCATCGAGCTAACTTCACGGAAGAAAGTGAAGATATTCCGGAGAACAAAAATCAGCTATTCTATGCCTGTCATGTCACAAATAAACAGAGGGACGATACTAGGTTGATCGACAGTGGGTGCAGCAATCACATGACAGGAGATGAGAAGCTATTTCAGAGTATCAACACCTCCGTAAAGTCCCGTGTCAAGTTAGGGAATGGAGAACTCGTGGATACTAAAGGCAAAGGTACTATTACTGTTCAAACTAATAACGTCACTCGATCTATCAATGACATTCTTCTAGTACCAAGCCTAGCAAGTAACTTGTTAAGTGTTGGTCAAATGATGGAGCACGGATACTCTTTACTCTTCGAAGACAAATCATGCGTTATTCGTGACAAGAAAAATAACTATAAATTAATAGCCGAAGTGCCAATGGAGAACCGCAACTTTCCGCTTCGTTGGCAGTATATCCAAGATACAGCCATGAAAGTTCAAGTTGAAGAATCATGGCTATGGCATCGAAGATTTGGCCACTTTAACTTTCACGCACTAAAAATCCTCCAACAGAAGAATATGATGAGAGACTTGCCTAACATGGAAGAGATCACCGACACGTGTGAAAGCTGTGTGATGGGCAAGCAACATCGAAAACCTTTCCCTCGTGACAAAGCTTGGAGAGCGAAAGGTATACTGGAGCTGGTGCACACCGACGTTTGTGGACCAATGAGAACCCCGTCACTTAACCAAAACATGTACTTTATTCTCTTCATCGATGATTATTCTAGAATGACGTGGGTTTATTTCATGCGTGAAAAATCAGAAGTATTTACAATATTCAAGAAGTTCAAGAACTTCGTCGAAAAGAGTAGTGGCCATTATATAATAACACTAAGGAGTGATAGAGGGAAAGAATATGTAGTGACCCGAACTTTTCCATGTTTATATATATTAATTGAGATTGATATTTACATGATTAAATGTTTCCAACATGTTAAGCAATCAAACTTGTTAAGACTTGATTAATTGAAATATGTTTCATATAGACAATTGACCACCCAAGTTGACCGGCGATTCACGAACGTTAAAACTTGTAAAAACGACATGACGATATATATATGGATATACATATGGTTAACATGAGATTATGATAAGTAAGTATCTCCATAAGTATATTAACAATGAGTTATATACATATAAACAAGACTACTAACTTAAGGATTTAGAAACGAGACATATATGTAACGATTATCGTTGTAACGACATTTAAATGTATATATATCATATTAAGATATATTAATATATCATAATATCATGATAATATAATAATTTAACATCTCATTAGATATAATAAACAATGGGTTAACAACATTAATTGAGATCGTTAACTTAAAGGTTTCAAAACAACACTTACATGTAACGACTAACGATGACTTAACGACTCAGTTAAAATGTATATACATGTAGTGTATTTAGATGTATTAAAATACTTTTGGAAGACTTCAATACATATATCAAAACACTCATACTTAACAAAAATGGTTACAGTTACTTTCCCATTCTTTTCTTTCATCAAGAATTCTAGTCGTATTCTTACCCGTATTATACACAGCTTCAAAACGTACTTACTATGGGTATATACCAATAGGAACTAGCATGGGATTCCACTCTTGATTATGTCATGTATGACTAATCAATTTTAACTTCTACCATGAGCTAGTCAACTAACTAGAACTCCTTTTAACCCCACTCACCACTCACCAATTACCACTCATCATTCACTCCATTTCACTTTCAATTCTCTTTCTAATTCTCTCTCAACACACACACACACACACACACACACACTATTATGAACGTATTTTTCCAGTAGTTAATCATCATCTTCATCAAAAATCACTTCAAGAATCAAGCTATAATCATCATAGGAAGAACACTTCAAGAACACTTCAAAAATCCCTTCAAGTTTACTAATTTACTTCCAAGCTTTCTAATCCATTCCAAGTAATCATCTAAGATCAAGAAACCTTTGTTATATACAGTAGGTTATCTTTCTTATTCAAGGTAATGTTCATATTCAAACTTTGATTCAATTTCTATAACTATAAACTATCTTAATTCGAGTAAAAATCTTACTTGAACTTGTTTTTGTGTCATGATCCTACTTCAAGAACTTTCAAGCCATCCAAGATCCTTTGAAGCTAGATCATTTCTTGTCACTTCCAGTAGGTTTACCTACTAAACTTGAGGTAGTAATGATGTTCATAACATCATTCGATTCATATATATAAAACTATCTTATTCGAATGTTTAAACTCGTAATCACTAGAACATAGTTTAGTTAATTCTAAACTTGTTCGCAAACAAAAGTTAATCCTTCTAACTTGACTTTTAAAATTAACTAAACACATGTTATATATCTATATGATATGCTAACTTAATGATTTAAAACCTGGAAACACGAAAAACACCGTAAAACCGGATTTACGCCGTCGTAGTAACACCGCGGGCTGTTTTGGGTTAGTTAATTAAAAACTATGATAAACTTTGATTTAAAAGTTGTTATTCTGAGAAAATGATTTTTATTATGAACATG
Source organism: Rutidosis leptorrhynchoides (assembly GCF_046630445.1). Taxonomy (NCBI): domain Eukaryota; kingdom Viridiplantae; phylum Streptophyta; class Magnoliopsida; order Asterales; family Asteraceae; genus Rutidosis; species Rutidosis leptorrhynchoides. The sequence continues at coordinate 641,537,200 of NC_092333.1, read as the reverse complement.
AAACTATATCCAAAAATTATGGTTAAACTCAAAGTGGAAGTATGTTTTCTAAAATGGTCATCTAGACGTTGTTCTTTCGACTGAAATGACTACCTTTACAAAAACGACTTGTAACTTATTTTTCCGACTATAAACCTATACTTTTTCTGTTTAGATTCATAAAATAGAGTTCAATATGAAACCATAGCAATTTGATTCACTCAAAACGGATTTAAAATGAAGAAGTTATGGGTAAAACAAGATTGGATAATTTTTCTCATTTTAGCTACGTGAAAATTGGTAACAAATCTATTCCAACCATAAATTAATCAACTTGTATTGTATATTATGTAATCTTGAGATACCAGACACGTATACAATATTTCGACCTATCATGTCGACACATCTATATATATTTCGGAACAACCATAGACACTCTATATGTGAATGTTGGAGTTAGCTATACAGGGTTGAGGTTGATTCCAAAATATATATAGTTTGAGTTGTGATCAATACTGAGATACGTATACACTGGGTCGTGGATTGATTCAAGATAATATTTATCGATTTATTTCTGTACATCTAACTGTGGACAACTAGTTGTAGGTTACTAACGAGGACAGCTGACTTAATAAACTTAAAACATCAAAATATATTAAAAGTGTTGTAAATATATTTTGAACATACTTTAATATATATGTATATATTGTTATAGGTTCGTGAATCAACAGTGGCCAAGTCTTACTTCTCGACGAAGTAAAAATCTGTGAAAGTGAGTTATAGTCCCACTTTTAAAATCTAATATTTTTGGGATGAGAATACATGCAGGTTTTATAAATGATTTACAAAATAGACACAAGTACGTGAAACTACATTCTATGGTTGAATTATCGAAATCGAATATGCCCCTTTTTATTAAGTCTGGTAATCTAAGAATTAGGGAACAGACACCCTAATTGACGCGAATCCTAAAAATAGATCTATTGGGCCTAACAAACCCCATCCAAAGTACCGGATGCTTTAGTACTTCGAAATTTATATCATATCCGAAGGGTGTCCCGGAATGATGGGGATATTCTTATATATGCATCTTGTTAATGTCGGTTACCAGGTGTTCACCATATGAATGATTTTTATCTCTATGTATGGGATGTGTATTGAAATATGAAATCTTGTGGTCTATTGTTACGATTTGATATATATAGGTTAAACCTATAACTCACCAACATTTTTGTTGACGTTTTAAGCATGTTTATTCTCAGGTGATTATTAAGAGCTTCCGCTGTCGCATACTTAAATAAGGACGAGATTTGGAGTCCATGCTTGTATGATATTGTGTAAAAACTGCATTCAAGAAACTTATTTTGTTGTAACATATTTGTATTGTAAACCATTATGTAATGGTCGTGTGTAAACAGGATATTTTAGATTATCATTATTTGATAATCTACGTAAAGCTTTTTAAACCTTTATTGATGAAATAAAGGTTATGGTTTGTTTTAAAATGAATGCAGTCTTTGAAAAACGTCTCATATAGAGGTCAAAACCTCGCAACGAAATCAATTAATATGGAACGTTTTTAACCAATAAGAACGGAACATTTCAGTTGGTATCCGAGCGTTGGTTTTAGAGAACCAGAATTTTGCATTAGTGTGTCTTATCGAGTTTGTTAGGGTGCATTAGTGAGTCTGGACTTCGACCGTGTTTACTTGAAAAATGATTGCTTAACAAATTTTGTTGGAAACTATATATTTTTAACATGTGAATATTATGTGATATATTAATCTCTTAACGCGTTTGATATTATGTGATAGATGTCTACCTCTAGAACAAGTCCCATTGACTCACCTAATAATAATGAAGAGTCAAATGTAAATTGGAATGATTCGTGGACTGATTCACAAGTTCCCGAAGAGGAACCGGAAGAAGAGTCGGAACCGGAAGAAGAATCAGAACCGGAAGAGGAGGAACCGGAGGAGGAAATAGAACCGGTGGGGGAAATAATAAAATGGTTAAGTAAAAGAAAATCCTCAACCAACCGACCAAGGTTAATTATGGTCAATGGTGTTTCCGCCAAGGAAGCAAAATATTGGGAGGATTACCAATTCTCCGATGAATCGGATTTCGACGAGAATTACGATGATGTTATAGAAATTACCCCAACTGAATTTAAAAAGGCAAAAGAAAATAATAAGGGAAAGGGCATAAAAATAGAGAAATCTAATTCCAACCCCGATGAACTTTATATGTATCGTCAACCCCCGAAGTCCTTAAGTTGTAACAATGACCCGGGAACCTCTAAACCACCAGGTTTTTCTAAACCAATGTGGATAACGACGGCTCGTATTAGGGGAACATCATATATCCCTAGAAACTTGGCAAAACGAACCAAAATCGAAGAAGAAGAAACAAGCGAGTCGGAATAAGATAGTTGTATTCGTGTGGTGTAATATATGTAATATAGTGTGCTTATGCTTTATGATATATGTAAAAATTGCTTGTATTAATAAGTATTTTTTTTATGAATCTAACTCTTGTCTATTTTACAGTATAAAAACACAAAATGGATAGACAACCTAATATTTTAAGAGACCTACCCGGAAACATGATTGATGAAATCTTGTCTAGAGTCGGTCAGAATTCTTCGGCACAACTATTTAAGGCGAGATCAGTTTGTAAGACATTCGAAGAACGTTCCAAGAGTGCCTTGGTTTATAAAAGGCTTTCGTTCGAAAGATGGGGGATATCACATTGGGAAATCCATAAGTTACGATGTGTTTACTTTGACGCATATATTGCGGGGAACCCAAATGCTATTTTACGCAATGGGTTAAGAAATTATTTTGACTCAATATATCCGAATATTGGACTTCGTGATTTAGAAAAAGCGGCTAACATGCAACATAAAGAAGCATGTTATGCTTACGGATTAGTAATGTTCGCTTCTCACCAAAGTGAGAACAAGAACATCGGCCTACAACTATTAAACAAAACGTTCCCACATGTGACAGAGTCGGTAATTGGGGTAAGAAATGAGGTTTTTAGATTGTTACGGGACTGTTGGACATTACGTAACCCTCGTCCCTTTGACGACGTTACAACACGCTGTCTTATCAACGGCCATAACGGTTATGTTCCACAAGACCAAGGATGGGAAGTAGTCCTAGTAAAACCAGAATGCATTACTTGTTTCTGGACGTATGAATTACGTGTCTTTATTGCCTTTGCTGAACGACTTGTGTACTAGCTAGAATTATCTTCACAACTATCTTGTATCAAAGTTATTGTGTGCTATATTTCATGCTTTATGTAAAAAAAGCGGTATTGTAAGTTTGTAAAATATTGTATAAAAGTTTGAACGCGAAATATTATTATAATCAGTTTTTCATATAGAATTGTAGTAGTTGAATTGTATATTAGCTACTAAGTATGAACTTAACGGGTATGTACTACCCGAATTTAAACTTATAAAACGCTAATATGAAGAAAAAGCTTTTATAAATGAGTTCATATTATGCTACGAAATACTATTAACTACTCTTAATATTCTGTATGATTAACTTGTTCCATTTGACTATTTTGAAGGAAATGGCACCGACTACTCGACACACCGTGAATATGAATGAAGAGGAATTCCGTACTTTTCTAGCTTCAAACATAGCCGCAGTACAGGCTGCGCTACATACCAACAATAACCTTGGATCTAGCAGTACAGGAAATCGTGTAGGATGCACCTACAAAGAATTCACTGCCTGCAAACCTTTGGAATTTGATGGAACCGAAGGACCGATCGGATTGAAACGGTGGACCGAGAAGGTCGAATCGGTGTTTGCCATAAGTAAGTGTACTGAAGAGGACAAAGTGAAGTACGCTACGCATACCTTCACAGATTCTACGTTAACATGGTGGAATACCTATCTAGAGCAAGTGGGACAAGACGATGCGTACGCACTACCGTGGTCAGTATTCAAGCACTTGATGAACGAGAAGTACCGTCCCATAACCGAGGTCAATAAGCTCAAGACAGAACTTAGAGGGTTACGAACCCAAGGATTTGATATTACCACGTACGAAAGACGATTCACAGAATTGTGCCTATTGTGTCCGGGAGCATTCGAAGATGAGGAAGAGAAGATCGACGCGTTTGTGAAAGGATTACCGGAAAGAATCCAAGAAGATATAAGTTCACACGAGCCCGCCTCCATACAACAGGCATGTAGAATGGCTCACAAACTAGTGAACCAGATTGAAGAAAGAATTAAAGAACAGACTGCTGAAGAGGCCAATGTGAAGCAAGTCAAAAGAAAGTGGGAGGAAAACGGTGATAAGAATCACCAATACAACAACAACAGCAATTACAACAATAATCGCAACAATTATCCCAACAATCGCAACATCAATCGCAACTACAACAAACGGCCCAACAACAACAACAACAACAACAACAACAGCAACTACAACAATCTTCCCAACAACAATAATAACCGCAACAACAACAACAATCAGAAGCAGCTATGCCAAAGGTGTGAAAAGTATCACTCGGGGTTCTGCACCAAATTTTGCAACAAGTGTAAAAGAAATGGTCATAGTACGGCGAAGTGTGAGGTCTACGGACCAGGGGTTAATAGAACGAAAGGAACAAATGGTGTCTGAACGAGTAATGGCGGAGCAAGTAGTGTCAGAGCAAGTTATGCCAATGTAGTTTGTTATAAATGTGGAAAACCGGGCCACATTATTAGAAATTGCCCGAACCAGGAGAACATGAATGGACAAGGCTGTGGAAGAGTTTTCAATATTAATGCGGCAGAGGCACAGGAAGACCCGGAGCTTGTTACGGGTACGTTTCTTATTGACAATAAATCTGCTTACGTTTTATTTGATTCGGGTGCGGATAGAAGCTATATGAGTAGAGATTTTTGTGCTAAATTAAGTTGTCCATTGACGCCTTTGGATAGTAAATTTTTACTCGAATTAGCAAATGGTAAATTAATTTCAGCAGATAATATATGTCGGAATCGAGAAATTAAACTGGTTAGCGAAACATTTAAGATTGATTTGATACCTGTAGAGTTAGGGAGTTTTGATGTGATAATCGGTATGGACTGGTTGAAAGAAGTGAAAGCAGAGATCGTTTGTTACAAAAATGCAATTCGCATTATACGAGAAAAAGGAAAACCCTTAATGGTGTACGGAGAAAAGGGCAACACGAAGCTACATCTTATTAGTAATTTGAATGCACAAAAACTAATAAGAAAAGGTTGCTATGCTGTTCTAGCACACGTCGAGAAAGTACAAACTGAAGAAAAGAGCATCAATGATGTTCCCATTGCAAAAGAATTTCCCGATGTATTTCCGAAAGAATTACCGGGATTACCCCCACATCGATCCGTTGAATTTCAAATAGATCTTGTACCAGGAGCTGCACCAATAGCTCGTGCTCCTTACAGACTCGCACCTAGCGAGATGAAAGAACTACAAAGCCAATTACAAGAACTTTTAGAGCGTGGTTTCATTCGACCAAGCACATCACCGTGGGGAGCTCCTGTTTTGTTTGTCAAGAAGAAAGATGGTACATTCAGGTTGTGTATCGACTACCGAGAGTTGAACAAACTTACCATCAAGAACCGCTACCCACTACCGAGAATCGATGACTTATTTGATCAACTACAAGGCTCGTCTGTTTATTCAAAGATTAACTTACGTTCCGGGTATCATCAAATGCGGGTGAAAGAAGATGATATTCCAAAGACTGCTTTCAGAACACGTTACGGTCATTATGAGTTTATGGTCATGTCGTTTGGTTTAACTAATGCACCAGCTGTGTTCATGGACCTTATGAACCGAGTGTGTGGACCATACCTTGACAAGTTTGTCATTGTTTTCATTGATGACATACTTATTTACTCAAAGAATGACCAAGAACACGGTGAACATTTGAGAAAGGTGTTAGAAGTATTGAGGAAGGAAGAATTGTACGCTAAGTTTTCAAAGTGTGCATTTTGGTTGGAAGAAGTTCAATTCCTCGGCCACATAGTGAACAAAGAAGGTATTAAGGTGGATCCGGCAAAGATAGAAACTGTTGAAAAGTGGGAAACCCTGAAAACTCCGAAACACATACGCCAGTTTTTAGGACTAGCTGGTTACTACAGAAGGTTCATCCAAGACTTTTCCAGAATAGCAAAACCCTTGACTGCATTAACGCATAAAGGGAAGAAATTTGAATGGAATGATGAACAAGAGAAAGCGTTTCAGTTATTGAAGAAAAAGCTAACTACGGCACCTATATTGTCATTGCCTGAAGGGAATGATGATTTTGTGATTTATTGTGATGCATCAAAGCAAGGTCTCGGTTGTGTATTAATGCAACGAACGAAGGTGATTGCTTATGCGTCTAGACAATTGAAGATTCACGAACAAAATTATACGACGCATGATTTGGAATTAGGCGCGGTTGTTTTTGCATTAAAGACTTGGAGGCACTACTTATATGGGGTCAAAAGTATTATATATACCGACCACAAAAGTCTTCAACACATATTTAATCAGAAACAACTGAATATGAGGCAGCGTAGGTGGATTGAATTATTGAATGATTACGACTTTGAGATTCGTTACCACCCGGGGAAGGCAAATGTGGTAGCCGATGCCTTGAGCAGGAAGGACAGAGAACCCATTCGAGTAAAATCTATGAATATAATGATTCATAATAACATTACTACTCAAATAAAGGAGGCACAACAAGGAGTTTTAAAAGAGGGAAATTTAAAGGATGAAATACCCAAAAGATCGGAGAAGCATCTTAATATTCGGGAAGACGGAACCCGGTATAGGGCTGAAAGGATTTGGGTACCAAAATTTAGAGATATGAGAGAAATGGTACTTAGAGAAGCTCATAAAACCAGATACTCAATACATCCTGGAACGGGGAAGATGTACAAGGATCTTAAGAAACATTTTTGGTGGCCAGGTATGAAAGCCGATATTGCTAAATATGTAGGAGAATGTTTGACGTGTTCTAAGGTCAAAGCTGAACATCAGAAACCATCAGGTCTACTACAACAACCTGAAATCCCGGAATGGAAATGGGAAAACATTACCATGGATTTCATTACTAAATTGCCAAGGACTGCAAGTGGTTATGATACTATTTGGGTAATAGTTGATCGTCTCACCAAGTCAGCACACTTCCTGCCAATAAGAGAAGATGACAAGATGGAGAAGTTAGCACGACTGTATTTGAAGGAAGTCGTCTCCAAACATGGAATACCAATCTCTATTATCTCTGATAGGGATGGCAGATTTATTTCAAGATTCTGGCAGACATTACAGCAAACATTGGGAACTCGTCTAGACATGAGTACTGCCTATCATCCACAAACTGATGGGCAGAGCGAAAGGACGATACAAACGCTTGAAGACATGCTATGAGCATGTGTTATTGATTTCGGAAATAGTTGGGATCGACATCTACCGTTAGCAGAATTTTCCTACTACAACAGCTACCATTCAAGCATTGAGATGGCGCCGTTTGAAGCACTTTATGGTAGAAAGTGCAGGTCTCTGATTTGTTGGAGTGAAGTGGGGGATAGACAGATTACGGGTCCGGAGATTATACAAGAAACTACCGAGAAGATCATCCAAATTCAACAACGGTTGAAAACCGCCCAAAGTCGACAAAAGAGCTACGCTGACATTAAAAGAAAAGATATAGAATTTGAAATTGGAGAGATGGTCATGCTTAAAGTTGCACCTTGGAAAGGCGTTGTTCGATTTGGTAAACGAGAGAAATTAAATCCAAGGTATATTGGACCATTCAAGATTATTGATCGTGTCGGACCAGTAGCTTACCGACTTGAGTTACCTCAACAACTCCCGGCTGTACATAACACTTTTCACGTCTCGAATTTGAAGAAATGTTTTGCTAAAGAAGATCTCACTATTCCGTTAGATGAAATCCAAATCAACGAAAAACTTCAATTTATCGAAGAACCCGTCGAAATAATGGATCGTGAGGTTAAAAGACTTAAGCAAAACAAGATACCAATTGTTAAGGTTCGATGGAATGCTCGTAGAGGACCCGAGTTCACCTGGGAGCGTGAAGATCAGATGAAGAAGAAATACCCGCATCTATTTCCAGAAGATTCGTCAACACCTTCAACAGCTTAAAATTTCGGGACGAAATTTATTTAACGGGTAGGTACTGTAGTGACCCGAACTTTTCCATGTTTATATATATTAATTGAGATTGATATTTACATGATTAAATGTTTCCAACATGTTAAGCAATCAAACTTGTTAAGACTTGATTAATTGAAATATGTTTCATATAGACAATTGACCACCCAAGTTGACCGGCGATTCACGAACGTTAAACTTGTAAAAATGACATGACGATATATATATGGATATACATATGGTTAACATGAGATTATGATAAGTAAGTATCTCCATAAGTATATTAACAATGAGTTATATACATATAAACAAGACTACTAACTTAAGGATTTCGAAACGAGACATATATGTAACGATTATCGTTGTAACGACATTTAAATGTATATATATCATATTAAGATATATTAATATATCATAATATCATTATAATATAATAATTTAACATCTCATTAGATATAATAAACAATGGGTTAACAACATTAATTGAGATCGTTAACTTAAAGGTTTCAAAACAACACTTACATGTAACGACTAACGATGACTTAACGACTCAGTTAAAATGTATATACATGTAGTGTATTTAGATGTATTAAAATACTTTTGGAAGACTTCAAGACATATATCAAAACACTCATACTTAACAAAAATGGTTACAGTTACTTTCCCATTCTTTTCTTTCATCAAGAATTCTAGTCGTATTCTTACCCGTATTATACACAGCTTCAAAACGTACTTACTATGGGTATATACCAATAGGAACTAGCATGGGATTCCACTCTTGATTATGTCATGTATGACTAATCAATTTTAACTTCTACCATGAGCTAGTCAACTAACTAGAACTCCTTTTAACCCCACTCACCACTCACCAATTACCACTCATCATTCACTCCATTTCACTTTCAATTCTCTTTCTAATTCTCTCTCAACACACACACACACACTATTATGAACGTATTTTTCCAGTAGTTAATCATCATCTTCATCAAAAATCACTTCAAGAATCAAGCTATAATCATCATAGGAAGAACACTTCAAGAACACTTCAAAAATCCCTTCAAGTTTACTAATTTACTTCCAAGCTTTCTAATCCATTCCAAGTAATCATCTAAGATCAAGAAACCTTTGTTATATACAGTAGGTTATCTTTCTTATTCAAGGTAATATTCATATTCAAACTTTGATTCAATTTCTATAACTATAAACTATCTTAATTCGAGTAAAAATCTTACTTGAACTTGTTTTTGTGTCATGATCCTACTTCAAGAACTTTCAAGCCATCCAAGATCCTTTGAAGCTAGATCATTTCTTGTCACTTCCAGTAGGTTTACCTACTAAACTTGAGGTAGTAATGATGTTCATAACATCATTCGATTCATATATATAAAACTATCTTATTCGAAGGTTTAAACTCGTAATCACTAGAACATAGTTTAGTTAATTCTAAACTTGTTCGCAAACAAAAGTTAATCCTTCTAACTTGACTTTTAAAATTAACTAAACACATGTTCTATATCTATATGATATGCTAACTTAATGATTTAAAACCTGGAAACACGAAAAAACACCGTAAAACCGGATTTACGCCGTCGTAGTAACACCGCGGGCTGTTTTGGGTTAGTTAATTAAAAACTATGATAAATTTTGATTTAAAAGTTCTTATTCTGAGAAAATGATTTTTATTATGAACATGAAACTATATCCAAAAATTATGGTTAAACTCAAAGTGGAAGTATGTTTTCTAAAATGGTCATCTAGACGTCGTTCTTTCGACTGAAATGACTACCTTTACAAAAACGACTTGTAACTTATTTTTACGACTATAAACCTATAATTTTTCTGTTTAGATTCATAAAATAGAGTTCAATATGAAACCATATCAATCTGATTCACTCAAAACGGATTTAAAATGAAGAAGTTATGGGTAAAACAAGATTGGATAATTTTTCTCATTTTAGCTACGTGAAAATTGGTAACAAATCTATTCCAACCATAACTTAATCAACTTGTATTGTATATTATGTAATCTTGAGATACCATAGACACGTATACAATGTTTCGACCTATCATGTCGACACATCTATATATATTTCGGAACAACCATAGACACTCTATATGTGAATGTTGGAGTTAGCTATACAGGGTTGAGGTTGATTCCAAAATATATATAGTTTGAGTTGTGATCAATACTGAGATACATATACACTGGGTCGTGGATTGATTCAAGATAATATTTATCGATTTATTTCTGTACATCTAACTGTGGACAACTAGTTGTAGGTTACTAACGAGGACAGCTGACTTAATAAACTTAAAACATCAAAATATATTAAAAGTGTTGTAAATATATTTTGAACATACTTTAATATATATGTATATATTGTTATAGGTTCGTGAATCAACAGTGGCCAAGTCTTACTTCTCGACGAAGTAAAAATCTGTGAAAGTGAGTTATAGTCCCACTTTTAAAATCTAATATTTTTGGGATGAGAATACATGCGGGTTTTATAAATGATTTACAAAATAGACACAAGTACGTGAAACTACATTCTATGGTTGAATTATCGAAATCGAATATGCCCCTTTTTATTAAGTCTGGTAATCTAAGAATTAGGGAACAGACACCCTAATTGACGCGAATCCTAAAGATAGATCTATTGGGCCTAACAAACCCCATCCAAAGTACCGGATGCTTTAGTACTTCGAAATTTATATCATATCCGAAGGGTGTCCTGGAATGATGGGGATATTCTTATATATGCATCTTGTTAATGTCGGTTACCAGGTGTTCACCATATGAATGATTTTTATCTCTATGTATGGGATGTGTATTGAAATATGAAATCTTGTGGTCTATTGTTACGATTTGATATATATAGGTTAAACCTATAACTCACCAACATTTTTGTTGACGTTTTAAGCATGTTTATTCTCAGGTGATTATTAAGAGCTTCCGCTGTCGCATACTTAAATAAGGACGAGATTTGGAGTCCATGCTTGTATGATATTGTGTAAAAACTGCATTCAAGAAACTTATTTTGTTGTAACATATTTGTATTGTAAACCATTATGTAATGGTCGTGTGTAAACAGGATATTTTAGATTATCATTATTTGATAATCTACGTAAAGCTTTTTAAACCTTTATTGATGAAATAAAGGTTATGGTTTGTTTTAAAATGAATGCAGTCGTTGAAAAACGTCTCATATAGAGGTCAAAACCTCGCAACGAAATCAATTAATATGGAACGTTTTTAACCAATAAGAACGGGACATTTCAGAATACACCTCTACACAATTCAATAAATTTTGCGAAGATGAAGGTGTTAAATGCCAACTCACTGTTGGTTATGCCCCTGAGCAAAATGGCGTCTCTGAACGCAAAAATAGAACTGTAATGGAAATGGCCAAAACAATGATACATGAAAAAGGCCTTCCAAACAGTTTCTGGGCTGAAGCTGTATACACGGCTGTATATATATTAAATCGATGTCCCACGAAAGCCGTAGAAAACAAGACTCCGATAGAGGCATGGAGTGGAAGGAAACTGTCGGCGAAACATCTGCGAGTATTTGGGAGTATTTGCTACATCCATGTTCCTAAGGAGAAACGTCACAAACTCCAAGAAAAATCAGAAAAAAGAATATTCTTGGGCTATAGCACACAATCAAAAGGCTATCGAGTCTATAACCTGAAGACCAATAACATCGTGATTAGCCGAGACGTGGAGTTTCACGAAGACGCTTCTTGGAACTGGGAGGAAGACAAAGTTGAAAAACAAACATATCTGCCGCGGATATCTATAGAAACTCCAGCTCAACATCCACTACAAACAGAGCATTCTGGTCATGAAACTACAGGAGAAACGAGCCCTGCTACGCCAAGTTCTCCTTCGGCAACATTACCTTCAGACCAAGAAGATTCAAGTCCGGAGTCAACACCGGGAAGAGTTAAAAAGTTAGCAGAGGTGTACGAGACTTGCAACTTCACAACTATAGAACCTGAAAGCTATGAAGTTGCATCGAAAGATGAAAAGTGGGTGGCTGCTATGAATGAAGAAATCAGAATGATCGAGAAAAACAACACATGGGAGTTAGTTGATCCTCCAGAAAATAAAGAAATCATTGGAGTTAAGTGGGTTTACAAAACAAAGCTCAACCCTGATGGATCTATACAAAAACACAAAGCAAGGCTAGTAGCTAAAGGCTACTCGCAACAGCCTGGAGTCGACTACAACGAAACTTTTGCACCAGTAGCTCGACTGGATACTATAAGAGCACTTGTGGCGCTAGCAGCTCAACGAAGATGGAAGATTCACCAACTAGATGTAAAATCAGCCTTTCTAAATGGATTTCTCGAAGAAGAAATATACGTCGAGCAACCACAAGGGTTCATTCAAAAAGGAAAAGAAGACCAAGTCCTGAAGCTCAAGAAAGCCTTATATGGACTTAAACAATCACCACGCGCATGGTACAGTCGAATTGACAGCTACTTCACAAGTTTAGGATTCAGGAGGAGTCAAAGTGAGCCTACACTCTACATCAAAACCCAAGGTAACTCGGACACTCTCATTATTTCCTTGTATGTCGATGATCTAATATATACTGGAAACAATGAGAGGATGATACGAGAATTTAAAGAAGACATGATGAAAACGTTCGAGATGAGCGACCTTGGTTTGATGCGCTATTTTCTTGGCATCGAAATCAGTCAAGAAAAGGAAGGCATCTTCATATGCCAAAGGAAATACACAGAAAATCTCCTGAAAAAGTTTAAACTATACGGTTGTAAAACCGTCGCGACGCCACTAGTTGCCAATGAGAAGATGAGACAAGAAGATGGATCGGAGAAAGCAGACGCTTCAAGATTCAGAAGTCTCATCGGAAGTCTACTTTATCTGACAGCAACAAGACCAGATATTATGTACGCAACGAGTCTATTATCCAGGTACATGAAAAACCCTACTGAAATACATTACGGGGCTTCTAAAAGAATTTTAAGATACTTGCAAGGTACCATGGACTATGGAATATGGTACAATCCCACTATAGACTCGAAGCTTCATGGATACACTGATAGTGATTGGGCCGGATCGGTAGATGACATGAGAAGTACTTCAGGATACACATTCACACTTGGATCTGGTGTATTCTCATGGACATCAAAGAAACAAGAAACGGTGGCACAATCGTCAGCTGAAGCCGAGTACGTCGCAGCCGCAAACTCAGCTAATCAAGCTATATGGCTAAGAAGAATACTAGAAGACATGGGTGAGAAACAAGATGAAGCTACAAAAATATTTTGCGACAACAAGTCTGCAATTGCGATGACAAAAAATCCAGTGTTTCATGGCAGAACAAAACATATTGACATCAAGTATCACTTTCTGCGAGAAAGCTCAGCCAAGAAAGATATTGAATTAAAATACTGCAAGACCGAAGAGCAGATTGCAGACATTTTCACTAAAGCACTACCAAGATCCAAGTTCGAGTTCCTACGTAACATGCTCGGAGTAACATCGAAATACATTAAGGAGGAGTGTTGAAATATTAATGTATTTCTAGAGTAATCTAGAATTAACTAATTGTATTTAGTAGATATTTATTAGAATTAACTAGAACTAGTAGTAGATATTTGTAAAGTAATTACTAGAAGTTGCTACATGAACTAGTAGTAGCTAGAAGCTTCATGATCGACTCATTGGAGTCTATAAATAGCCAAGAGCCTTGCAAAATCTATGTACAAAAACACAACAAAATTTCAAGAAATAAAAACCATTCCTTTCTAAACACTAACACTAAGTATTCATATTCTTTAAAACATCCCCTCACTTACAACAAAAATTCAACTAATCAATAAACAATCCTAACTAAAACTAATCAATCACATTCAACTAAATCAAAACACTACAACTAATTCTAACACTCCCGAAAGTGCGTGCGTGTGTGGCAAATGATCGCGAAGGTGGTTAAGTCCCCTTTGGGTGATGCCGACAACTTTCCTTTAGAATAATATTAATATTAATCAAAACTTCTTTTGATTGGATTGCGTATCATGGGATTTCAAATCCCCTCCAATCAAGCAGATGATATCCTTCAGGATTTCAAATCCTCGAACCAAACGTCACCTATGATTCCAATTTAAAATTAGGATAATTTATCCAACTGGATGGTATCGTTTGAATTTTGATATGGCAAGAAAAGACAGGTTACATATATAGTTTTATGTTCAATAAAAATAATAGGAGTACTTCGTAGTATATATATTCGAAAAATTATTCTGATAACACTAATCATTAGATGTCCATACTAGAATCAGAACACAAAGATATTAACAATTAGACTTGTATTCGTATGTCCGAATCCATCCCTACTATAGTAATAATAGCACCTTATTTAAACAAACTACAATATGGGACAGCACCCAGTTAAATCCCATACATTTAAGTAAATTTTCTAAAACAATAAAATACTTACATTTAGATGACAAAATACAAATACTAACTCAAATGCTGAAATCTTTAACTTAAGCGAAAAATGACTAAAATTCAAGAGTAACTGAACCAAATGTGTATGTACCTTCTAACAGCAATGGAACTCTTTAAGATCATTTGCTTCACAGTTTCTTCATCCATTTTCTTTTTGGAACATCAATTTTATTAACCAAAATGCCTCTCTAGCAAAGCGCTAGAAGAGAATTACAAGGGACATAAAAGCCAATTGTTCCAATAACAACATCGCCCCTATATCTAAGCCAAGCAAACGAAAACAATCTTATACAATCGATCGTTACAGTTTTTCAAGGACTTGTCATCAAATAATGTACAATTCCCGAAACACCAAATCATCCATAAAATCGTTGTCATTATCGCATATCTTCGAGTCATCACATCTCTATAGCAATTACTAGCATCAATCCAACTAAGAACTTCATGCCATGATGTAAAATCCGGGATTGGTAAATTAAGCCAAGTAAATATAGCATTCCATACCTCTTTCGCAATACAAGTGAAAAAAGAGTGTTGCAAGCTTTCTACACGTTGATGACAAATGACGCAAGTTATAGCTTCGATCTTCAACCCTCTTCTTGATAAATTTAGCCTGTCTAGAAGACTATCATTAATGAAACGCCAAATAAAATACATTTATTTTGCCTGGGAGAAATCTCTTCCAACTCGTTACGTGTGGACGCAAAGGGAGCATAACATTATCCAGAAGAACACAAGCTGATCACACAGTAACACCATCACCTGCAATTGTACATCGACAGTAATGTGCTTGTTCATAAGGCCTCCCTTGTCAAAAGACGCCAACATGTTATCCCATTTTATCCAACAAAATTTTCTAGAATCACCAATAGCACCCCAGAAATAACGACGACAGTAAGACTCCATTTCTTTTTAATTAGAACCTTTTCCGGGCATTTGAACATGGAAAGAAAATACAAACCAAAGGCATCCAATACCGATTTAATTAAAGTAAGTCGAGCTCCCACAGATAAAAGAGGCACCTTCCATAGTTCCATGCTGCTAACTTCTTACGAAACTTGGAGATTAAATCAGACCAATGAGCAATACAGTTCATGCTTGCACCAATTGTAAGACCAAGGTATTTCGTTGGGAATGAACCAACCAAACAAGCCGAATCAGCTGCAAATCTCGATACATCCTCATGCTCTACACCAATGCCAAAGATATGCGACTTGCTTACATTTATGCGCAAACCAGAGATCAAGTAGAACGCATTAAGCATTCATATAATATTATCAAGTTGACCATGATGTCAATCCGACATAATGATAACATCGTCTGCATACATGGGGTGCGAAATAGTCATATTAGACGTTCCAATCGAGACCCCCTTTACCATTGGTATGAGAATTATAATTTAATAAAGTCCATATTTGTGTCCTAGGTATACATTGCTAAGTTCTGGTCAACATATTTTATAAGCTGGTTAAGATACTTGGTTAACCAACATATTTCTAAACTTTAATAAATATAAATTTTATTAAAGATATATTAGGGGATCAGCTTGTACACATAGCGTATATGCTGTGATTAAATCTTCACATAAAGCCACCCAAAATGAGAGCCTCTAAATATTTCCAATGAGTAAAACAATAGATTGTGCTGAAGGAGATTTACTTTAGCTATTTTCTAAAGTTCATCAATAACATGAGCAAAATAGCAAATAACAAAGTCAACACAGGGCTAACATGTCGCTGCCGATACACATGTTTTGAAACAACAAAGTTACAACCTTCGGAAACAATGCTCCCAAATACGCTCCCAATTACCTCTGATCACCCCAAAACCCTTGATTTTGAATTTCAAAATTCACTTTCCTTTCCTCTACTACCATCCACCACCCCACCTCCGCCACCGCCACCTCCACCACCCCCACATCCGCCGTTTTCTGCTCGACGATGTGATCTCCCGGTGTCTCTTATTAACCGACCAGCTTTAGAGACGAGTTCCCTAGTAGATCTGCTCAATGCCGTCGGTTCCTCCGGCGAAGCTCCTTCCTCCGGAGAACCTTCTCTTCCTGGTTTTGTACTTCCGGCCACAAGAGAGGAGTCTGATGGAGTTATATTCATCGGAAGATTACCTTTAGGTTGAAATAAAATGGAGATTCAAGATGCCTTCGGATCTTGTGGCAATATCGTCGATCTAAAGGTTTGGTCTGACCACACGTACTCCTTCGTGAGGTATGAGTCCAGCTCGATTGCAGGTGAGGCAATTAGGAAGATGAATGGCGCTTCTTTGTTTGGTAAGAAATTATTTGTCGGCACAGCCACCCAAAACCATGCTCCTGGGCCTAAATCTACTGCTCTTAGTCGGGTTTGTTCTTCTGTTTTGAGGGTTAACCTCTGCGTTAATTATGATATTGTGTGAATAAGCTCAGGTTATGTGCTTTACTGTTAGACCATAGGCCGTTTACATATCAAAAATTGATCTCTGTTTTAAATTTTAACCCGTAAGGGAGTTCTTGTGAACCAAGTATTTAAATGGGGATGTTTCGGTTATATTGTGATGTGTATTGATGAGGATCACCTTAATAATATTTGCTCCGATCACCCTCATAAGGACAACTTGATTTCAGTTTCACCATTCTCTCCTGGAGTCGATAGATTTTTTCGTTTTAATTGGATTGAAATCTCAGGCATCCCGGCCAAATTTTAATCGAAAAGTAATATTAAAGAATTAGCCGCAGGGTTTGGCAAGGCATTATATGTTGCTCGATCTTCGGCCGATTTGAAACAGATAGGGACTGTGTTTGTATTCTTAGAATTTGAGTGTTCTTCGTTGGTTGATAATGTAATAAGGAAGTTAGAAACAATTTGGGAACGGAATATTTTTTTTTTTTCGTGTTTGTGAAGTTCCTCCTTCCGGTTATGACATATGTTCATCGACGATTTTCCATCGTCGATTTTGGCTAATTCTAATCGTGTTGTGTGCGAAGGTGACGTTTTAGTCGATGGAGACCATTTGGTTGATAGAATGTTTAACGTTAACCCAGGAACTACCTCTAACAGTGGGACTTCATATCCAGTTAACATGGACCGGGTTTCTCAGAATGTTAAACGTCTTATGAATGTCACTACTGTTGTGGCTACCAATGATTCGCCCAGTTAACATGGACCGGGTTTCTCAGAATGTTAAACGTCTTATGAATGTCACTACTGTTGTGGCTACCAATGATTCGCCTGCTCCTGTTTCGACTTCAACATTACCCAAGAATACATTTGATGATGTTTGTGACCCAGAGCCCTCGGTTCCAGCAAATATGTCATATGTCTTACAATTTATAATTATTTAGGACTTTCATTTTGACAAATGGTGCGAGGACTACTACAAACGGAGATCAACGGTTGAGCGATCAAAGAATGCTTTGTCATTCAAGTTGAGTGTCGATTGCAATAATGTCGATTGCAAAAAACATAACGATGTTGTGAATCGCATGTGTTGGAAAAATGATCTGATGAGTCAAAGTGTTTTGCAAGAGTTAGAGTCTGGAGTCCTAGAGTCTGAAGTTGCAGATTTTGATAAAGTCAACGTTTTGATTACTTGATGATTAAGCTATGGAAAATTCTGGAGATTTGTTTAAATATTAAGAAGATTGTGTTTTGATTCTGTGTTATCTCTAGAAGATAAACTTTGCATTGTTTAGAATATTTGTTAGTTTTAAGTTTATCTTTTCCTGAGTTTTAGTCAAGTAGTTTAGGAAACCAAATCTTCAAGATTTGGTTTAACTCTGTATAAATAGGGGTACGGTTCATTATGATGATGTATCTTTTTGCACGAAATACTTTGTCTTTCATATATTTTCAATTCGTGTTCTCTCAATTGTATGTTCTTATAATTCATATTCATTGTTCTATTGAGAGTCTGGTGTTCATAGTTGAATACTGTGAACTAATAACTGGTATCAGAGCGGGAAAGGTGTAAATCCAACTTGGTAATCTTTTTAAACGATCCATATATTGATCAAGATGTCTACCAGTACCATTCCAACCCCAGTTATGGCTGGAAAAGGTGTGCCAATATTTGATGGCACAGACTTTGCAACATGGAAACTGAAAGTTCTTTGGTTTCTGGGTTCCATTCATGAAGATGCTGAGCAAGTCCTCACAACATGACCTATTATACCTGGTGCAATGGTTGAAGCTGTTCCTACCACAGATACTGTTGCTGCACAACCTGCTTATTTTCGTGAAACTCCAAGAGATAGATGGACTGAAGCACAAGCCATAAAATTCAAGCTTGATAGCAAGATAAGGAGTATTATAGGCAATGATGTTACTGTTCCGATTCTTAGAAAGATAAGTCATGCCAAAACTGCAAAAGCTATGTGGGATCTTTTGCTTAATGACTATGAAGGAGTCATAGTTGTTAAGACTCAGAAGAAGAAGAATCTGATAAGATGTTATGAAAACTTTGCTGCTCAGCCTAAAGAATCTTTGAGTAATCTCCATTCAATATTTCAGGTTCTAATTAATGATCTTGGAAGTGTTGGCGTAGAGAAAACACAACAGGTATTGTGTCAAAAGTTCATTGAATTGTTACCTTCAAATTTTGAGTCTGTGATTACATCCATGGTAATCAGTGAGAAGATAGACAACTATGAATTAAGTGAGCTGTTTGGCATACTATCAAATTTTGAAGAAACACAATTAAAGAACAAGATTAATGCTAAGAAGGTTGTTAAAGATCCAGAAGCTGCATTGGTGGATACCACAAAGAAGAATAAGCAACTATTCTCCAGTTATTCTAGCAAGGTTGAATCTGAAAGTGATGAAACTTCTGATGATGATAGTGATTCTGATGAAGAAGAGGAGATTCAAGATCTGGAAGGGCAGGTGGCTCTTTTGACTCAAAGGATTGAGCAGAAAAGGTTTGGTTATAAGAAGGAAAAAGGTAAGAGTACTTTTGATCCAAAGAAAGCTAAATGTTTTAAGTGTGGCAAGATAGGTCACATAGCTGCAGATTGCTGGTCTAAGAGTGAAGGAGGTTCAAACACCAACAAGTCTGTTGACAAGGCAAGAAAGTATAAGCTCAAGTACATGAAGTTGAAGAGTGAAGCAGAAAAGTCAAAGAGCAAAGATCAGGAGAAGGCTTTGTACACAGAAGCATGGGAGGATGAAGATTCATCATCTGATGAGGAAGAGGATAAGTGTCTTATGGCTATAACTGAAAGTGATAGTGGTTCTAGCAAGTTTGAGGAAGATTTGAAAGCTATTGAAAAGATGGATAAAGACTCTACTTGTAATAAAGTTTCGGCCTATAAGGTACAAAATTTTGTAAACTATCTTGATAATGAAAAAGTGAGAATGTTTCAGTATTTATTACTTGACTTTAAGTGGTGCTTAGAAGATATTGATAGGTTAAGAACACAAATTTGTGATCTTAAAAACATCATCGAAAACAAAGATGCTAAAATTAAAGAATTAAAAGAATGTGAGGCAGAACTTGACACCTATAAAATGGCATACACAGAAGAAACAAAAAGGTTAAATACTGAATTAGGAAGATCAATTAAAAGGTCAAAATATTATGAAACAATTTGTAAATCTTGGTGTGTATCTTCCAAAAAGAATTCTGATGCTATTGCCAAACAAATTCCAAATGATGTCAAGGCTATACTAGGTGAAAACTACATATTAAACAATAATGTGGAAGTTGATCCTAGTGTATTCAAACCTGAAATTTTACCTGACACTTTTGTAAAATTTGATGGTGACAAAAAGATTTTAACTAATGCATTTGTAAGATCATTAGATCCTGTTGAACCCTCAGAGACTATAATACTAGAATGCAGAAATCTACTAGAGTCTGAACTCTTGAAATCCTCAGACTCTAACAGTTTAGTCTCTAAAAGTGAAAGTGTATGTTCTGACCTAGAGTCTGACACCCAAGAGTCAAGTAGCAAAAGTGATTCTGAATCATCCTCTGATAGTGACACTTGTCCAGATCCAATAAGGTCAACTAAAAGAAGGTCAAAACAAGCAAAGACTATCCAAAAACTCAAAAGGAAAATTTCAAAACTCAATAAAAAAATCAAGAGTCAAGAAAAACCTTTAGTTAAAAGAACATCTTGTTTTCCTGAGAAAATTGAAAAGGTATGGAAACCTAAAGTTTGTGAAAGTGTTTTGAAAACAGTTAAGGACAAGTTAATTTGAATTGGGAACAAAGCTTTTGTTTGGAGAGTGAAGAGCACTCCAACTGAACCCACTGAAAAGTGGATTCCCCTTAAAAACTAACCATTTTCTTTTGTTTTGTGTCTTGTGTAATAGGGTAATTTGTGATATTTGGACAGTGGCTGCTCAAGACACATGACTGGATGCAAAGAGCATCTTGTAGGGTTTGTTGAAAAAAAAGGTCCTTCTGTAAGATATGGTGATAATTCTGTTGCAAAGACTATTGGTTTTGGTACTGTTAAAGCTGGAAGTGTTTCATTTAAGAAAGTTGCTTTAGTTGAAGGGTTGAAGCATAATCTGCTAAGTGTGAGTCAGATTGCTGATGAAGATTGTGAGATTAGAATAAGAAAGAAAGCTGGTATTATTTATGATCCAAAAGGAAGGCCAACACTTGTAGCCTGGAGAGTTCAAAATGTGTATATGCTGGATCTAGATTCTGTTGATGTTGGAATTGAAACATGTCTGTATTCTTAGACTGTTCCTGAACTTAATTGGCTCTGGCACAAAAGGTTGTCTCATCTCAATTTCAAAAACATTAATGAGCTTTCCAAAAAGAAGCTTGTTAGAGGTTTGCCTCAACAATCTTTCAAGAAAGATAAACCTTGTTCTGCTTGTATTATGGGTAAACAGACCAAAACAAAGTTTCCCTAAAAAACTCTAGCTACTATTAGTGATCCACTTCATATGCTACACATGGATCTATTTGGTCCAATGAACACTAGTAGTCTGGGTGGGAAAAGATATACTCTGGTAATTGTTGATGAGTATTCTAGGTTTACTCGGGTTATTTTCTTAGCTGCAAAAAGTGATGCTCCCGAAGAAATCATCAATTTAATCAAGAGAGAGCAGGTTCAAAAAGGTGTTCTTGTTAAGCAATTGAGAAGTGATCATGGCACTGAGTTCAAAAATGTTACTTTAATTGACTTTTGTGAAGAGTCTAGAATTGGTCAAAATTTCTCTGCTGTTAGAACTCCACAACAAAATGGAGTTGCTGAAAGAAGAAATAGAACACTTATCGAAGCAGCCAGAACTATGCTATGCCAATCAAATGTTGCACTCAGATTCTGGGCAGAAGCTGTTAATACAGCTTGTTATACTCAAAACAGGTCCTTGATTGTGAAGAACATTGGCAAAACTCCCTATGAGCTATATCATAAAAAGATACCTACTATTCATTACTTCCATATATTTGGATGTAAGTGCTATATTTTGAATCAAAGATATCAGCTTGAAAAGATGAGGCCAAAATCTGATGAAGGTGTATTTATGGGATATTCTTCTGTATCGAAAGCTTATAGAGTATATAATCAGATGAGAATGAAGATTGAAGAATCCATTAATGTTTCTTTTGATGAAAGTTCCATAGAAATGGATCAGTCATCCAGCTCTGAGCAATCTGCACTTGGTGAATTGTCAAATTTAATTTCTGGAAACAGTGTTCAGACTCTGGATTCAGAGTCTGAGTCAGATGAACCTGATTTTCTGGGTTGAAAAATGATTCTGCAGATAATTCTCATATAGAAGAAGTTCAATAAGAAGATGAGCCTGTTATTCAAGAAGGTAATCAATCACCTAATAACACCTTGGTTCCTGTTGTTCCTATCAGAAAATCTTCTAGAAACATAGTTCCTCCAAAGCATCTTGAAGATTATGTTGTAGATCCTACTGGGTTGCCTAAACCTGGTTCTTCTCAGACACCTGTGTCTGACTTTGCCATTGCAAACTATTGTTTCTTTTCTAATTTTCTTTCACTCATTGAACCCAAAGAAGTAGATGAAGCATTGGCTGACAATGATTGGGTTGAAGCTATGACTGAAGAGTTGACAGAGTTTGAAAGGAATGATGTATGGGAGTTGGTTCCAAAATCTGATGGTAAAACTGCAATTGGTACTAAATGGGTTTACAGAAACAAGGTTGACAAAGATGGTATTGTGGTTAGGAATAAAGCAAGGTTAGTGGCTCAAGGGTATAGACAAGAAGAAGGTATAGACTATGATGAGACATTTGCTCCTGTTGCTAGAATTGAAGCTATTAGATTGTTTCTGGCATATGCTTCAGATAAAGATTTTGTGGTGTTCCAAATGGATGTAAAGAGTGCTTTTCTAAATGGTAAATTGCAAGAAGAGGTTTATGTGAAGCAACCTCCTGGTTTCAAGAGTAAGAAGTTTCCCAAGCATGTCTTCAAGTTGAAGAAAGCTTTGTATGGTCTGAAGCAAGCTCCCAGAGCCTGGTATGATACTTTGTCAACATTTCTTCTAGAAAAGAAATTTTCTAGAGGGGCTATTGACAAAACTTTATTCATCAAAAAGGAGAAAGGTGATGTGTTACTTGTTCAAATTTATGTTGATGACATTATTTTTGGGTCTACTAATCCACTTTTGAGAAAATGGTTTTCAGACATAATGTCTAAAGAATATAGAATGAGTAATTTATGTATTCTAAACTATTTTCTTGGACTACAAATAAAGCAGAGTCATGAGGGTATTTTTATTAACCAAAGTAATTACATTTCTGATATTTTAACTAAATATGGTTTTAAAAATGGCTCCTCTTTAAGAACTCTAATGAGTGTTTCTGAAAAACTTGATAAAGATGAGTCTGGAAAACCCACTTGTCAATCAACCTATAGAGGTATGATTGGATCTTTGTTATATTTAACTGCTAGTAGACCTGATATAATGTTTGCTACATGTATGTGTGCACGTTATCAGTCAGATCCTAAGGAGTCTCATTATAAAGCTGTGAAAAGAATTTTTAGGTACTTAAAAGGTACCCCTAACCTGGGTCTTTGGTATGCTAAAGACTCAGGGTTTGATCTAATTAGTTACACAGATGCAGACTATGCACGTTGTAAGTTAGATAGAAAAAGTACTTCCGGTGGATGTCAATTATTAGGTGGAAAATTGGTGAGCTGGTCCAGTAAAAAGCAAAATTCAGTGGCTACTTCCACAGCAAAAGCTGAATATGTAGCAGCAGGGAGTTGTTGTGCTCAATTACTTTGGATGCAACATCAACTTTTAGATTTTGGGTTAACATTGACCAAAACTCCAATAATGTGTGATAATGAGAGTGCTATTGCTATTACAGAGAATCCAGTGTTTCAATCCAGGACCAAGCACATAGAGATCAGGCATCATTTTATAAGGGATTGTGTTGAGAAAGGCAAAGTGGTTTTAAAGCATATTGGTACTAAAGATCAATTGGCAGATATTTTTACTAAGGCACTTCCTGAGGAGAGGCATTTTTATCTTCTTGAACAACTTAGAATGTTAAATCCATCAACTGAAATGTTGACAAGTGAAGATACTCTCTAAACTGTTGTTGTAAAAAAAAAAAAAAAAAAAGAGTCTGGATTACGTTGTTTTCAGAGTCTGGGTAACATCAAATTATTCAGAGTCTGGAAAGATTTACTCTCCTAGTGTATTTTTTGTTCCTTATTTAATTCTTAAAATATTTCTTTTCTTTAGTAAAAAGGATTATTTTACAAGGGGGTAATCGGTAATTTATTTTGAGGGTTAAAAGTAAATTTTTTGAAATTTTGTCAGGATATAAATATCCTTCCTCCTCTTCAAATCGATTTTAAGTTTTCAAACCCTAATCCCTCTTTCGATCATCTTCTTCAAAATTCTCTCAATTTTCAAAACCCTTTGTTTCATCAAACGTAATGGCTCGATCAAAGTACATTCCCTTCGATCAAACTTCGATTTCAACATGTCTTTTGTAGATTTAATCATCTTCTCATTACTACCAGCAATGAGCATATCATCTACATATAGACAAAGGATAACATATCCATTTGGTGTGTCTTTCACATACACACACTTGTCACATTCATTGATCTTAAATCCTGAATCAAGCATGACATTATCAAACTTCTGGTGCCATTGTTTAGGAGCTTGTTTTAATCCATATAAAGATTTAACAAGTTTACACACTTTCCTTTCTTGTCCATGCGCTAGAAACCCTTCAGGTTGTTCCATGTAAATCTCTTCTTCTAGATTTCCATTTAGGAAATCGGTTTTCACATCCATTTGATGTACTTTCAAGTTTCTAATGGCGGCAATGGCAAATACCAACCTGATTGAGGTTATTCGCGTTACCGACGAATATGTATCAAAGTAATCTAGACTTTCTCATTGTCTATAACCTTTGATCACCAACCTTGCCTTATACTTATCAATGGTACCATATTGCTTTAACTTTTTCTTAAAGATCCATCGATAACCTAGTGGCTTGCATCCCAGAGGAAGATCCACTAACTCCCAAGTATGGTTTTGTAAAATAGAATCTATTTCACTTTTAATGGCCTCTTTCGATTGAGGTCCTTCAGAGGAAGACACCGCTTCACAGTAAGTTATAGGTTCATTTTCAACCATATAAGTGTGAAAATCAGGACCGAACGATTTTTCTGTCCTTGCTCTTTTGCTTCATCTCAGCTCAAGCTCTTCTTCCCCAGATTCTACTAGTTCCTCTTGAACACGTTCATGAGGTGTCTTAACTTCAACACCTTCATCGTCTATTCTAGACGAACTTCCATGTTCATTTGCAATGCACGGAAATACATTTTCAAAAAATGAAGCATTTCTTGATTCCATAATTGAACCTTTGTGTATATTCGAAATCTTGGATTCATGCACAAGGAACCGATAAGCCGTACTGTGTTCAACATATCCAATAAATATGCAGTTAATAGTCTTTGACTCTATATTTTGTGCCTTAGGTAGTGGAACAGCTACCTTCGCTAGGCACCCCCACACTTTGAGGTACGCATAGGATGGTTTTCTTTTCCACCATAACTCGTATGGGGATTCATCCCTTTTTTTTGGTATCTTATTTAAAAGATAGTTTGCCGATAGGATGGCATCCCCTCACATTGACTGGCTTACACCCGAACTCACCAACATGGCATTCACCATTTCTTTCAAGGTTTTATTCTTTCTTTCAGCAGTGCCATTTGATTGAGGTGATTAAGGTGCAGTGAATTCATGTCTAATGTCATTTTCCGTACAAAATTCAGCAAAAGGTGCAACATATTCACCACCTCTATCACTGCGGACAACCTTGATTTTCCGTTCAAGTTGATTCCCAACTTCATTTTTATAAGTAATAAATTTCTCAATTGCTTCATCTTTACTTTTTAATAAGTAAACATAACAGTACTTCGTGCTATCATCAATATACGTAATGAAGTACTTGTTACCATTCCTTGTTGGAATGGATTTCAAATCACACACATCAGTGTGAATCATATCAAGGGGTTCGGTTATTCGTTCAATCGATTTGAAGGATGATCTTGTTAATTTGGCTTCAACACATGTTTTACATTTATAGTTTGAGTCAATGTGTAAAGTTGGTATACAATTCAATTTAATTAAGCGACGAATGGAATTAAAATTAATATGACCTAGTCTACCATGCCACACATTAGAAGACTGTGATGACCCGTCCAAATCCATTTGGACGAATACATCATTCATCGATTTCATTGTGAGGTATTGACCTCTATATGATACGTTTTGTAAACATTGCATTCTTTTGAAAATGCACACCATAAATGAATATATAAATCCAAGGTTTTCGACATCTGATGATTTCTACGTATAGGTAATCACCGTAAACAATAGTTTACAATACTACATCCGTTGACAATACAGTCAAAATAAGATACATGGTGATGATTTTGTGAATACAAAGTTTTCTCGATTAAAGCATGTATGACTCCATGTGTGACGACCCGGAAATTTCTGACCAAATTTAAACTTAATCTTTATATGATTTCGATACGATAAGCAAAGTATGTAATGATGAGTCTAGAAAATTTTGGAACGATGTTCATATATTCAATTGACCTTTGACTGCTCTCGACGATTCACGAACAATTAATTATAAATAGATATGTGTGTATGTATATATATAAATAATAATTCGAAATATAATTTGAAGTAGTATATGTTGTTGTTATTAAAAATTAATAAAATAAAAATAGGATATTATAATAATTATTATATAAAATATATCTATATATATAAATAAAGTATATTAAAAATAAATATTAAATGATTGTAATACTCGTTTGATGTTTCGATTGATATTAAGCAAGTTAAATTCAAACTTATGTAATTTTAAAATAAACGGTGATACGAAAATGAGTCCTATAAATTTTAGGCTTATTAAAAATGTATTTAGGAACTATTAATTAAGTTTTAACACTTTTTTATATTTCACCCATAAATGAGAGGGACAGTTGATGTAATTTTTATTTAATAAATTAATGATCGAATTTTATACCATAATGACCAAAATAAATAAATATAGTTAATTTAAAAATATGTAATTTTTCTGAACACTTTTATCCGCCACTGGTTTCGTACGATACACAGACCGTGATAAATCGTCGGCACAAAGAAACAAGTACTCGACTGCTTACTGTTTTCAATTGAATTATCACATGATATTACTGTGCTTGCTTTTTTCTTTACTTCCACTAATTGAATTTATGTATATTTGTAATATTCATATGCATATTACGTACACATATTCATATAATCACATCATATAAACCACCAATTGCAGTTTTGATTATAAACTTAATCACAATACCCATCTACCTCTATCACCACCTCACGATCACTCTATCACCACTTTGCAACGGCTACTGAAATGTCCCGTTCATATTGATTATAAACGTTCCATATTAATTGATTTCGTTGCGAGGTTTTGACCTCTATATGAGACGTTTTTCAAAGACTGCATTCGTTTTTAAAACAACTATAACCTTTATTTTATAGACAAGGTTAAAAAGACACCACCTAGATTATCCAGAAATGATAATATAAAAATATCACACTTACACACTACCAATATATATTGGTTTACAATATTAATATGTTACAACAAAGTAAATCTCGAATGCAGTTTTAAACAATATTATACAAGCATGCTGACACCAAATCTTGTCCATATACTAGCATGCAACAGCGGAAGCTCTTAATAATCACCTGAGAATAAACATGCTTTAAACGTCAACAAAAATGTTAGTGAGTTATAGGTTTAACCTATATATTTATCAAATCGTAATAATAGACCACAAGATTTCATATTTCAATATACATCCCATACATAGAGATAAAAATCATTCATATGGTGAACACCTGGTAACCGAAATTAACAAGATGCATATAAGAATATCCCCTATCATTCCAGGAAATCCTTCGGACATGATAAAAACAACATCGAAGTACTAAAGCATCCGCAACCATGGATGGGGTTAGTTAGGCCCAATAGATATATCTTTAGGATTCACGTCAATTAGTAGATCGGTTTACTAATTCTTAGGCTACCAAGCAAAAGGGGCATATTCGGCTTCGATCATTCACCAATATAATGTAGTTTCAATTACTTGTGTCTATTTCGTAAAACATTTATAAAACTGCATGTATTCTCATCCCAAAAATATTAGATTTTAAAAGTGGGACTATAACTCACTTTCACAGATTTTTACTTCGTCGGAAAGTAAGACTTGGCCACTGGTCGATTCACGAACCAATAACAAATATGTACATATATATCAAAGTATGTTCAAAATATATTTACAACATTTTTAATACGTTTTACTATTTTAAGTTTATTAAGTCAGCTGTCCTCGTTAGTAACCTACAACTAGTTGTCCACAGTTAGATGTACAGAAATAAATAGATATATATTATCTTGAATCAATCCACGACCCAGTGTATACACGTCTCAGGCTAGATCACAACTCAAAGTATATATATTTTTGGAATCAACCTCAACCCTGTAAAGCTAACTCAAACATTACTGCATATAGAGTGTCTATGGTTGTTCCAAATAATATATATACATGGGTCGATATGATATGTCAAAACATTTGCATACGTGTCTATGGTATCCCAAGATTACATAATATATTAGAATACATGTATAATATAATAAGTTAGCTAGGATATGATTAATATAGATTTGTTACCAATTTTCACGTAGCTACAACAAGCAAAATTATCCAATCTTGTTTTACCCATAACTTCTTCGTTTTAAATCCGTTTTGAGTGATTCAAGTTGCTATGGTTTCATATTGCACTTAAGTTTATGAATCTAAACAGAAAAAGTATAAGTTTATAGTCGGAAATACAGGTTACAAGTCATTTTTGTAAAGGTAGTCATTTCAGTCGAAAGAACGACGTCTAGATGACCATTTTGGAAAACATACTTCCACTTTGAGTTTAACCATGATTTTTGGATATGGTTTCATGTTCATAAGAAAAATAATTTTTACAGAAGAACAACTTTTAAATCAAAGTTTATCATAGTTTTAAATTAACTAACCCAGAACAGCCCGTTGTGTTACTACGACGGCGTATATCCGGTTTTACGATGTTTTTTGTGTTTTCAGGTTTTAAATCATTAGGTTAGCATATCATATAGATATATATAACATGTGTTTAGTTGGTTTTAAAAATCAAGTTAGAAGGATTAACTTTTGTTTGCGAACAAGTTTAGAATTAACTAAACTATGTTCTATTGATTACAAGTTTAAACCTTCGAATAAGGTAGTTTTATATATATGAATCGAATGATGTTAAGAAAATAATTACTACCTCAGGTTTTGTGGATAAACCTACTGGAAATGAGAAAAATAGATCTAGCTTCAAAGGATCCTTGGATGGCTTGAAAGTTCTTGAAGCAAAATCATGACACGAAAACAAGTTCAAGTAAGATTTCCACTCAAAATAAGATTGTTAAAGTTATAGAAATTAAATCACAGTTTGAATATGAGTATTACCTTATATTAGAAAGATATCTTACTGTAAATAAGAAAGATTTCTTGAGGTTGGATGATCATTCAAAGAGGATTTGCAAGATTGGAAGTAAGCTAGCAAACTTGGAAGTGTTGTTGGTGTATTCTTGAGTAGTTGTTTTATAACTTGGTTTATGCATGGATTTATGAAATAGATTGAGCTAGATTTTGATGAAGATGATGAAGAACACTTAAAACAATGGAAGAACACTTGAGAGAGAGTAGTTTGATTCAAGAAAATTGAAAAATGAATGTGTTTATGGTGATGCTAGTTCACGTGAATTAGGATGGCAATATAGTCTTCATTAGTTTGTAATCTTATGAGATATTTCATGCTAGATGTTAAATGATGGTTCTCACATGGTTAGGTGACTCACATGGGCTGCTAAGAGCTGATCATTAGAGTGTATATACCAATAGTAAATACATTTAGAAGCTTGTATTGTACGAGTACAAATACGAGTGCATACGAGTAGAATTGTTGATGAAAATGAATGAGGATGTAATTGTAAGCATTTTTGTTAAATAGAAGTACTTTGATAAGTATCTTGAAGTCTTTAAAAAGTGTATGAATACATATTAAAACACTACATGTATATACATTTTAACTGAGTCGTTAAGTCATCGTTAGTCGTTACATGTAAGTGTTATTTTGAAACCTTTAGGTTAACGATCTTGTTAAATGTTATTAACTCATTGTTTATTATGTCTAATGAGATGTTAAATTATTACATTATCATTATATCATGATGTATTAATATATCTTAATATGATATATATACATTTAAATGTCGTTACAACGATAATCGTTACATATATGTCTCGTTTCGAAATTCTTAAGTAAGTAGTCTTGTTTTTTACATATGTAGTTCATTGTTAATATACTTAATGATATGTTTACTTATTATTTATCATGTTTATATATAGTGTATCAATATCTTAAAATGATTCATATGTATTTAGTAAGACGTTGTTATAACGATAATCGTTATATATATCGTTTTTGAGTTTCTTAATTCAATTGTCTCATTTTTATATATATAACTCATTGTTAAAATACCTAATGAGATACTTACTTATCATAATATCATGTTAATTATATATATATATATATATATATATATATATATATATATATATATATATATATATATATATATATATATATATATATATATATATATATATATATATATATATATATATATATATATATATATATATATATATATGTCATCATATAGTTTTTACAAGTTTTAACGTTCGTGAATCACCGGTCAACTTGGGTGGTCAATTGTCTATATGAAACCTATTTCAATTAATCAAGTCTTAACAAGTTAACAAGTTTGATTGCTTAACATGTTGGAAACACTTAATCATGTAAATATCAATTTCATTTAATATATATAAACATGAAAAAGTTCGGGTCACTACAGTACCTACCCGTTAAATAAATTTCGTCCCGAAATTTTAAGCAGTTGGAGGTATTGACGTATCTTCTGGAAATAAGTGCGGGTATTTCTTCTTCATCTGATCTTCTCATTCCCAGGTGAACTCGGGTCCTCTACGAGCATTCCATCGAACCTTAACAATTGGTATCTTGTTTTGCTTTAGTCTTTTAACCTCACGATCCATTATTTCGACGGGTTCTTCGATGAATTGAAGTTTTTCGTTGATTTGGATTTCGTCTAATGGAATAGTGAGATCTTCTTTAGCAAAATATTTCTTCAAATTCGAGACGTGGAAGGTGTTATGTACAGCCGCGAGTTGTTGAGGTAACTCAAGTCGGTAAGCTACTGGTCCGACACGATCAATAATCTTGAATGGTCCAATATACCTTAGATTTAATTTCCCTCATTTACCAAATCGAACAACGCCTTTCCAAGGTGCAACTTTAAGCATGACCATCTCTCCAATTTCAAATTCTATATCTTTTCTTTTAATGTCAGCGTAGCTCTTTTGTCGACTTTGGGCGGTTTTCAACCGTTGTTGAATTTGGATAATCTTCTCGGTAGTTTCTTGTATTATCTCTGGACCCGTAATCTGTCTATCCCCCACTTCACTTCAACAAATCGGAGACCTGCACTTTCTACCATAAAGTACTTCAAACGACGCCATCTCAATGCTTGAATGGTAGCTGTTGTTGTAGGAAAATTCTGCTAACGGAAGGTGTTGATATTGCTCAATAACATCATATATATCTATCGCAATATCGTGTAAAAATGCTCTAGAATCAAGGATAATGAAGGCGTTTCTACAAGTAATAGGCCAAGATGTGCAAATTTGTATCGGAGAGTGATTTATAAAGAGTTTTGATGATCTATGACCTTGGTTGATCCCGATACAAGTTAAGGTCTAATTTATGCTCTAAAATGGTAAAACAAGGCATCAAAGGTGTTAGGCTTCGTCCAAATGAAAGAAGATTGAAAAGAAAACGAAACAGCAATTTTCGTTACATTGGGACGCCGTCCAAGGATTTGGGACGCCGTCCAGCCTTTTAATGTGGGACGCCGTCCAAGTCTTTGGGACGCCGTCCAGCTCTTAAGAACGGGACGCCGTCCAGACTTTAGGACGCCGTCCTGTAGTAGGTTTTCAGCTACTTTTGCCTTTTGACCTACTTTCTCCACTTTAAAACCTACTGATTGAGGGACTGTTTTATCATACACGAAACCAGAGGTTACTGAGACGATTTTGGGAGCAAATTTGGTGAACTCCAAGCTCTTGAAAGAGGATCAACATCAAGTCTTCAAAGATCAAAACCTTCTCCATCCAAGATTCATTCTCTATTAGGTTGTTTTCTTGTCCTCCAACAATGAAATCTACTTATCAGTTGATTGTTATTTTGTTTGTAATTATGATTGTTGGCTAAACTCTATAATGTTCATCTAGATAAATAACTGAGATGTTGAATGTTTACTTTTGATTGATTGTTATTATGCACGATAGTTTGATGTTTGAATACAAGAACCATTCTTGTTAAAGCTTAATCCTTTCGATTCAACTAGTTGATACGTTCATTTGATTAAGAAACATCATCTTGTTAAATTAATGTATTGATTTACATCTAGTGACATGTGTTTATCCATCTTTTACCAAAAGGGATAAGTTGAGTTCAAATGGTTAGTTTATATAGGGATGTAAGAACGACTCTTGTAGATACTTTCGGATAGCCTAATTGATATGTGTAGTTATATAGGTGAAGGATCAATTCCCTAGATTATGTTATACATATTTTCATTACTCGATTCCATATAACTAATAGGTGTTAGTAATTTGCCTTATCTAGTGACATTTATAGGGATCTTATTACCACACTAAATTGATTACTTGGGTTGGGTGAATTGAGCATTTAACCGGACCAAGGGAATGAACTAGGCTAAATCATAAGTTGACAGAGGAGTGGATCATGATCAACACACCATTGACTTGATCATTCTTCAAGTCTTTAGACTAGTTGAATTAGTTGATTACAAATAGGAGGTCTTAGATGACAAGAACATCACTTGCGTCTTGTAATCCCGTTTGAGTGTTTACTCAAGACTACTCTTGGTGAACCGATCAATTAGTTCTCGTGCATAACCAATCAATCCGGTCTTAATCTTAAATAACATTCAACACCGAGGGTAAAAAGTCTAGATGAGCATTTTTCCTTAAATTGATATCAAATCTATCTTACTTGCTTTCTTTGCACTTATTTTCATCTTATAAACTTAAAATACCAAAAATATTGTTTTTACATTTAACCTTCTCTGATTTGGCTAAATTGTTAAATAGCCACCAAAACATAAAACTTGTACCTTTAAGTTTCATTTACTTAGTTAATCATAATATAGTTTCTAATTCTAGTTTGGCTAATATAACTGTCCTTGGAACGATACACGGAACTAAACCAGTTACTATACTACTACACGATCGGGTACACTGCCCGTTAGTGTGTAGCCATCTTTAATCGGTATTTTTCCGTACTATTTCATATAACAATTCATATACCACTTTTCGCACATCAGGTGTCGATCCCAACTGTTTTCGAAATCAATAACACATGCTCGTAGCATGTCTTCAAGCGTTTGTATCGTCCTTTCGCTCTGCCCATCAGTTCGCGTTTCCTTCTACCAAATCCCAGCTCCAATCATGTTTTCTAGGGTATGGTTACTTCATTTTCACATTTTTCTTTCTCAATTACTTGAATTGTATGTTTATATGTATAAATTGGTGAAGGATAAGTGTGGAGTGTTTGATTTTCATGATTATTGTTTAGACTAACATGCCTTAGTTGTTTAATTACCCATATTGAGCTAATTTTGCAAAAATTACATGTTTTTAAGGGTATGCTCATGATTCTAGGGTTTGTGGAAATTGAATCCGAATTTAGGGTGGTTAATTCATGATGTTGAGTTTATGTATGATGTTAATGAAGGTTGTGTAGTGTTTAATTATTGTTGGTGATATAGATGTCAATTTGGCCGGGTCATAATTTGAATGTTCTTGAATTTGTAGCATATTTTTGAATTGAAATGAACTTATGAAACATGTATGCTTGATTTTCATTTGTGTGAGCCTGTTGAAGTAGATTGATGGTATGGGTTGCTATAATGTATGACGTTATAATGGTCGTTTGAGCTAAAATTGTGAAAATTGTGTTATGATTTGTGATGAATATCATTAGAATGCAAGTTTAAATGTTATGACCTATTAACGCAACATGCTTGAGTCCTAAGTTGATGCTAAATTGTGAAGTTGTGATTTTCATTTTTGAAAGTGTATTAGCGAGTTCATATTGACTTTAGTTAGCTTTGGTTAAAAATTGTGAACATACGCTTTTGTTTAAATGATTCATAATACTTATGAACTTTGAATGGAATGATTAAGTTCTCTTGCTACTCGGTTATGTTTTTAGCTAACATTAACACAACGGTCTCTATGTTCTTTTGGTTTGGTGTTATTATGTTTTGCAGGGACAATCTAGCCGAGGAGGACCAGCAAAGAGAGGCAGGACCGCAGGTTTGGCTCCACCATCACCACCACCGCAACAACATTCATCATCATCGTCTGGAGAGGAAGAAGAGGAGGATCTAAATGATCCTCGAGTTTGGTTGAGACTGGTTCAAAATGACGACGACTACGCAGAAACATTTGAGAAGGTAAATAGCAGGCCTATTAATGCCACGTGGTATTTTATCTGGGGCCAGTTGGATGAGGCGGGTATGCACCACCATGTTTCCAACTTACTAGCCATCCCCTACGGTAGGATAGTTACCCACGCATGGGAACAAGTTTTCAGCATCAACGAACCAATTTATCCCGTACTACTAAAAAAATTCTACTCAACGGTACGGTTTAATAATGTCCGTGATTATTTGTCAAATGATTTTCTCCAGTTTCGGTTGGGGGCGAATATAGGGGTATAAGCAGTTTTGAGCTATGCAGAGTTTTGGGTATTTTTGAGGAACTCACCGACACCCAGTTAGGTGAATACTTGCGGGGTTCCGATTACGTTGGTCGATATGTTTTTAATGACACTGTTTATTGGCGAAGAATTTGTAGGCCAAATGCATATACACCATTCTAATCGAGCAGACACAGGTATAATGAGATTGCATCCAGGGATGATAGACTTCTGCATCGACTCATTGCATGCACTTTCAATGCGAGAGTCGAAGGCAACGAAAAGGTTAAAACTTTGGATCTATGGATAATGGACCAAATTAAACGGGGTCGCTATACCGACATTCCTGGGTTGATAGGAAACTATTTCCTGACCATCGCTACCGAGACACGGCGAGAAAAGCCGCTTCTTGAAGGCCACTACATCACCAGAATTGCTCGACACTTCAACATAGATTTCAGCCGATTACAGGAGTGTACTAACGTCATGAAACCATTAAAGAAGGTTTCTTATATCAATGCTAAAATGCTTATGAAAGATAGAAATGGGCATTTGGTACCTTTTGTGGCAGGTGGCGCAAGTGGCGCGAGTGGTAGTGGCGTGCAGCAAGAACAACAGGTAGAGGAGGAAGCAGAAATGGAGGCGCAAACGAACGTTGGTGATCAGGGCCCTTGGCATCCGTCCCAATCTAGTTGGGATAATTTGATTAGTAGTGTTAATAATATGAGGTTGAGTCCGAGTGAGCAAAGGACACACAACGATCGAATGTGGGATAGTCAGCAGCGAATGGAGCAACGACAGATTGCTCAAGGGCACGATCAGGGATGGATGAGTTATGGTATTGATTGGAATAACCATAACTCAGAGTTGTTTTATTCCAACCCCGAGCAGTACTATGGGACGACACGTCTGACACCCCAATATTACACGGATCCTCAAAACCCACCTCCTCCTCACCCGATTTATGATAATAACGCTGCGATGCAGGATGCTAGGAACCGGTTTGATCAGGAATACCCGCAAGGACGCCCGTACAGAGATGGTTCGGGAAACTACTTTTGGCCATATGGTAACTAATCCAGTTAAGGCCTGCGTGCCTTTGATCATTTTGTACACTGTTTTCAGACAATTTAATTTGTATGGTGTGTTTTTAGACAATATTTGGTTTGTAATAATTAACTAATTGTGTGGATTGATAATGGGTGTGGTTGAAAAAACACCATTATTTTTAGAATTATTTGTGTGGTTTATTTAATTGTGCAGCGTGATTGAACTTCAAAGACTGGCATTAAGTTCAGCAACATTTGATATTATGATGTATGTATGATGATAATCGCGGAATGGACGATGCTCTTATGCTGGCAGTAAGTTCAGCGGCATCCGTCTACATGTTCCACGATTTGCAGGTTAAAAATTGAAAATTTCTACAATCACCCTATCACTTTGCCCTCTAAATTTAATCCTTTTTCTGATTTCATGCAGTGAGGGCCTTGCATGATCTCAAGTGTGGGGTGGGGAATAGAAATTTATCGGGAACTCGTTTTACTAAAATTAAGGCGTTTATATAAAAAAAAAAAATTTAAAATTTTCAAGTAGCCTTAAAAACGATTAAATGTCCAAAAACCATGTTACACACATTGTGGTCTTAAAATCTAGAAAATAAATGTTGATTTATGTTTTAAATTATTAATAGTCTTTGAAGTTGCTCTATCATTCAATTATTTGGATGAAAATCCTACTAGTTTAGTAAAGCTAACTTGTAGGTCACTTGTACCAAAACGAGTGTAAACCGTGATAGAGCGGTGATTGTATAGCGTGGTCGGAAACCGGATCTCGCGCCAGATCGAAAACCCTAAGGACGATCCTCATTGTTTCTCCTAACAAGGAGAATGTTGTGTCCGACCACTTCTTATGACCAATAGGATGTATCTATTCCATCCTCAAGGAAGTAAAGTCTTCCGAATGACACACTTACTGATTTAATTCAGAAGATGTAGTCCAGACCAGTTGTAGGGTGACGAAAAATCTTGAAAAGTCATTACTAACATCGACTGGAAATCTACCAGGCCTCAACGTCAAACAGGGAAACTGGTAGTCAAAGTTTGTCTCAATGGGGGAGATTTACTAGTAAAATGGGAAGCGCACCATGATACACAAAATGTCAGTGAATTGATCAGATTCCCAGTGGATAACCTCCGGAAAGGTAAGATATCATCTTTTAAGACTGATGAACCTCAATCTTCATGATTGATTTAACGGATTAGATGATTACCACATAATTGTCAATGATATCCGGACGTAATGTGTATCCTCCTAAGCACATTATTTTCTTACGGGAATCGCATGGTGTTAGGTACCGTGGGAGGGATTGGCTTGACCAATAGCGGGAAACCCGCACTCATTTTTCAAAATTCAGAAAATCCAACAAAATCGGAAAACGTGCCTAGTTTTAAAACTAGCATGATATTTTCAAAAACCATAAAACGTTTTCATAAGGTCCTGATTTCCGTAGGATCAAATTTTTCGGATACTTGGCTCTAATCTCCCAAAAATGCGTGTGTGTATTTCCATTGTGTATATAGTGTGAGTGTGATTACAATAAAGGTGTGGTATACTTAAAGTGTGTGTTTCATATAGCGTGAGTTGTGTTCCATATCAACGTGTGTGTATCGTGTGAATCGAGTGATTTATGTAATGTTTGTAATCTATATTGTGTGATTGTGTTTGATATTGTTCCACTTTGTAAAGAAAGAATTGCTTGAGGACAAGCAAGGTTTAAGTGTGGGGTGTTTTGATATTTCTCAATAACATCATATATATCTATCGCAATATCGTGTAAAAATGCTCTAGAATCAAGGATAATGAAGGCGTTTCTACAAGTAATAGGCCAAGATGTGCAAATTTGTATCAGAGAGTGATTTATAAAGAGTTTTGATGATCTATGACCTTGGTTGATCCCGAGTTAAGGTCTAATTTATGCTCTAAAATGGTAAAACAAGGCATCAAAGGTGTTAGGCTTCGTCCAAATGAAAGAAGATTGAAAAGAAAACGAAACAGCAATTTTCGTTACATTGGGACGCCGTCCAAGGATTTGGGACGCCGTCCAGCCTTTTAATGTGGGACGCCGTCCAAGTCTTTGGGACGCCGTCCAGCTCTTAAGAACGGGACGCCGTCCAGACTTTAGGACGCCGTCCTGTAGTAGGTTTTCAGCTACTTTTGCCTTTTGACCTACTTTCTCCACTTTAAAACCTACTGATTGAGGGACTGTTTTATCATACACGAAACCAGAGGTTACTGAGACGATTTTGGGAGCAAATTTGGTGAACTCCAAGCTCTTGAAAGAGGATCAACATCAAGTCTTCAAAGATCAAAACCTTCTCCATCCAAGATTCATTCTCTATTAGGTTGTTTTCTTGTCCTCCAACAATGAAATCTACTTATCAGCTGATTGTTATTTTGTTTGTAATTATGATTGTTGGTTAAACTCTATAATGTTCATCTAGATAAATAACAGAGATGTTGAATGTTTACTTTTGATTGATTGTTATTATGCACGATAGTTTGATGTTTGAATACAAGAACCATTCTTGTTAAAGCTTAATCCTTTCGATTCAACTAGTTGATATGTTCATTTGATTAAGAAACATCATCTTGTTAAATTAATGTATTAATTTACATCTAGTGACATGTGTTTATCCATCTTTTACCAAAAGGGATAAGTTGAGTTCAAATGGTTAGTTTATATAGGGATGTAAGAACGACTCTTGTAGATACTTTCGGATAGCCTAATTGATATGTGTAATTATATAGGTGAACGATCAATTCCCTAGATTATGTTATACATATTTTCATTACTCGATTACATATAACTAATAGGTGTTAGTAATTTGCCTTATCTAGTGACGTTTATAGGGATCTTATTACCACACTAAATTGATTACTTGGGTTGGGTGAATTGAGCATTTAACAGGACCAAGGGAATGAACTAGGCTAAATCATAAGTTGACATAGGAGTGGATCATGATCAACACACCATTGACTTGATCATTCTTCAAGTCTTTAGACTAGTTGAATTAGTTGATTACAAATAGGAGGTCTTAGATGACAAGAACATCACTTGCGTCTTGTAATCCCGTTTGAGTGTTTACTCAAGACTACTCTTGGTGAACCG
This sequence comes from Rutidosis leptorrhynchoides, assembly GCF_046630445.1. Taxonomy (NCBI): domain Eukaryota; kingdom Viridiplantae; phylum Streptophyta; class Magnoliopsida; order Asterales; family Asteraceae; genus Rutidosis; species Rutidosis leptorrhynchoides. Next base: position 641,497,979 of record NC_092333.1, on the reverse strand, counting down.
ATCAATTAGTTCTCGTGCATAACCAATCAAACCGGTCTTAATCTTAAATAACATTCAACACCGAGGGTAAAAAGTCTAGATGAACATTTTTCCTTAAATTGATATCAAATCTATCTTACTTGCTTTCTTTGCACTTATTTTCATCTTATAAACTTAAAAGACCAAAAATATTGTTTTTACATTTAACCTTCTCTGATTTGGCTAAATTGTTAAATAGCCACCAAAACATAAAACTTGTACCTTTAAGTTTCATTTACTTAGTTAATCATAATATAGTTTCTAATTCTAGTTTGGCTAATATAACTGTCCTTGGAACGATACACGGAACTAAACCAGTTACTGTACTACTACACGATCGGGTACACTGCCCGTTAGTGTGTAGCCATCTTTAATCGGTATTTTTCCGTACTATTTCATATAACAATTCATATACCACTTTTCGCACATCAGGTGTCGATCCCAACTGTTTTCGAAATCAATAACACATGCTCGTAGCATGTCTTCAAGCGTTTGTATCGTCCTTTCGCTCTGCCCATCAGTTTGTGGATGATAGGCAGTACTCATGTCTAGACGAGTTCCTAATGCTTGCTGTAATGTCTGCCAGAATCTTGAAATAAATCTGCCATCCCTATCAGAGATAATAGAGATTGGTATTCCATGTCTGGAGACGACTTCCTTCAAATACACTCATGCTAACTTCTCCATCTTGTCATCTTCTCTTATTGGCAGGAAGTGTGCTGATTTGGTGAGATGATCAACCATTACCAAGATAGTATCAAAACCACTTGCAGTTCTTGGCAATTTAGTGATGAAATCCATGGTAATGTTTTCCCATTTCCATTCCGGGATTTCGGGATGTTGAAGTAGACATGATGGTTTCTGATGCTCAGCTTTGACCTTAGAACACGTCAAACATTCCCCTACGTATTTAGCAACATCGGCTTTCATACCCGGCCACCAAAAATGTTTCTTGAGATCCTTGTACATCTTCCCCGTTCCAGGATGTATTGAGTATCTGGTTTTATGAGCTTCTCTAAGTACCATTTATCTCATATCTCCAAATTTTGGTACCCAAATTCTTTCAGCCCTACACCGGGTTCCGTCTTCCTGAATATTAAGATGCTTCTCCGATCCTTTGGGTATTTCATCCTTTAAATTTCCCTCTTTTAAAACTCCTTGTTGCGCCTCCTTTATTTGAGTAGTAAGGTTAGTGTGAATCATTATATTCATAGCTTTTACTCGAATGGGTTCTCTGTCCTTTCTGCTCAAGGCGTCGGCTACCACATTTGCCTTCCCCGGGTGGTAACGAATCTCAAAGTCATAATCATTCAACAATTCAATCCACCTGCGCTGCCTCATATTCAGTTGTTTCTGATTAAATATGTATTTAAGACTTTTGTGGTCGGTATATATAATACTTTTGACCCCATATAAGTAGTGCCTCCAAGTCTTTAATGCAAAAACAACCGTGCCTAATTCCAAATCATGCGTCGTATAATTCTGCTCGTGAATCTTCAATTGTCTAGACGCATAAGCAATTACCTTCGTTCGTTACATTAATACACAACTGAGACCTTGCTTTGAGGCGTCACAATATATCACAAAATCATCATTCCCTTCAGGTAATGACAATATAGGTGTCGTAGTTAACTTTTTCTTTAACAATTGAAACGCTTTCTTATGTTCATCCTTCCATTCAAATTTCCTCCCTTTATGCGTTAATGCTGTCAAGGATTTTGCTATTCTGGAAAAATCTTGGATGAACCTTCTGTAGTAACCAGCTAGTCCTAAAAATTGGCGTATATGCTTCGGAGTTTTCGGGGTTTCCCACTTTTCAACGGTTTCAATCTTTGCTGGATTCACCTGAATACCTTCTTTGTTCACTATGTGACCGAGGAATTGTGTAGTGACCCGAACTTTTTCATGTTTATATATATTAATTGAGATTGATATTTACATGACTAAATGTTTCCAACGTGTTAAGCAATCAAACTTGTTAAGACTTGATTAAATGAAATAAGTTTCATATAGACAATTGATCACCCAAGTTGACTGGCGATTCACGAACGTTACAAATTTGTAAAAACTATATGTTGTGGTATATATAGACATATATATATATGGTTGACATGAGATTATGATGAGTAAGTATCTCACTAAGTATATTAACAATGTGTGATATACATAAGAAATGAGATTACTAAGTTAAGAAACTCGAAATGATATATATAACGATTATCGTTATGATAACGTCTACTAAATACATATGTATCATATTAAGATATTGATACACTTTATTTAACATGATAAAATGATATTTAAATATATCATTAAGTGTGTTAACAATGAACTACATATGTAAAAACAAGACTACTAACTTAATGATTTCGAAACGAGACATATATGTAACGATTATCGTTGTAACGACATTTAAATGTATTTATATCATATTAAGATATATTAATATATCATAATATCATGATAATATAATAATTTAACATCTCATTAGATATAATAAACATTGGGTTAACAACATTTAACAAGATCGTTAACTTAAACGTTTCAAATCAACATTTACATGTAACGACTAACGATGACTTAACGACTCAGTTAAAATGTATATACATGTAGTGTTTTAATATGTATTCATACACTTTTGAAAGACTTCAAGACACTTATCAAAATACTTCTACTTAACAAAAATGCTTACAATTACGTCCTCGTTCAGTTTCATCAACAATTCTACTCGTATGCACCCGTATTCGTACTCGTACAATACACAGCTTTTAGATGTATGTACTATTGGTATATACACTCCAATGATCAGCTCTTAAAAGCCCATGTGAGTCACCTAACACATGTGGGAACCATAATTTGTCAAATAGCATGAAATATCTCATAAAATTACAAAAATATGAGTAATCATTCATGACTTATTTACATGAAAACAAAATTACACATCCTTTATATCTAATCCATATACCAACGACCAAAAACACCTACAAATACTTTCATTCTTCAATTTTCTTCATCTAAGTGATCTCTCTCAAGTTCTATCTTCAAGTTCTAAGTGTTCTTCATAAATTCCATAAGTATAGTTTCATAAAAATCAAGAATACTTCCAAGTTTGCAAGTCTACTTCCAAGCTTTCAAATCCATTCCAAGTAATCATCTAAGATCAAGGAACCTTTGTTATTTACAGTAGGTTATCTTTCTAATTCAAGTTAATATTCATATTCAAACTTTGATTCAATTTCTACAACTATAACAATCTTATTTCGAGTGAAAATCTTACTTGAACTGTTTTCGTGTCATGATTCTGTTTCAAGAACTTTCAAGCCATCCAAGGATCCTTTAAAGCTAGATCCATTTTTCATATTTCCAGTAGTTTTATCTAGAAAACTTGAGTTAGTAATGATGTTCATAACATCATTCGATTTATACATATAAAGCTATCTTATTCGAAGGTTTAAACTTGAAATCACTAGAACATAGTTTAGTTAATTCTAAACTTGTTCGCAAACAAAAGTTAATCCTTCTAACTTGACTTTTAAAATCAACTAAACACATGTTCTATATCTATATGATATGCTAACTTAATGATTTAAAACCGGAAAACACGAAAAACACCGTAAAACCGGATATACGCCGTTGTAGTAACACCGCGGGCTGTTTTGGGTTAGTTAATTAAAAACTATGATAAATTTTGATTTAAAATTTGTTCTTCTGGGAAAATGATTTTTCTTATGAACATGAAACTATATCCAAAAATCATGGTTAAACTCAAAGTGGAAGTATGTTTTCCAAAATGGTCATCTAGACATCGTTCTTTCGACTGAAATGACTACCTTTACAAAAACGACTTGTAACCTGTAATTCTGACTGTAAACTTATAATTTTTCTGTATAGATTCATAAACTTAAGTTCAATATGAAACCATAGCAATTGGATTCACTCAAAACGGATTTAAAACGAAGAAGTTATGGGTAAAACAAGATTGGATATTTTTGATCTTTTTAGCTACGGGAAATGTTTAACAAATCTATACAAATCATATCCTAGCTAACTTATATTGTATTATACATGTATTCTAATATATTATGTAATCTTGGGATACCATAGACACGTATGCAAATGTTTTGACATATCATATCGACCCATCTATATATATTATTTGGAACAACCATAGACACTCTATATGCAGTAATGTTGGAGTTAGCTATACAGGGTTGAGGTTGATTCCAAAAATATATATAGTTTGAGTTGTGATCTAGCCTGAGATGTGTATACACTGGGTCGTGGATTGATTCAAGATAATATATATTGATTTATTTCTGTACATCTAATTATGGACAACTAGTTGTAGGTTACTAACAAGGACAGCTGACTTAATAAACTTAAAATAGTAAAACGTATTAAAAATGTTATAAATATATTTCGAACATACTTTGATATATATGTACATATTTGTTATAGGTTCGTGAATCGACCAGTGGCCAAGTCTTACTTCCCGACGAAGTAAAAATCTGTGAAAGTGAGTTATAGTCCCACTTTTAAAATCTAATATTTTTGGGATGAGAATACATGCAGGTTTTATAAATGATTTACAAAATAGACACAAGTACGTGAAACTACATTCTATGGTTGAATTATCGAAATCGAATATGCCACTTTTTATTAAGTCTGGTAATCTAAGAATTAGGGAACAGACACCCTAATTGACGCGAATCCTAAAGATAGATCTATTGGTCCTAACAAATCCCATCCAAAGTACTGGATGCTTTAGTACTTCGAAATTTATATCATATCCGAAGGGTGTCCCGGAATGATAGGGATATTCTTATATATGCATCTTGTTAATGTCGGTTACCAGGTGTTCACCATATGAATGATTTTTATCTCTATGTATGGGATGTATATTGAAATATGAAATCTTGTGGTCTATTGTTACGATTTGATATATATAGGTTAAACTTATAACTCACCAACATTTTTGTTGACGTTTTAAGCATGTTTATTCTCAGGTGATTATTAAGAGCTTTCGCTGTTGCATGCTAAAATAAGGACAAGATTTGGAGTCCATGCTTGTATGATATTATGTAAAAACTGCATTCAAGAAACTTATTTTTGATGTAATATATTCTTATTGTAAACCATTATGTAATGGTCGTGTGTAAACGGTATATTTTAGATTATCATTATTTGATAATCTACGTAATGCTTTTAAACCTTTATCGATAAAATAAAGGTTATGGTTGTTTTAAAAATGAATGCAGTTTTTGAAAAACGTCTTATATAGAGGTCAAAACCTCGCGACGAAATCAATTAATATGGAACATTTATAATCAATATGAACTGGACATTTCAAATAAAACATAAGCAGATTTATTGTCAATAAGAAACGTACCCGTAACAAGCTCCGGGTCTTCCTGCGCTTCTGCCGTATTAATATTGAAAACTCTTCCGCGGCCCTGCCCACTAGTATTCCCCTGATTCGGGCAATTTCTACTAATGTGGCCCAGTTTTCCATATGCAAAGCAAACTATGGCGGCATTATCTATTCCGACATTATTTGTTCTTTTAATTCTGTTAAACTTTGGTCCGTAGGCCTCACACTTTGCCGCACTATGACCATTTCTTCTACACCTGGTGCAAAATGTCGTGCAGAACCCCTGGTGATTCTCTTCACACCTTTGGCATGGCTGTTTTTGGTTTTTGTTGCCATTGTTGTTATTGAGATTGTTGTTGGGATTGCTATTGTTGCTATAGTTGTTGTTGTTGTTGTTGTTGGGACAGTTATTGTAGTTGTTGTTGGGACGCTTATTGAAGTTGTTCTTGCGATTGATGTTGCGGTTGTTGGGATAGTTATTGCAATTTTGGTTGTGATTGTTGTTGTTGTATTGGTGACTCTTGTCATTGGTTTCTTCCCACTTTCTCTTGACTTGTTTCATGTTAGCCTCTTCAGTCGTCTGCTCTTTAATCCTTCCTTCTATATGGTTCACTAATTTGTGAGCCATTCGACTTGCCTTTTGTATGGAGGCGGGCTCGTGTGAACTCACATCTTCTTGAATCCTTTCCGGTAACCCTTTTACAAATGCGTCGATCTTCTCTTCTTCGTCTTCAAACGTTCTGGGACACAATAGGCACAATTCGGTGAATTGTCGTTCGTACGTGGTGATATCGAAACCTTGCGTTCTTAATCCTCTAAGCTCTACCTTGAGCTTGTTGACCTCGTTTCTGGGATGATACTGCTCGTTCATCAATTGCATGAATGCTGACCACGGTAGTGCGTAAGCAGCATCTTGTCCTACCTGCTTGAGATAGGTATTCCACCATGTTAGCGCCGTACCTGTGAAGGTATGCGTAGCGTACTTTACTTTGTCTTCTTCAGTACATTTACTTATGGAAAACACTGATTCAACCTTCTCGGTCCACCGTTACAATCCAATTGGACCCTCGATTCCATCAAATTCCAAAGGTTTGCAGGCAGTGAATTCTTTGTAGAAACATCCTACACGATTTCTTGTGGAATTTGTTCCACTGCTAGAATCAGAGTTATTGTTGTTATTTTGCATTGCGGCTTGTACTGCGGCTATGTTCACAGCAAGGAAAACACGGAAGTCTTCCTCACTCATGTTCAAGTTTTAACGAGTTGTCGGTGCCATTTCCTTCAAATATAGCCAAAAGAATTGAGTTAATCATATAGAATTTAAGAGTAGTCAATAATATTTCGTAGCATAATATGAACTTATTTATAAAAGCTTTTTCTTCATATTAGCATTTTATAGTTTTAATTCGGGTAGTACCTACCCGTTAAGTTCATACTTAGTAGCTATTATACAATTCAACTACTACGATTCTATATGAAAAACTTATTACAATAATATTTCGCGTTCAAACATTTATACAATATTTTACAAACATACAATACCACTATTATACATATAGGATGAAATATATCACATAATAACTTGTTACTCGGTAGCTATAAAGGCAATTCTAGTTAATAAGCAAGCCGTTCAGCAAAAGAAATAAAGACACGTAATTCATAAGTCCGGAAACAAGTCATGCATTCTGGTTGTACTATGTCTAATATTATTTCCCATCCTTGGTTATGTAGTAGATAACCATTATGACCGTTAGCTAGGCAGCATGTTGTAACGTCATCAAAAGGACGAGGGTTTCGTAATGCCCAAAAGCCCCGTAATAATCTAAAAACCTTGTTTCTCACCTCAACTACCGAGTCCGTCACTTGTGGGAATGTTTTATTTAAAAGTTGCAACCCAATGTTCTTTTTCTCAATTTGATGAGAAGCGAACATTATTAACCCGTAAGCATAACATGCTTCTTTATGTTGCATGTTAGAAGCTCTTTCTAAAGAACGGAGTCCTATGTTGGGATATGTTGAGTCAAAATAGGTTCGTAACCCGTAGCGTAAAATTGCATCTGGGTTTCCCGCACTAAATGCCTTAAAGAAAACTTGGCATAACTTAAAGTCTCTCCAATGTGATATACCCTATCTTTCAAAGGAAAGCCCTTTATATACTAAGGCATGCCTGGAATGTCTTTCAAACGTTTGACAAACTAATTTTGCCGTAACTAATTGTGCTCATGAATTCTGCCCGACTCTAGACAAGATTTCCTCAATCATATCTCCTGGTAGGTCTTCTAAAATTTTTGGTTGTCTATCCTTAACGTTCATTTTGTGTTTTTATACTGTAAAATAGACAAGGATTAGATTCGTAAAAGATAACTAACAAACAATACAAGCAATTTTTACATAGAACATAAAAGTACAAGCACACTACAATACATGTAATACATAACATGATTACAACCCTCTAATCTGAATCACTGGTTTCTTCTTCTTCGGACTTGGTTCGTTTTCCTAATTTTCTAGGGATATATGGTGTTCCTCTAATACGAGCCTTCGTTTTCCACAATGGTTTAGAAAAACCTGGTGGTTTAGAGGTTCCCAGGTTATTGTTACAATTTAGGAAATACGGATGTTGCCGATACATATAAAGTTCATCGGGGTTGGAATCAGGTTTCTCTATTTTTACACCTTTTCCCTTATTATTTTCTTTTGCTTTATTAAATTGGGTCGAGGTAATTTCTATAACATCATAGGAATCCTCATCGGGATCCGATTCATCAGAAAATTGGTAATCTTCCCAATATTTTGCTTCCTCGGCGGAAACACCATTGACCATTTTTAACTTTGGTCTGTTGGTTGAGGATTTTCTTTTATTTAAATGATTTACTGTAGGTTTCAATATTTCTTCCTCCAGAACCTCTTCTTCTTCCGGTTCCTCCTCTTCTGGTTCCTCCTCTTCCGGTTCCTCTTCGGGAATTTGTGGATCTTCCCAAAATATTTTCGACTCTTCATTATTATTAGGTAAGTCGATGGGATTTGTACTAGAGGTAGACATCTATCACACAATATCAAACATGTTAAGAGATTAATATATCACATAATATTTACATGTTACAATTTGTAGTTTCCAACAAAAGTGTTAAGCAATCGTTTTTAAAGAAAACATGGTCGAAGTCCAGACTCACTAATGTATCATAACAAACTCGATAAGACACACTAATGCAAATTTCTGGTTCTCTAAGACCAATGTTCGGATACCAACTGAAATGTCCCGTTCATATTGATTATAAACGATCCATATTAATTGATTTCGTTGCGAGGTTTTGACCTCTATATGAGACATTTTTCAAAGACTGCATTCGTTTTTAAAACAACCATAAACTTTATTTTATCGACAAGGTTAAAAAGACACCACCAAGATTATCCAGAAATGATAATCTAAAAATATCACACTTACACACTACCAATACATATTGGTTTACAATATTAATATGTTACAACAAAGTAAATCTCGAATGCAGTTTTAAACAATATTATACAAGCATGCTGACACCAAATCTTGTCCATATACTAGCATGCAACAGCGGAAGCTCTTAATAATCACCTGAGAATAAACATGCTTTAAACGTCAACAAAAATGTTGGTGAGTTATAGGTTTAACCTATATATTTATCAAATCGTAATAATAGACCACAAGATTTCATATTTCAATATACATCCCATATATAGAGATAAAAATCATTCATATGGTGAACACCTGGTAACCGAAATTAACAAGATGCGTATAAGAATATCCCCTATCATTCCGAAAAATCCTTCGGACATGATAAAAACAACATCGAAGTACTAAAGCATCCGCAACCATGGATGGGGTTCGTTAGGCCCAATAGATCTATCTTTAGGATTCGCGTCAATTAGTAGATCGGTTTACTAATTCTTAGGCTACCAAGCAAAAGGGGCATATTCGGCTTCGATCATTCACCCATATAATGTAGTTTCAATTACTTGTGTCTATTTCGTAAAACATTTATAAAACTGCATGTATTCTCATCCCAAAAATATTAGATTTTAAAAGTGGGACTATAACTCACTTTCACAGATTTTTACTTCGTTGGGAAGTAAGACTTGGCCACTGGTCGATTCACAAACCTATAACAAATATGTACATATATATCAAAGTATGTTCAAAATATATTTACAATATTTTTAATACGTTTTACTGTTTTAAGTTTATTAAGTCAGCTGTCCTCGTTAGTAACCTACAACTAGTTGTCCACAGTTAGATGTACAGAAATAAATCGATATATATTATCTTGAATCAATCCACGACCCAGTGTATACACGTCTTAGGCTAGATCACAACTCAAAGTATATATATTTTTGGAATCAACCTCAACCCTGTATAGCTAACTCAAACATAACTGCATATAGAGTGTCTATGGTTGTTCCAAATAATATATATATATGGGTCGATATGATATGTCAAAACATTTGCATACGTGTATATGGTATCCCAAGATTACATAATATATTAGAATACATGTATAATACAATAAGTTAGCTAGGATATGATTAATATAGATTTGTTACCAATTTTCACGTAGCTACAACAAGCAAAATTATCCAATCTTGTTTTACCCATAACTTCTTCGTTTTAAATCCGTTTTGAGTGTTTCAAGTTGCTATGGTTTCATATTGCACTTAAGTTTATGAATCTAAATAGAAAAAGTATAAGTTTATAGTCGGAAATACAGGTTACAAGTTGTTTTTGTAAAGGTAGTCATTTCAATCGAAAGAACGACGTCTAGATGACCATTTTGGAAAACATACTTCCACTTTGAGTTTAACCATGATTTTTGGATATGGTTTCATGTTCATAAGAAAAATCATTTTCCCAGAAGAACAACTTTTAAATAAAAGTTTATCATAGTTTTAAATTAACTAACCCAAAACAGCCCGCGGTGTTACTACGACGGCGTATATCCGGTTTTACGGTGTTTTTCGTGTTTTCAGGTTTTAAATCATTAGGTTAACATATCATATAGATATAGAACATGTATTTTGTTGATTTTAAAATTCAAGTTAGAAGGATTAACTTTTGTTTGCGAACAAGTTTAGAATTAACTAAACTATGTTCTATTGATTACAAGTTTAAACCTTCGAATAAGGTAGTTTTATATATATGAATCGAATGATGTTAAGAACATCATTACTACCTCATGTTTTGTGGATAAACCTACTGAAAATGAGAAAAATAGATCTAGCTTCAAAGGATCCTTTGATGGCTTGAAAGTTCTTGAAGCAAAATCATGACAAGAAAACAAGTTCAAGTAAGATTTCCACTCGAAATAAGATTGTTAAAGTTATAGAAATTGAATCAAAGTTTGAATATGAGTATTACCTTATATTAGAAAGATATCTTACTGTAAATAATAAAGATTTCTTGAGGTTGGATGATCACTCAAAGTGGATTTGCAAGATTTGAAGTAAGCTAGCAAACTTGGAAGTGTTATTGGTGTGTTCTTGAGTAGTTGTTTTATAACTTGGTTTATGTATGGATTTATGAACTAGATTGAGCTAGATTTTGATGAAAATGATGAAGAACGCTTAGAACAATGAAAGAACACTTGAGAGAGAGTAGTTTGATTCAAGAAAATTGAAAAATGAAAGTGTTTATGGTGATGCTAGTTCACGTGAATTAGGATGGCAATATAGTCTTCATTAGTTTGTAATCTTATGAGATATTTCATGCTAGATGTTAAATGATGGTTCCCACATGGTTAGGTGACTCACATGGGCTGCTAAGATCTGATCATTGGAGTGTATATACCAATAGTAAATACATTTAGAAGCTGTGTATTGTACGAGTACAAATACGAGTGCATACGAGTAGAATTGTTGATGAAAATGAATGAGGATGTAATTGTAAGCATTTTTGTTAAGTAGAAGTACTTTGATAAGTGTCTTGAAGTTTTTCAAAAGTGTATGAATACATATTAAAACACTACATGCATATACATTTTAACTGAGTCGTTAAGTCATCGTTAGTCGTTACATGTAAGTGTTATTTTGAAACCTTTAGGTTAACGATCTTGTTAAATGTTATTAACTCATTGTTTATTATGTCTAATGAGATGTTAAATTATTATATTATCATGATATCATGATGTATTAATATATCTTAATATGATATATATACATTTAAATGTCGTCACAACGATAATCGTTACATATATGTCTCGTTTCGAAATTCTTAAGTTAGTAGTCTTGTTTTTACATATGTAGTTAATTGTTAATATACTTAATGATATGTTTACTTATCATTTATCATGTTTATATATAGTGTATCAATATCTTAAAATGATTCATATGTATTTAGTAAGACGTTGTTATAACGATAATCGTTATATATATCATTTTCGAGTTTCTTAATTCAATAGTCTCATTTTTATATATATAACTCATTGTTAAAATACCTAATGAGATACTTACTTATCATAATATCATATTAATTATATATATATATATATATATATATATATATATATATATATATATATATATATATATATATATATATATATATATATATATATATATATATATATATATCCATATATATGTCATCATATAGTTTTTACAAGTTTTAACGTTCGTTAATCACCGATCAACTTGGGTGGTCAATTGTCTATATAAAACCTATTTCAATTAATCAAGTCTTAACAAGTTTGATTGCTTAACATGTTGGAAACACTTAATCATGTAAATATCAATTTTATTTAATATATATAAACATGGAAAAGTTCGGGTCACTACAGCCACCACCACTTGAGACCGCCACTACCAACCAACCACAACCGCCATCATCTCCATATTCAACCAAAACTAAACCCACCACCAATGTGTCTCTATTTTCGTTTCAAGTTCAACCGAGATCATCACCATCGACCACCTTATAACTACAACCGCCACTATCATCTTTCATCATTTTTCTCGTTCTCTCTCTTATTTGTAACCAAGAACCACCATGGTTCTACACCATCTTCAAGACTCGACACCACCATAATCGTTTTCTTGATCAAAACACCACCTCATCCGTCATCACAAACCCACTTAACAATCACTCAATTTGAAATGCCCCTTTCATATTAATTATAAACGTTTCATATTAATTGGTTTCTTTGCGAGGTTTTGACCTCTATATGAGACGTTTTCAAATCTTGCATTCGTTTTTAAAAACAACCATAACCTTTATTATTGAATAAATGTCTTAATGACATAATTTAGATTGTCTATCAAAGACAATCTCCACAAATAAATAAGTTTTTACACAACCCATTACAATATGATCAAATATATTACAACAACACTCCGAATGCAAGTTTAAACAATATAAACAATTATGCCGACTCCGAATATTGACCTTGGGTTGGCATACGACAGGAAGCGTTTTTAATATTCACCTGAGAATAAACATGCTTAAAATGTTAACAAAAAATGTTGGTGAGTCATAGGTTTAATTTCTATATAATAATCATAACATTTAATAAGCCACAAGATTTCATTTAATTAAATGAGCAGGATCATTACAACTGCAAAAATCATTCATACAATGAGTCACCTGGTAACCGACCTTAACATAGAGCGCTTAAGATATCTGGCATCATACATTCCACTATTCAAATGTATGACAAGAACCCTTCGAAGTATTAAAGCATTTCCACTATTCGAAAATGGGGGTGGTTGGTGCCCGTAGATCTACCTTTAGGATTCGCGTCAATTAGTGTTTTTCACTAATTCTTAGGTTACCAAGCATAATAATAATAAGTACAGATATCCGGTATAACAAAACAGTCGTAGAATGTAGTTTCATGAACTTGTGCTTATTTTGTAAAACATTTATAAATTTGCATGTATTCTCATCCCAAAATAATTTAGATAGTAAAAATGGGACTATAACTCACTTGTGATTTTCGAATAGATGGTGATAAGACTAGGCCTTTTGACAAATTCACGAACCTAATAATAATATTCTTGTGTCAAGATATATATATATATATATATATATATATATAATTAATATTCCATACTTATGATACTTGTGATAATTTTTATTGTCCATTGTTAGTAGTCCAACGTTCGTAGTCCAATAGTCCAACAGTATAAATATATATAAAAATATAAATGCGTATATTGTGTTAGAATTCACTAACACTATAATATATTGTCTTAATATAATAAGACACATAATATGTATATTGTCTGAAGCAATCCACGACCCATTGTATACATGTCTCAGGCTCGATTACAACTCAAAGTATATAATATTTTGGAATCCACTTCGACCCACAGCTACATGTCTCAGGCTCGATTACAACTCAAAGTATATAATATTTTGGAATCCACTTCGACCCACAGCTAACTCGAGATTACTATCAATGGTGTCTAATAGTTCGTTCCAATAATATATATAGAAGAAGTCAAAATGATATGTCAAAACTTTGTATACGAATCCACGGTGATCAAGTCATATATATATATATGGTGCCTTACGATCTTTATTAAGACTATAATATATTGTCGTAGAACTTAATCACGACTATTATAAATTGTATTTCCATAAGTTCGGGAACAAGACATGTATAAATACATGTAGGATACAAGGTAAGTTAGCTAGGATAAGGTTAGCATCCATTTTTATTAATCAAAACTGTAGCTAAAAACAAGCAAAAATATCCAATTTTGTTTTACCCATAATTTCTTCGTTACAAATCCGTTTTGAGTGATTCGAGTTGCCATGGTTTCGTATCGAACTCAACATAATTAATATTAACAGAAAAAGTATAAGTTTATAGTCGAAAATACGGCTTAGGTGTCAAATAAGAGAAGATAGTCATATCCATCGTAAGAACGACATCTTGATGACCCTTTTGAAAAACATACTTTCACTTAGAGTTTAACCATAGATTTTGGATATATTTCATATCCATATAAAATAAGATTTTTCACCAAAGAAAATCTTTTATTTCAAAGTTTAAGATAGGTTTTTAAAATTAAACCCAAAACAGCCCCCGATGATCTATGACGGCGTATGTTCAGTTTTAAGGTGTTCTTCGTGTTTACAAGTTTTATATCCTTATGTTAACTTGACATACTGTCATAATACATGTGTTGAAGTATTTTAAAAGTCAAGTTAGAAGGATTAAATTTGTTTTTGAACAAGTTTAGAATTAATCTAAACTATGTTCTTGTTGTTGTAAGTTATAAACTCATAATAAGATAGCTATATGGATATGAATCGAAAAAGATTATGAATAAGGTGACTACCTCAAATTAAATGAAAAAAGTTTCTGAGAAAATAAGATGATAATCTTGTGATCAAAGATATCCTTGATGGCTTGTAATCCTTGGAGTAGAATCATAGAATGAACAAAAGTTCGAATAAGATTTCTATCTTGAATTAAGATAGTTATAAGTATATGAATTGAACCAAAGCTTATATATGATTCTTACCTTGATAAAGAGGAGTAGATGAGTTAACAAAGTGTTCTTGAAGCTAGTTTATGATCAAAGTGAATGAAGATTTTCTAGTACTTGAAGTATGTGTGTTTAAAGAGTGTTTAAAGAGTAAGAAATGGAGAGAATACTTGGAGTTCTTGTGTGTGAGTATTATGAGAGTGAAGGTAAGTTAAATAGCTGATATGAATGAGTAAAAAGAGTGTTAAAAGTCGTGGTTCATGCATATGGTTAAGAGACTTTATCAAAATTTGGAATATAGCATAATAATGCAAACTAGAAGTTAAATGTTGGTTCCCACAAGTCTCCATCATGTTTATCCTTGTCTTGTGACTCATAGGGCTGCTAAGGAGGCTATAATTGGTATTTTATATTGGTATATACTCATAGTATTTAAGTATGGAAGCTGGGTATGATACGGGTGTAAATACCGAACGAATACGAATATAATTCTTGATGGAATTGAATGAGATTATGAGTATAGCTATCTTTGTTGAGTATAAGTATGTTAGTATATATGTATTTAAGTCTTTCAAAAGTATATTAATACATCTTAATACAATACATATACATTTAGTTTAACTTAGGGTTTAAGACGTCGAAAAACATTACATATATGTATATTGTTTCGAAGTCTTTAAGTTAGTAGTCTCATTTTATATATATAACCAATTGTTAATATACTTAATGAAATACTTAAATATCATTTTAACAATTTATAAATATATATATATATATATATATATATATATATATATATATATATATATATATATATATATATATATATATATATATATATATATATATATATATATATATCCATATATATATTCCATTAAATAATTATTACACGTTATGACGTTCGTGAATCGTCAGACAAACTGGGTGGCCAAACGTTTGTATGAAATTCATTTCAAATAGACAAGTCTTAACAAGTTGGATTGCTTAACATATTGGAAACATTTAATTATGTAAATATTAATCTTATATATATTAGCGGAAAAAATCCAGGTCGTTACATTACACACCCGTTAAATTAAATTTCGTCCCGAAATTTAGAATAGTACCTAGTTAACGTGCGATATCGGAAAACAAATGTGGGTACTTCAGCTTCATTTGGTCTTCTCATTCCCAAGTAAATTCAGGTCCTCTACGAGCATTTCATCGAACCTTAATGATTGGTATCTTACTTTGTTTGAGTCGTTTGACCTCACGATCCATAATTTCGACGGGTTCTTCAACGAAATTTAGTTTCTCATCAATCTGAATTTCATCTAAAGGGATAATGAGATCTTCGGTAGCTAGGCATTTCTTCAGGTTCGAAACATGAAAGGTGTTGTGAATCTTTTCTAATTGTGGAGGTAGCTCAAGTCGATAGGCCACCGGCCCATTGCGTTTTTCAATCTTGAATGACCCAATGTATCTTGGGCTCAATTTCCCCCACTTTCCAAAACGAATAACACCTTTCCAAGGTGATACCTTAAGCATAACCATATCACCCTCCTCAAACTCTAAAGGTTTTCTCCTAAGATCTGCATAGCTCTTTTGTCGACTCCGGGCTGTTTTAAATCGTTGCTGAATCTGAATGATTTTATCGGTGGTTTCTTGGATAATTTCTGGACTTGTAATCTGTTTATCCCCCACATCACTCCAACAAATCGGAGACCTGCACTTCCTACCATAAAGTGCCTCGAATGGTGCCGCCTCAATACTAGAATGGTAGCTGTTGTTGTAGGAAAACTCAGCTAACGGTAGATGTCGATCCCAACTGCTTCCAAAATCAATAACACATGCTCGTAGCATGTCTTCAAGTGTCTGAATTGTGATGACCCGGAAATTTCTGATCAAATTTAAACTTTAATTTTTATATATTTCCGACACGATAAGCAAAGTCTGTATTGTTGAGTCTCAAAAGTTTTGGAATTGTATTCATGTAATCAATTACCCTTTGACTGTGCCTGACGATTCACGAACAATTATGTGTAAATAGATATGTATGAATATATACATATGTATGATTGTTAATTTGAGAAGTATTAACAAAACATTAAACGGTTTGATTGACATGTAAATATATTAAGAAATCTATTTTATGACTTGTAAAGGTTAGTGAAATATTAAACGTATGATGTTATACCTATTCGTTATAGATAAACGATTACGTGACAAAACGTGTTATGTGAATTGTGTATATAGATATATAGACAAAGTATATTGAACTTATATATTGAGCGATTTTGAATACAATTAATAGATATAGTAACACTTGATTTTTATTAAACAAGTTAACACAAACTTATAAGGATTTAAGATAAACATAAGTTCTAATAATAAATTATGCGATATGAATATAATTAGTTTTAGAAGGATAAGCTCTATAATAGTTATTTAATTTCAAACGTACTATGATATATTTCGAAATGTTATTATATTTTACAACATGTCAAAGTGTAATTATTAAGTTAAATATTGTTATCTTTTATTATTAGGAATTTTAGAAATTACGTAATATGATTTAAATGTCACGTCTTCTTTAAAACGGAATATAACTTTACAAATATCTGAAACCACTTTTGACAAATTATTAACGAGCCATTTTAATAAGAATAAAGGTTTTAACGTTATCTTAAAAGTTAGAATCTTTCTAGAAACCTTTTGACAAATTTCAAACGATAACGGTCCGTGATTTAATTAAACTTGCAACGTGTATTTAAAACGTGTTATTGAATATTAAATATATATATGATTTCAAATTAGTTGTGTAAACGATAGAAGCATCTTTATTTGATTCGATCGATATTAAGATATATTATTTAGAAAGTTTAAGGTAATTAAAATAAACGTTGGTGTATAAAGGAATTATATCAAATTAAGTTTAAAGCGTAAACGTTACTTTCGATTTGGTAAACGACTTTAAATTATACTTTGTAATATAGTTAGTTTCGAAAATCTAGATATAGTACTATTATATAAATATTTCATACATATATATGGTACAAATTTACAATTTTAATTCAAAATATATATTTTAACTATTCATAAAACGTCCTGATTTAAAATAAAATATTTTGACAAACAACGAGCCACTGATTTATAGAAGTAAATGACCACAACACTCAATTATATAAGTCACATTTTTTATAAAGTAATTTGTTGATGAGAAAGTCAAATTATTAATAAGGGTACGCGTCGCGTAACGTAAAAGGCTAGTTTTCCAAACGTACGAGAGTGCGCTTGAAAAACCGAAAGTGGTACATGAGTCGTGAGACCACATACGTGTCATTTTTGTAAAAAGTATATTTTTACCATGAACGTAAATATAATATAATATATAAATAATTATATAAATTAAATATAATATATACATATATATAATAAATATCCTTAGCCGCCTGTAATAAATCAATGTGAGCTACTTTTTGGCACCATGCACTTGAATGGTTTTAACACACAAACCCCATGCACTTGCATGGGGGGTTGGTGAGAGCCCAATTCCTTTTAAAACTCGATTTTTCTGCCTTTGTTTCTCATTCATTTCTCAATCTATCTCTGTATCTTACTCCGTATTATTTACTTATTAATTTTATTTATTTATTAATTTTATTATTAAAGATTATTATTAATCTTATGATATTAATATTAGTAGTATTATTAATATTAGTAATTACATAAAATACTACGACGAAGTTCTACTCGCATGTTTTCAAAATGGGTTTTATGAGTGGGATAGAGCTAAGGAAATTATGGGTTATAGCTATGGAGGTTATGGGTAATGTTCGGGGGTTATAATCGTGAGGTCAAACTAGTGTGTATCATCTCCGTTGCGTTTACGTACCTTTCCTGCAATATTGAATCTCAATATTGATACGTGAGTACTTGTAATTTAATTTTTAAATTTTAATAGTGTATTCCTGACTAGTGCTCGAGAATATAGGATTATGCATGCTTGTACTTTTGATATCGCCCTTAGACAGGATATGTCGAATCCTAAATTAGTTACACATGCGATTGAGATAAGGTATAAGATATGCATGTCATTAAAAAGCTAGCGAAAAACTATAAACTTTTCATTTAGATATCGAATGGATTCGATGAACGGATTAGAAGTTATTGTCAATTGAATTTTTGTATTATTATTAAAAATGATTATTATTATCGTCGTTATTATCATCGTTCTAGTTTTATCTAATTATTGTTATTATTATTATTATTATTATTATTATTATTATTATTATCATTATTATTATTATTATTATTATTATTATTATTATTATCAATAAAAGTATTATCATTAAAAATTGTTATTTTTATTATTATTACTATCGTTATTATCGTTAAAGTTATAATTAGTATTATTATTATTATTATTATCATTAAAATAATTATTAGTATTATTATTATCATAATATTTATTATTATTAGTATTATTATAATTAAAAACTAATATTAGTAACACTTAATTATTATGATTACTATTATTATCATTAAAATGAACGCGACATAAAAGACGATTTAAAAGCTATTAACAAATTGATTAGGAAATAATGAGTATGAGCATCATGAGGAAATTTAAAGATATTGATTTAGATAAAATGATCATTTTTCATTATTTATATTACTATTATTATTAAAAGTATCGATAATATTAAAACAATCATTTTGACAAAAATTATCATTTTAATAGAAATGTCATTGTTACTATAAAATATCATTATTATTATCATTTTAAATAAAATGGTTATTTTAAAGTATCGTAAATATTGAAGTTATCATAACTAGAATTATCATTTTATCATAATATCATTTTTAGTAAATATAAACATTGATATTTTTATTAATAGAATAATAATAATTATTTTTACAAAATAATACAACATTTACTTATTATTATTATCAATGTTATTTTATCAAGATAAAAATGTAATACAAATAGTATAATTACATTAATAAAACCTATCATAACATTTTTACGATATTCAATGAACTTTATAAATTTTATTATCCAAGATATATAAAAAGTATATTTTTATAAAGTTTTATTTATTAATAAATGAATTATATTATTTACTCTAATAAATCTTTTAAAAATATTTAAAATATAAAACGACGAAATTTAATCTATATAATAATCATTTTGGAAATCATTTTGAGTCAAATTGACTTTTGTTAACTTTTGCATATTAGTCTCGAGCATTAGGATTGTGGTACACTATGACTTGACTTAAATTGTTAGACAAATATTGATCGACATATAAATATATATAATTAATATAGGTTCGTGAATCCGAGGCCAACCTTACACTTGTTCAATGATGTTATATGTATTTTTACTACGAAATACAGTATGGTGAGTTTCATTTGCCTTTTTACCCTTTATATTTTTGGGCTGAGAATACATGCGCAATTTTTATAAATGATTTACAAAATAGACACAAGTACGTCAAACTACATTCTATGGTTGAATTATCGAAATCGAATATGCCCCTTTTTATTAAGTCTGGTAATCTAAGAATTAGGGAACAGACACCCTAATTGACGCGAATCCTAAAGATAGATCTATCGGGCCCAACAAGCCCCATCCAAAGTACCGGATGCTTTAGTACTTCGAAATTTATATCATGTCCGAAGGAGGATCCCGGAATGATGGGGATATTCTTATATGCATATTGTGAATGTCGGTTACCAGGTGTTCAATCCATATGAATGATATTTTTGTCTCTATGCATGGGACGTATGTTTATGAGAAATGAAAATCTTGTGGTCTATTTAAATGATGGAAATGATTATTTATGATAAACTAATGAACTCACCAACCTTATGGTTGACACTTGAAAGTATGTTTATTCTCAGGTATTAAAGAAATCTTCCGCTATGCAATTGCTCATTTTAAAGATATTACTTGGAGTCATTCATGACATATTTCAAAAGACGTTGCATTCGAATCGTTGAGTTCATCAAGATTATTATTATTAAGTCAATTATAGTTAGATATATTATAAAATGGTATGCATGTCTTCAACTGTCGATGTAATGAAAGATGTCTTTTCAAAAGCGAATGCAATGTTTGTAAAATGTATCATATAGAGGTCAAGTACCTCGTGATGTAATCAACTGTTGTGAATCGTTTATAATCGATATGGACTTCGTCCGGATGGATTAGGACGGGTCTCTACATGAATCGTCCTTTCACTCTGCCCATCAGTTTGTGGATGATAGGCAGTACTTAATTCTAGACGAGTTCCCAACACTTCTTGTAATGCCTGCCAGAATCTGGAAGTAAATCTGCTATCACGATCAGAGATAATAGAGATAGGTATACCATGTCTAGAAACAACTTCTTTTAGGTATAATCGTGCTAATTTCTCTATACCATCCTCTTCTTTTATTGGCAGAAAGTGTGCTGACTTAGTAGGACGATCGACTATTACCCAAATCATATCATAACCACCTGCAGTTCTCGGTAACTTAGCAATGAAATCCATGGTAATGTTTTCCCATTTCCATTCTGGGATTTCAGGTTGTTGGAGTAGACCCATGGTTTCTGATATTCAGCTTTGACTTTAGAACAAGTCAAACATGCTCCTACATATGTGGCTATATCGGCCTTCATTCCTGGCCACCAAAAGTTTCTCTTAAGGTCTTGGTACATTTCCCCCGCTCCGGGATGTATTGAATATCTGGTTTTATGTGCTTCATCTAGTACCACTTTCCTTAAATCCCCATTCTTTGGTACTCAAATTCTTTCAGCTAAATACCTGGTTCCGTCTTCCCGAATATTAAGCTGTTTTTCTAATCCTTTGGGTATTTCCTTTCCAAAAATTTCTTCCTTCAAAACCTCCTGTTGTGCCTCTTTTATTCGAGTAGTAAGATTAGTATGAATAATGATGTTCATAGCTTTTACTTGAATAGGTTCTCTTTCCTTTTGACTCAAAGCATCAGCTACCACATTCGCTTTCCCCGGGTGGTAACGGATTTCACAATCATAATCATTTAACAGCTCAACCCACCTACGCTGCCTCATATTTAGTTGCTTTTGATTTAAAATATGTTGGAGACTTTTGTGGTCAGTGTATACAATAAACTTGACCCCAAATAGATAATATCTCCACATCTTTAATGCAAAAATAACGGCGCCCAATTCCAGATCATGTGTGGTGTAGTTTTGTTCATGAATTTTGAGTTGTCTAGAAGCATATGCAATCACCTTCTTCCGTTGCATAAGAACACACCCAAAACCCATTCTTGATGCGTTGCAGTAGATAACAAAATCTTCCATTCTGTCAGGTAACGATAAAAGAGGTGCCGTAGTCAACTTCTTTTTCAACAATTGGAAGGCACCCTCTTGTTCGGAAGTCCATTCATACTTTTTCCCCTTGTGTGTCAAGGCAGTTAAAGGTTTGGCTACTCGGGAGAAATCTTGAATAAATCTCCTATAATAACCGGCTAAACCCAAAAATTGATGTATTTGCGTTGGAGTTTTTGGGGTTTCCCAATTTTTAATGGCTTCGATCTTGGCGGGATCAACTTTGATTCCATTACTACTGACTACGTGGCCATGAAATTGTACTTCATTTAACCAAAAAGCGCACTTAGAGAATTTTGCATAAAGTTGTTCTTTTCTTAATAACTCTAATACAAGTCTCAAGTGTTGTTCGTGTTCTTGGTTATTCTTCGAATAGATAAGAATGTCATCAATAAAGACAATAACAAACTTATCTAAATATGGACTACATACTCGGTGCATGAGATCCATGAAAACTGCGGGTGCATTGGTTAGACCGAATGGCATAACCATGAATTCGTAATGGCCATAACGAGTTCTGAAGGCTATTTTTGGTATATCGGCTTCTTTAACCCTCAGTTGATGATAACCCGATCTTAAGTCAATTTTGGAGTATACGCTCGAACATTGGAGTTGATCAAATAGGTCGTCGATTCGGGGTAAAGGGTATCGGTTTTTTATGGTTACTTTGTTCAGCTCACGGTAATCGATACACATGCGAAAAGACCCATCTTTCTTTTTAACGAACAAAATTGGAGCTCCCCATGGTGACGTACTAGGTCGGATAAAACCACGTTCTAATAATTCTTGTAGCTGACTTTGTAATTCTTTCACTTCGGTGGGCGCAAGTCTATATGGAGCACGAGCTATTGGTGTGGCTCCTGGTATAAGATCTATTTGAAATTCAACGGATCGGTGTGGAGGTAGTCCCGGTAATTTGTCCGGAAACACCTCAGGAAATTCTCTTGCAACAGGAACGTCATCGATTTTATTTTCTTCTTTTTCAACCTTCTCGACGTGTGCTAGTATGGCATAGCAACCTTTTATTATTAGTTTGCGCGTCTTCAAACTACTAATAAGATTTAATTTGGCATTACCCTTTTCTCCGTACACCATTAAGGGTAACCCGTTTTCTCTCGGAATGCGAATCGCCTTCTCATGAAAAACAACTTCGGCTTTCACCTTGGACATCCAGTCCATTCCAATAATTACGTCGAAGCTTCCCAATTCCACCGGTATTAAATCAATTGCAAACGTTTCACTAACTAAACTAATTTTTCGATTTCGGCAAATTTTATCAACCTTAATTAGTTTACCGTTTGCTACTTCAACTATACACTTTTTATCCAAAGGCGTTAACGGGCAATTTAATTTGGCACAAAATTCTCTACTCATATAACTTCTATCGGCACCCGAATCAAATAAAACATAAGCAGGTGTATTGTTGATAAGAAACGTACCCGTAACAAGCTCCGGGTCTTCCTGTGCTTTCTCCCCATTAATGTTGAAGGCTCTCCCACGGCCTTGCCTATTTCCATTCCAGCACTGGTTTATGGTATGGCCCGGTTTTCCACATCCATAGCAAACAACGCCGTTATTATTTATTCCGGCATTATTTACTCCTTTGTTTCTATTTGGTCCGTAGACTTCACACTTTGCCGCAATATGGCCATTCCTATTACACTTGGTACATAATTCTCTACAAAATCATTCCAGATGAAACGTATCACACCTGGGGCATATAGTTCTTTGCCTTTTGTTGTCGTTGTTGTTGTTGTTTTTGTTGTTGTCGTTGTTAGGGTTATTGTTGTTGAGTCGTTTGTTGTTGTTATTGTTGTGATTGGGATTGTTGTTGTTGTTATTATTATTGGGATGGTTGTTGCGGTTATTGTTGCAGTTGTTGTTGCGATTATTGTTGTTGTTGGGGTGGTTGCGATTGTTGTTGTAGTTGTTGTTTTAATTGTTGTTGTTGTTGTACTGGTGACCCTGATCACTGCTTTCCTCCCACTTTCTTTTTTCCTGTTTCATTATGGCCTCCTCGGCCGCTTCTTTCTTTATCCTTCCTGTAATTTGGCCTATCAATTTGTGGGCTATACGGCTCGCTTTCTGCATTGTTGCAGGGTCGTTAGCACCTACATGCTCTTGGATTCGTTCCGGCAACCCTTTTATGAATGCTTCAATTTTTGCTTCTTCGTCCTCAAATGCTCCAGGACACATTAAAGCCAGTTCATTGAAACGTCGCTCGTAGGTAGTAACATCTAACCCTTGGGTTGTCAGTGCTTTAAGCTCAGCCTTGAGCTTGTTGATTTCGGTTCTGGGACGGTACTCTTCCGTCATCATGTGCTTGAAAGCGGACCATGGAAGTACGTAGGCGGTATTCTGTCCTACGTAATCCATGTAGGTATTCCACCATGTCAAAGCAGTACCCCTGAAAGTATGTGTGGCATACTTAACTTAATCCTCTTTTGCGCAGTTGCTGATTGCGAACACGGCTTCAACCTTCTCTGTCCACCGCTTTAGTCCAACGGGTCCTTCAGTTCCTTCAAACTCATTGGGTTTGCAGGCCATAAAAGCTTTGTAGGAACATCCTACCCGGTTGCCATTGTTTCCTCCACTGCTGGAACCCGATTGGTTATTGTTGTTCATTGCATTCACCACTGCAGCCATATTTACAGCGAAAGCTTGAAGTTCTTCTGTGTTCAATTGTTGTTGTCTAGTAGCTGGAGGAGCCATTTCCTTCAAAAATAGCCGACTGAGTTAATCATATAGAATTTTAGAAGTAGCCAAAAAGAATTTTGTAGCTTAATATGAACTTATTATTATAAAAGCCTTTTCTTCATATTAGCGTTTTATAACTATAATAATGTTCATACTTAGCAGCTAACACACAAATTAACTACTAAAATTCTAATATGAAAAACTATGGTAAGTTATTACGTTACTACGTAATAATAAGTTGTAATAATAATAATAAACCTTCCATGCTTATTCTTATTATTATACAATCATAAGGAAAATTACATTGCGGATTTTCTTACAAACTTAAACACACAATATAATACATATTATACAATGCATGGAATACAGGATAGCTGCCGATGGTTCAAGAACGGCGAGATTTCTTAGATGTTGACACTGTTTCTTTCTCGGCCAAACGTTTGGATTTTCGTTTGGATAGTTCTTTTTCCAACTCCTCCCAATTGGTTCTTTCAGCTAATTGTTTGGGAGCAAAACCAACAGTCGTTATACGAGCGGTCATTTTATAAACTGGTCTCTTAGATGGTTCAGGTGAATGATCACCAACATTTTGGGTCATAATAGGTTCATCGGGTTTGGGATCGGGTATAACAGCCAAAGATTTTCCCAAATCACGTTGTGGTTCGGTAATTTCCACAACTTCTTCAGGATCCTCTTCTTCGGGTTCCTCTTCGGGATCTTCTTCTGGATCCTCTTTTGGAACCTCTACTGGCAATTATGAATCTTCCCAATTTTCCCAACAATTTTCCACTTTAATGGTAGCACCAAAAGTTAACTTTTCCGTTGGTTCATAAGTCGTATGCTTTGACTCAGCCTCCGAATCACTTGATAAGTAAATGAAATATGAATCACTAGAGATGCTTATATGATCGGATGAAGTCATCTATCACATAATAGCAGGCACGTTAAGAGAATGATATATCTTATAATATTTATATGTTAATAATCTTATGTTTCCAACAATTATATTAAGCAATCATTTTTAAAATAATTACGGTCGAAGTCCAGACTCACTAATGCATCAAAAATCAGTTAGACACACTAATGAAAAATTTTCTGATTCTCTAAGACCAACGCTCGGATACCAACTGAAATGCCCCGTTCATATTAATTATAAACGTTTCATATTAATTGGTTTCTTTGTGAGGTTTTGACCTCTATATGAGACGTTTTTCAAATCTTGCATTCATTTTTAAAAACAACCATAACCTTTATTATTGAATAAAGGTCTTAATGACATAATTTAGATTGTCTATCAAAGACAATCTCCAAAAATAAATAAGTTTTTACACAACCCATTACAATATGATCAAATATATTACAACAACACTCCGAATGCAAGTTTAAACAATATAAACAATTATGCCGACTCCAAATCTTGACCTTGGGTTGGCATACGATAGCGGAAGCATTTTTAATATTCACCTGAGAATAAACATGCTTAAAACGTCAACAAAAAATGTTGGTGAGTCATAGGTTTAATTTCTATATAATAATCATAACATTTAATAAGCCACAAGATTTCATTTAATTAAATGCGCAGGATCATTACAACTGCAAAAATCATTCATACGATGAGTTGCCTGGTAACCGACCTTAACATAGAGCGCTTAAGATATCTGGCATCATACATTCCACTATTCAAATGTATGACAAGAACCCTTCGAAGTACTAAAGCATTTCCACTATTCGAAAATGGGGGTGGTTGGTGCCCGTAGATCTACCTTTAGGATTCGCGTCAATTAGTGTTTTTCACTAATTCTTAGGTTATCAAGCATAATAATAATAAGTACAGATATCCAGTATAACAAAACAGTCGTAGAATGTAGTTTCATGAACTTGTGCTTATTTTGTAAAACATTTATAAATTTGCATGTATTCTCATCCCAAAATAATTTAGATAGTAAAAATGGGACTATAACTCACTTGTGATGATTTCCGAATAGATGGTGATAAGACTTGGCCTTTTGACAAATTCACGAACCTAATAATAATATCCTTGTGTCAAGATATATATATATATAATTAATATTTCATACTTATGATACTTGTGATAATTTTTATTGTCCATTGTTAGTGGTCCAACGTTCGTAGTCCAATAGTCCAACAGTATAAATATATATACAAATATAAATGCGTATATTGTGTTAGAATTCACTAACACTATAATATATTGTCTTAATATAATAAGACACATAATATGTATATTGTCTGAAGCAATCCGCGACCCATTGTATACATGTCTCAGGCTCGATCACAACTCAAAGGAAATCTTTTAATTCAAAGTTTAAGATAGGTTTTTAAAATTAAACCCAAAACAGCCCCCGATGATCTATGACGGCGTATGTTCAGTTTTAAGGTGTTCTTCGTGTTTACAAGTTTTATATCCTTATGTTAGCTTGACATACTGTCATAATACATGTGTTGAAGTATTTTAAAAGTCAATTTAGAAGGATTAAATTTGTTTGTGAACAAGTTTAGAATTAATCTAAACTATGTTCTTGTTGTTGTAAGTTATAAACTCATAATAAGATAGCTATATGGATATGAATCGAAAAAGATTATGAATAAGGTGACTACCTCAAATTAAATGAACAAAGTTGCTGAGAAAATTAGATGATAATCTTCTGATCAAAGATATCCTTGATGGCTTGTAATCCTTGGAGTAGAATCATAGAATGAACAAAAGTTCGAATAAGATTTCTATCTTGAATTAAGATAGTTATAAGTATATGAATTGAACCAAAGCTTATATATTATTCTTACCTTGATAAAGAGGAGTAGATGAGTTAACAAAGTGTTCTTGAAGCTAGTTTATGATCAAAGTGAATGAAGATTTTCTAGTACTTGAAGTATGTGTGTTTAAAGAATGTTTAAAGAGTAAGAAATGGAGAGAATACTTGGAGTTCTTGTGTGTGAGTATTATGAGAGTGAAGGTAAGTTAAATAGATGATATAAATGAGTAAAAATAGTGTTAAAAGTCGTGGTTCATGCATATGGTTAAGAGACTTTATCAAAATTTGGAATATAGCATAATAATGCAAACTAGAAGTTAAATGTTGGTTCCCACAAGTCTCCATCATGTTTATCCTTGTCTTGTGACTCATAGGGCTGCTAAGGAGGCTATAATTGGTATTTCATATTGGTATATACTCATAGTATTTAGGTATGGAAGCTGGGTATGATACGGGTGTAAATACCGAACGAATACGAATAGAATTCTTGATGGAATTGAATGAGATTATGAGTATAGCTATCTTTGTTGAGTATAAGTATGTTAGTATATATGTATTTAAGTCTTTCAAAAGTGTATTAATACATCTTCATACTATACATATACATTTAGTTTAAACTAGGGTTTAAGACATCGAAAAACATTACATATATGTATATTGTTTCGAAGTCTTTAAGTTAGTAGTCTCATTTTATATATATAACCAATTGTTAATATACTTAATGAAATACTTAAATATCATTTTAACAATTTATAAATATATATATATATCCATATATATATTCCATTAAATAATTATTACACGTTATGACGTTTGTGAATCGTCAAACAAACTGGGTGGCCAAACGTTTGTATGAAATTCATTTCAAAT
Organism: Rutidosis leptorrhynchoides; assembly: GCF_046630445.1. NCBI lineage: Eukaryota > Viridiplantae > Streptophyta > Magnoliopsida > Asterales > Asteraceae > Rutidosis > Rutidosis leptorrhynchoides. The sequence continues at coordinate 641,469,439 of NC_092333.1, read as the reverse complement.
AGACAAGTCTTAACAAGTTGGATTGCTTAACATGTTGGAAACATTTAATTATGTAAATATTAATCTTATATATATTAGCGGAAAATATCCGGGTCGTTACACAATTACTCACCACCCATTTACAAGCTACAAACTCGAGTTTATGTCCGAGAACAAACGTGATCGATCATATCACCACCTTCTAATCACAAACCATCATCATGATTCTTTTTATCATTATCACCACTCAATCATCCAACTAAAGCCCCTTCTGCTTACTGTCCCATTCATTCTCCATCATTACATTATCACCTTTGTTCATTAAAATTCTCTCGTTGTAGAACACCAAATAACCACCACATCATACGTTGGTCTCATGTTCCTTGTTTCCGTTCAAAAATATCACAACTCATCACCACGTCCCGCCATTACGGCAACTTCTATCTTTTCTCAAATAAGATCACCAAACACCCCATTGATTGTGCGACTATTGCAGCTGCCACAACAGATACTATGTCTTCTGTTTCCCGTTCAAAACAAAACCCAAGACCACCGTTGTGACGATCGCTCCAAATCCATATGGACGAACACGTCATTCATCGATTTCATTGCGAAGTATTTGACCTCTATATCATACGTTTTGTAAACATTGCATTCTTTTGAAAAGGCACACCATAAATGAATATTTAAATCAAAGATTTTCGACTTCTGATGATTTCTACATATAGACAATCATCGTAAATAATAGTTTACAATAATACTTCCGTTGATAATGCAGTCAAAATAAGATACATGGTGATGATTTTGTGAATGCAACGTTTCCTTGAAAAATATGTCATGTAAGACTCCATGCACATAGCTTGTCTAACATATAAGCAAACAGCGAAAGACTTCTAGGAAACCTGAGAATAAACATGCTAACAAGTGTCAACACAAAGGTTGGTGAGTTCATAGTTTTAGTGTTGCACATAATCTGTATATAAAGGTGGATCACAAGATTTCAGTTGTTTCATCCAGAAACGTTTATCAAAATATTCTACAAGATTGAGCACCCTGGTAACTAAACTTTAACGTTTTAATAAGTACCCCTGTTTTAACATACATGCAACCAACATGTACAATACACCCAAACTAACGTGTACTAACCTCAAATAGCATACGTCTGTTTTATAGTTTAGGCTAGGGTTTCTATACCTGGAACAGACGGGGATGTCAAGCCCTATGGATCCATATACTACTACTCGCGCCCACCAGTTCTTATAACTGGCAGTTACTATTTACCAAAGCTAAGGGATTTTCGGTTCAAACTCGGTGTAGAATTTATTAATTGTGTTTAAAATAAAGTGCATGTATTCTCAGCCCAAAAATATAGATTGCAAAAGCAATTAAAAGGGGAGCAATGAAACTCACCTTAGCAGCATATAAAGTCGTTCACCAAAATGTGACTGAAACTCGGATTACTAAATAATCGTAGATCTCAACCTAGAGAACATATGTTGGTCAATAAATGTCTATCAAGCTAGGTCAGGTCATAGTGTATTACAATCCTAATGCTCGAGATCAACATACAAAAGTTTATCAAAAGTCATTTCAAAAAGTCAATCTGACTTAATACTATAGTTGAATGATCATTGCAATCGAAACATTTTAATATTTCACATAGTTTCCCAATTCTTGTAAAATTAGACTATAGTTTTTATAAGGCTTTAAAACATGATAAAACAGTCAATTTTGACAATTGTTCAATAAAACGAGACGTGCCTTATATAAGGATTCATTTACTCAGCTGGTAATATTCAAAAATCTAATTTATCAATCTTACAAACAAGTTATTTAAATATCAATTGCAGATTCAAGAGCAATTTCAATTAATGTCAATCATAATTCAGTTGATCATATCTTTTAATTCGTTCACCGAAATTACGCGATTTCTAAATGAAAAGTTATTGATTTTTCGCCAGCTTTCCAAAAACATGCATATCATATACCTTTTATCAGTAATATATGTATTTAATTCGTGATTCATTATAAACTGTTTAACGACAAAATTTAGCATACAAGCATGCATAAACATATATACTCGAGCACTAGACATGTATACACTATTAATATATAAAAAATAAGATATGAATGCTCACGTATCAATATTGTGATTCAATATTGCAGGAAAGTACGTAGACGCAACAGAGATGATAAACACTAGGTTTGACTTGCGAACAATACCCATGAACATTACCCATAACCTCCAAAGCTATAACCCATAATTTTCCTTAGCTCTATCCCGCTCATAAAATCCGTTTTGAAAATCACCCGAGCATAACTCCGTCGTAGTATTTTAGGTATACTACTAATACTTAATTTGAATATTGCACTAGAATTATTACGGAATAAAAATATATGAAATAAATATATATGTACATATATGTGTGTGTGTTTCTGCAATCGATCGATCGATCGATATATATAGTTAGAAAATAATATTATAATAATAAAGGAATCAAACGTGTTTAATTATAATAATATAATAATATAATAAAGTAATAAAATAATAATATAATAATAAAAAGAATCGTACGTTTATAATTATAGTAATATAATAATATAATAAAGTAATAATATAATAATAAAATAATAATATAATAAAGTAGAATATAATAATATAATAATAAAATCGTATTTTTAAAATAATTTAGGGGTATTTTATGTAACTTATAATTAATAATTTCAATCATGTCGCTTTTATGTGAATAGTAAATTAATTAATTTCATTTCATTTACTATTCATATGAATAGTAAATGAATTAATTTCGATTCAACTATTTAAGCTACACGTTGTTGTACGTTGTGCTTTACAAATTGTACATTTTTAATTTAACTTCGTTACTTAAAAAAAATTACAAAAATTATATCATAAAAATAAAACGACTTAATACGTAAAAATTTTAATTTGAAAAGCATCGTTTAATAGTAAATTTTTATCATTTCATATATAAATGTTATTCGCATGATTCCGTATATATTGAAAACTCTTATGTTTATATAATACATGTTATGACGTTCGTGAATCATCGGACAAATAGGGTAATTGAATAGTTCAAGAATTTTGAGATTCAATTTTATAGACTTTGCTTATCGTGTCGAAAACGTTAAAGATTAAGTTTAAATTTGGTTAGAAATTTCCGGGTCATCGCAGTACCTACCCGTTAAAGAAATTTCGTCCCGAAATTTGAGTGAGGTCGTCATGGCTAACAATAAAAATGTTTTCATGATGAATATAAGTTGATAAATAGAGTTTTATCACCGTTGAATAATATGAATAAAACAATCCAATTACTCGAAGTGTATGAGAGAAGTTATCGTAATAGAGTGAACTGAAGAATAGAGATTCGTCTTAACTCTTGACATAGTATCGATTGATTTCCGGAATTTAAGGAATAGAAAATCTTCATAATCTAAATAAGATTTGATTCTTTGGAAATTGCGGAAATTAAGATTTTCTTTGATTAAATGCGTAATCTGCCTCTATTACTGTATCCGATATTTCGCTATAAATTGACCACTTCCGTTTTATTATTTTCATCACTCCTACATCTTCTTCCTCATTTCATACTTCCAAAGATTGTGAAATGCTTCATCCAGTTCTGATTCTTGATATACTCCTAACTTTCATATCTGTCATTCTTCTTTTTCATCTACCACCAGAGGAAGTTATTTTCTTCTGCCACTACCTTGGGGTTATAGTATTTTTCATTCTCCCGTGTCTTTATATTACTATACGCATTGATATACACGGTTTGTAATATATGTGTTGTTGTCAGGCTTTATATTTTCCCTTATATTTAGGAGCTCCATGCTTTCGTTTTTCCTTCCCGACTTCAAGTCAAGCGAATAATGGTCCAGAATTCGTAGGTATGGAGTTTCGAATGATCATAATATACAAAGTAGAAAGGAAAGGTAATAGCATGATTTGATTTGTCAAATTACCAGAATATCTAGAAAAGACCGAATCATCAAGATAAATATTTTCTTGATATGTTTAGAGATTAAATAGAATGAAAGAGTTATGTAACATGGTTCATGATAAGGGTGGAATCTGTGAACCTTTATCACGTTCCATTAGAAACTTAGCATGACTTACTGTAATATAATCACGTTGATCAAGTGTCATTATTTTATACTAACTCATGCTTCAATTCCCAACATTACTTCAAAACATCCATTTTTCGAATTTTTCAGATTTTAGAAACTAAAATAGTTTCTTTTATGATGTAACATAGATAGCGCGAAGAGATGAATGATTTCAGATAAGAATAGTTATGAAAATATCTTCAGAAATATGGAGGATATTTATAATCGTAGATACGATGATATCTTAGAATATTTAAGATAAGATGATGATGAAGAATATTGTCCGCAAAGGTTTTAGAGTAAGGAGCAAGGTATTTTCTAAGGATTTCAGCAGATGCTGAATCATTTGGATTCTTTGAAGGCATGCTTAGTCTTTGTGATTTATCCACAGCCTTCGTCATAGTTTGCTCAATTCGTTTTTCAGTTCCAAACCTTCTCTTTTTCTGTGCTTTTCCAACACACTACTTTTTATCATCAAACTTTCGACTGTTAAAGTCGTTTACAGTTTTTGCTGCTTCATCAGCATTTTTCCAAAATTCGGAGAACTAGTTTCGCAGTTTGGGGTGTTTTTCAGAAACTTCACATTCGAAGTATGTAAGTCTAGAAGATAGACATTATATGTATATATATAACTGTTGGCATAGAATTGCTGCAAAATTCGAAATATTGATTGCTAATTCCCGGTAGTTGGTATGGCAATTACCGTTACAAGATGTGGATGAGTACATGATAGGGTTTCTATGAGTATAAGGATTTCTCGGAAGGTCAAGGATAAATGAATTTGTTGGTAAATTTACTGCTAATGTGGTGGGACATGAAAGGTTCCCCAGTAACAAGAACGTATATGTCAAGGTTATAATAAGGCTAATCTGAAAAGTCGAAGTTGATTGGTTGGAAGTGTGGTAAAACTTGATACTTTGAAAAAAAAAATTGAAAAGTTATTTTCGGTAATAACAATGCTAAAGGATCTTGCACAGTTTTGAAGTCAAAGTATAGCTTTGAAAGATGTAAAGATCTAAGAATGTTGTCACCGGTTCAGAGTTATGACTTGGATTCTGATCCAACAATATCAGAATATGTAATTGAATTGGTATGAAATGATTGTGTATCACTGTGAAGATAGTGAGTATAGTTAATGATTTTTGAATCAAAATAGAAGAATGTACAGTGTAACATATTAATTGTGAGCTTAAATATTTTTGGGTATTACCTACCCGTTAAAGATTTCACAAGTAATATTTTGTACAAAAGAATTTTCATTACAATCTGTATGAAAATATATGTATGTATATTTTCTTCAGATGTAATACAGATTTAATGAGTTAATATAATATTATGCTCATTTGGTTTTCGGCTTGACTTAGAAGTGATTAATCTCTAAAACATTAAAGATTACATAATCTTTGCGGAGTATTTCGCAAATGTAATCGATACTTCATTATTTATTCTTATTCCTCGGTGAAGGATGTTGGTGCTCGTGGAATTCTTGTGAACCTTACAAGGCACAGATGGTGTTTTCTGGAAAGTTTCGAGTATATCGAAAATGAAAATGTAAAATCAATTATGTAATTGAATAATACACTTGGTTTATTATGAAATGGAATTCATTGAGTTGAAACAGAGATTGTAGTTAACGAAGGTTAAGTTGTTAACGAAGGATATACATAATAGCATATTAGTAATATGAATTTAATCGAGTAATATTTACCCTTTTTCAATTCATACATAATAGCTTAGTACGAAAAGATTTATTATGGTTTAAAAATTTATATATATAAGATATATATATAAATTCTTCAGAGGGAATGAGTTAATATTTAATAACTCGTTGATACAATATACACGTTATTGATTCGTAATGATGTCCACGGTGATTCTTGAACTGGCGGAGCTTGTGATGTTAGAGGTGCTGCTAATTCTGACGATGTTGAAAACACTGACTGTGCTGGTGAGGCTAAGGGTACTGTTGATGTTGTTGGTAAAACAAGTCTAGCTTGTACCTTACGCACCATTCTTGTTAGGGTTTCTACTCTTCCTTCTATCATTTTGGTTCACTCATCTGATTTATGGTTAGGGCTAGAATAGATCATCTCTAAGATTATAGATTATATAATCGCCGTAGGATATTTCTCCGATGAAGTTATGAATCCATACTTCATCGTTTATTGTTATTGATACTCCTTGGTATCCATAGTGCGTATGATGTTGATATCCGAAGTACAGATTATGATGTTGAGGCGTGTGATGCGGATGTGATTGTTGGTGGTGGTAATGATATTGTTGGTGTTGATGATGGTGGTACTGGTTATGCTGCTGGTGCTGCTGCTGGTGTTCATAACCCTTGCACCATATTCTCCAAAGCCACTACCCGAGCACGAAGCTCGTTGACTTCTTCTATTATACCGGGATGATCGGTGGTTCGGACGATCGGATAAATAAGATTTATAATATGGGATAGTATATAATCATGACGAGATACTCTAGAAATGAGAGAGAAAATAGTATTACGAATAGGTTCGTCGGTAAGTGCTTCAGGTTCTTCGCCAAGAGGGGAATGTGGTGGATGGAAAGGATCGTCTTCTTCATGTCTCCAATGATTAAGTAGGCTACGAACCCATCCCTAATTCATCTAGAATAGATGATGGCTAATCAGTTGATCCATTCTAGTTACGCTGCTTTCGGAGCTCGAGTGGAAATCCATATCGGAATAGCTGTCGGAATCTAAGGAATTTGAACTAGATACAGGATCCATTTCGTGTAATCAAGGAAAAGATTTTTTGAATGAAATAGATTATATGACTAATTTGGTACTCCTTAATACATAGTTTACATATGTATTTATAATACTAGAATCCCATAAGTTACGGAGGATTTTACAGAAAATGTCAGGCAAAGTTTACTGTAATAGATATGCCAAGATATGAATTTTGTCTATACACTATCTATGCAATCAATGCAGTAATACGCGTTTAGACTAAGAATGATAAGCATGTAATTTTTGACAAGAAGTGATAAGAAAAACTTTTGACATGCAGACACAGTCGAAGTCCAGACTTACTAATGCATCCTAACAACTATCAGTTAGACACACTCATGCAAGACCTGGTTCGCTAAGACCAACGCTCTAATACCAACTGTAACGATCGCTCCAAATCCATATGGACGAACACATCATTCATCGATTTCATTGCGAGGTATTTGACCTCTATATGATACGTTTTGTAAACATTGCATTCTTTTGAAAAGGCACACCATAAATGAATATTTAAATCAAAGGTTTTCGACATCTGATGATTTCTACATATAGACAATCATCGTAAATAATAGTTTACAATAATACTTCCGTTGACAATGCAGTCAAAATAAGATACATGGTGATGATTTGGTGAATGCAACGTTTCCTTGAAAAATATGTCATGTAAGACTCCATGCACATAGCTCGTCTAACATATAAGCAAACGGCGGAAGACTTCTAGGAAACCTGAGAATAAACATGCTAACAAGTGTCAACACAAAGGTTGGTAAGTTCATAGTTTTAGTGTTGCACATAATCTGTATATAAAGGTGGATCACAAGATTTCAGTTGTTTCATCCAGAAACGTTTATCAAAATATTCTACAAGATTGAGCACCCTGGTAACTAAACTTTAACGTTTTAATAAGTACCCCTGTTTTAACATACATGCAACCAACATGTACAATACACGCAAACTAACGTGTACTAACCTCAAATAGCATACGTCTGTTTTATAGTTTAGGCTAGGGTTTCTATACCTGGAATAGACGGGGATGTCAAGCCCTATAGATCCATATACTACTACTCGCGCCCACCAGTTTTTATAACTGGCAGTTACTAGTTACCAAAGCTAAGGAATTTTCGGTTCAAACTCGGTGTAGAATTTAGTAATTGTGTTTAAAATAAAGTGCATGTATTCTCAGCCCAAAAATATAGATTGCAAAAGCAATTAAAAAGGGAGCAATGAAACTCACCTTAAAAACATATAAAGTCGTTCACCAAAATGTGACTGAAACTCGGATTACCAAATAACCGTAGATCTCAACCTAGAGAACATATGTTGGTCAATAAATGTCTATCAAGCTAGGTCAGGTCATAGTGTATCACAATCCTAATGCTCGAGATCAACATACAAAAATTTATCAAAAGTCATTTCAAAAAGTCAATCTGACTTAATACTATAGTTGAATGATCATGGCAATCGAAACATTTTAATATTTCACATAGTTTCCCAATTCTTGTAAAATTAGACTATAGTTTTTATAAGGTTTTAAAACATGATAAAACAGTCAATTTTGACAATTGTTCAACAAAACGAGACGTGCCTTATATAAGGATTCGTTTACTCGGCTGGTAATATTCAAAAATCTAATTTATCAATCTTACAAACAAGTTATTTAAATATCAATTGCAGATTCAAGAGCAATTTCAATTAATGTCAATCATAATTCAGTTGATCATATCTTTTAATTCGTTCACCGAAATTACGCGATTTCTAAATGAAAAGTTATTGATTTTTCGCTAGCTTTCCAAAAACATGCATATCATATACCTTTTATCAGTAATATATGTATTTAATTCATGATTCATTATAAACTGTTTAATGACGAAATTTAGCATACAAGCATGCATAAACATATATACTCGAGCACTAGACATGTATACACTATTAATATATAAAAAATAAGATATGAATGCTCACGTATCAATATTGTGATTCAATATTGCAGGAAAGTACGTAGACGCAACAGAGATGATAAACACTAGGTTTGACTTGCGAACAATACCCATGAACATTATGAAATGTCCCGTTCTTATTGATTAAAAACGTTCCATATTAATTGATTTCGTTGCGAGGTTTTGACCTCTATATGATACGTTTTTCAAAGACTGCATTCATTTTTAAAACAAACCATAACCTTTATTTCATAGATAAAGGTTTTAAAAAGCTTTACGTAGATTATCAAATAATGATAATCTAAAATATCCTGTTTACACACGACCATTACATAATGGTTTACAATACAAATATGTTACAACAAAATAAGTTTCTTGAATGCAGTTTTTACACAATATCATACAAGCATGGACTCCAAATCTCGTCCATATTTAAGTATGCGACAGCGGAAGCTCTTAATAATCACCTGAGAATAAACATGCTTAAAACGTCAACAAAAATGTTGGTGAGTTATAGGTTTAACCTATATATATCAAATCATAATAATAGACCACAAGATTTCATATTTCAATACACATCCCATACATAGAGATAAAAATCATTCATATGGTGAACACCTGGTAACCGACATTAACAAGATGCATATATAAGAATATCCCCATCATTCCGGGACACCCTTCGGATATGATATAAATTTCGAAGTACTAAAGCATCCGGTACTTTGGATGGGGCTTGTTAGGCCCAATAGATCTATATTTAGGATTCGCGTCAATTAGGGTGTCTGTTCCCTAATTCTTAGATTACCAGACTTAATAAAAAGGGGCATATTCGATTTCGATAATTCAACCATAGAATGTAGTTTCACGTACTTGTGTCTATTTTGTAAATCATTTATAAAACCTGCATGTATTCTCATCCCAAAAATATTAGATTTTAAAAGTGGGACTATAACTCACTTTCACAGATTTTTTTACTTCGTCGGGAAGTAAGACTTGGCCACTGGTTGATTCACGAACCTATAACAATATATACATATATATCAAAGTATGTTCAAAATATATTTACAATACTTTTAATATATTTTGATGTTTTAAGTTTATTAAGTCAGCTGTCCTCGTTAGTAACCTACAACTAGTTGTCCACAGTTAGATGTACAGAAATAAATCGATAAATATTATCTTGAATCAATCCACGACCCAGTGTATACGTATCTCAGTATTGATCACAACTCAAACTATATATATTTTGGAATCAACCTCAACCCTGTATAGCTAACTCCAACATTCACATATAGAGTGTCTATGGTTGTTCCGAAATATATATAGATGTGTCGACATGATAGGTCGAAACATTGTATACGTGTCTATGGTATCTCAAGATTACATAATATATAATACAAGTTGATTAAGTTATGGTTGGAATAGATTTGTTACCAATTTTCACGTAGCTAAAATGAGAAAAATTATCCAATCTTGTTTTACCCATAACTTCTTCATTTTAAATCCGTTTTGAGTGAATCAAATTGCTATGGTTTCATATTGAACTCTATTTTATGAATCTAAACAAAAAAGTATAGGTTTCTAGTCGGAAAAATAAGTTACAAGTCGTTTTTGTAAAGGTAGTCATTTCAGTCGAAAGAACGACGTCTAGATGACCATTTTAGAAAACATACTTCCACTTTGAGTTTAACCATAATTTTTGGATATAGTTTCATGTTCATAATAAAAATCATTTTCTCAGAATAACAACTTTTAAATCAAAGTTTATCATAGTTTTTAATTAACTAACCCAAAACAGCCCGCGGTGTTACTACGACGGCGTAAATCCGGTTTTATGGTGTTTTTCGTGTTTCCAGGTTTTAAATCATTAAGTTAGAATATCATATAGATATAGAACATGTGTTTAGTTGATTTTAAAAGTCAAGTTAGAAGGATTAACTTTTGTTTGCGAACAAGTTTAGAATTAACTAAACTATGTTCTAGTGATTACAAGTTTAAACCTTCGAATAAGATAGCTTTATATGTATGAATCGAATGATGTTATGAACATCATTACTACCTTAAATTCCTTGGATGAACCTACTGGAAAATAGAAAAATGGATCTAGCTTCAATGGATCCTTGGATGGCTCAAAGTTCTTGAAGCAAAATCATGACACGAAAACAAGTTCAAGTAAGATCATCACTTGAAATAAGATTGTTATAGTTATAGAAATTGAACCAAAGTTTGAATATGATTATTACCTTGTATTAGAATGATAACCTACTGTAAGAAACAAAGATTTCTTGAGGTTGGATGATCACCTTACAAGATTGGAAGTGAGCTAGCAAACTTGAAAGTATTCTTGATTTTATGAAACTAGAACTTTTGGAATTTATGAAGAACACTTAGAACTTGAAGATAGAACTTGAGAGAGTTCAATTAGATGAAGAAAATTGAAGAATGAAAGTGTTTGTAGGTGTTTTTGGTCGTTGGTGTATGGATTAGATATAAAGGATATGTAATTTTGTTTTCATGTAAATAAGTCATGAATGATTACTCATATTTTTGTAATCTTATGAGATATTTCATGCTAGTTGCCAAATGATGGTTCCCACATGTGTTAGGTGACTCACATGGGCTACTAAGAGCTGATCATTGGAGTGTATATACCAATAGTACATACATCTAAAAGCTGTGTATTGTACGAGTACGAATACGGGTGCATACGAGTAGAATTGTTGATGAAACTGAACGAGAATGTAATTGTAAGCATTTTTGTTAAGTAGAAGTATTTTGATAAGTGTATTGAAGTCTTTAAAAAGTGTATAAATACATATTAAAACACTACATGTATATACATTTTAACTGAGTCGTTAAGTCATCGTTAGTCGTTACATGTAAGTGTTGTTTTGAAACCTTTAGGTTAACGATCTTGTTAAATGTTGTTAACCCAATGTTTATAATAACAAAAGAGATTTTAAATTATTATATTATCATGATATTATGATGTACGAATATCTCTTAATATGATATATATACATTAAATGTCGTTACAACGATAAACGTTACATATATGTCTCGTTTCAAAATCATTAAGTTAGTAGTCTTGTTTTTACATATGTAGTTCATTGTTAATATAATTAATGATATGTTTACTTATCATAATATCATGTTAACTATATATATAACCATATATATGTCATCATATAGTTTTTTACAAGTTTTAACGTTCGTGAATTACCGGTCAACTTGGGTGGTCAATTGTCTATATGAAACCTATTTCAATTAATCAAGTCTTAACAAGTTTGATTGCTTAACATGTTGGAAACATTTAATCATGTAAACATCAATCTCAATTAATATATATAAACATGGAAAAGTTCGGGTCACTACAGTACCTACCCGTTAAATAAATTTCGTCCCGAAATTTTAAGCTGTTGAAGGTGTTGACGAATCTTCTGGAAATAGATGCGGGTATTTCTTCTTCATCTGATCTTCACGCTCCCAGGTGAACTCGGGTCCTCTACGAGCATTCCATCGAACCTTAACAATTGGTATCTTGTTTTGCTTAAGTCTTTTAACCTCACGATCCATTATTTCGACGGGTTCTTCGATGAATTGGAGTTTTTCGTTGATTTGGATTTCATCTAACGGAATAGTGAGATCTTCTTTAGCAAAACATTTCTTCAAATTCGAGACGTGGAAAGTGTTATGTACAGCCGCGAGTTGTTGAGGTAACTCAAGTCGGTAAGCTACTGGTCCGACACGATCAATAATCTTGAATGGTCCAATATACCTTGGATTTAATTTCCCTCGTTTACCAAATCGAACAACGCCTTTCCAAGGTGAAACTTTAAGCATGACCATCTCTCCAATTTCAAATTCTATATCTTTTCTTTTAATGTCAGCGTAGCTCTTTTGTCGACTTTGGGCGGTTTTCAACCGTTGTTGAATTTGGATGATCTTCTCGGTAGTTTCTTGTATAATCTCCGGACCCGTAATCTGTCTATCCCCCACTTCACTCCAACAAATCGGAGACCTGCACTTTCTACCATAAAGTACTTCAAATGGCGCCATCTCAATGCTTGAATGGTAGCTGTTGTTGTAGGAAAATTCTGCTAACGGTAGATGTCGATCCCAACTGTTTCCAAAATCAATAACACATGCTCGTAGCATGTCTTCAAGCGTTTGTATCGTCCTTTCGCTCTGCCCATCAGTTTGTGGATGATAGGCAGTACTCATGTCTAGACGAGTTCCTAATGCTTGCTGTAATGTCTGCCAGAATCTTGAAATAAATCTGCCATCCCTATCAGAGATAATAGAGATTGGTATTCCATGTCTGGAGACGACTTCCTTCAAATACAGTCGTGCTAACTTCTCCATCTTGTCATCTTCTCTTATTGGTAGGAAGTGTGCTGATTTGGTGAGACGATCAACTATTACCCAAATAGTATCAAAACCACTTGCAGTCCTTGGCAATTTAGTGATGAAATCCATGGTAATGTTTTCCCATTTCCATTTCGGGATTTTGGATTGTTGAAGTAGACCTGATGGTTTCTGATGCTCAGCTTTGACCTTAGAACACGTCAAACATTCTCCTACGTATTTAGCAACATCGGCTTTCATACCCGGCCACCAAAAATGTTTCTTGAGATCCTTGTACATCTTCCCCGTTCCAGGATGTATTGAGTATCTGGTTTTATGAGCTTCTCTAAGTACCATTTCTCTCATATCTCCAAATTTTGGTACCCAAATCCTTTCAGCCCTATACCGAGTTCCGTCTTCCCGAATATTAAGATGCTTCTCCGATCCTTTGGGTATTTCATTCTTTAAATTTCCCTCTTTTAAAACTCCTTGTTGCGCCTCCTTTATTTGAGTAGTAATGTTATTATGAATCATTATATTCATAGATTTTACTCGAATGGGTTCTCTGTCCTTCCTGCTCAAGGCATCGGCTACCACATTTGCCTTCCCCGGGTGGTAACGAATCTCAAAGTCGTAATCATTCAATAATTCAATCCACCTACGCTGCCTCATATTCAGTTGTTTCTGATTAAATATGTGTTGAAGACTTTTGTGGTCGGTATATATAATACTTTTGACCCCATATAAGTAGTGCCTCCAAGTCTTTAATGCAAAAACAACCGCGCCTAATTCCAAATCATGCGTCGTATAATTTTGTTCGTGAATCTTCAATTGTCTAGACGCATAAGCAATCACCTTCGTTCGTTGCATTAATACACAACCGAGACCTTGCTTTGATGCATCACAATAAATCACAAAATCATCATTCCCTTCAGGCAATGACAATATAGGTGCCGTAGTTAGCTTTTTCTTCAATAACTGAAACGCTTTCTCTTGTTCATCATTCCATTCAAATTTCTTCCCTTTATGCGTTAATGCAGTCAAGGGTTTTGCTATTCTGGAAAAGTCTTGGATGAACCTTCTGTAGTAACCAGCTAGTCCTAAAAACTGGCGTATGTGTTTCGGAGTTTTCGGGGTTTCCCACTTTTCAACAGTTTCTATCTTTGCCGGATCCACCTTAATACCTTCTTTGTTCACTATGTGACCGAGGAATTGAACTTCTTCCAACCAAAATGCACACTTTGAAAACTTAGCGTACAATTCTTCCTTCCTCAATACTTCTAACACCTTTCTCAAATGTTCACCGTGTTCTTGGTCATTCTTTGAGTAAATAAGTATGTCATCAATGAAAACAATGACAAACTTGTCAAGGTATGGTCCACACACTCGGTTCATAAGGTCCATGAACACAGCTGGTGCATTAGTTAAACCAAACGGCATGACCATAAACTCGTAATGACCGTAACGTGTTCTGAAAGCAGTCTTTGGAATATCATCTTCTTTCACCCGCATTTGATGATACCCGGAACGTAAGTCAATCTTTGAATAAACAGACGAGCCTTGTAGTTGATCAAATAAGTCGTCGATTCTCGGTAGTGGGTAGCGGTTCTTGATGGTAAGTTTGTTCAACTCTCGGTAGTCGATACACAACCTGAATGTACCATCTTTCTTCTTGACAAACAAAACAGGAGCTCCCCACGGTGATGTGCTTGGTCGAATGAAACCACGCTCTAAAAGTTCTTGTAATTGGCTTTGCAGTTCTTTCATCTCGCTGGGTGCGAGTCTGTAAGGAGCACGAGCTATTGGTGCAGCTCCTGGTACAAGATCTATTTGAAATTCAACGGATCGATGTGGGGGTAATCCCGGTAATTCTTTCGGAAATACATCGGGAAATTCTTTTGCAATGGGAACATCATTGATGCTCTTTTCTTCAGTTTGTACTTTCTCGACGTGTGCTAGAACAGCATAGCAACCTTTTCTTATTAGTTTTTGTGCCTTCAAATTACTAATAAGATGTAGCTTCGTGTTGCCCTTTTCTCCGTACACCATTAAGGGTTTTCCTTTTTCTCGTATAATGCGAATTGCATTTTTGTAACAAACGATCTCCGCTTTCACTTCTTTCAACCAGTCCATACCGATTATCACATCAAAACTCCCTAACTCTACTGGTATCAAATCAATCTTAAATGTTTCGCTAACCAGTTTAATTTCTCGATTCCGACATATATTATCTGCTGAAATTAATTTACCATTTGCTAATTCGAGTAAAAATTTACTATCCAAAGGCGTCAATGGACAACTTAATTTAGCACAAAAATCTCTACTCATATAGCTTCTATCCGCACCCGAATCAAATAAAACGTAAGCAGATTTATTGTCAATAAGAAACGTACCCGTAACAAGCTCCGGGTCTTCCTGTGCCTCTACCGCATTAATATTGAAAACTCTTCCACGACCTTGTCCATTCGTGTTCTCCTGGTTCGGGCAATTTCTAATAATGTGGCCTGGTTTTCCACATTTATAACAAACTACATTGGCATAACTTGCTCCGACACTACTTGCTCCGCCATTACTCGTTCCGACACCATTTGTTCCTTTCGTTCTATTAACCCCTGGTCCGTAGACCTCACACTTCGCCGCGCTATGACCATTTCTTTTACACTTGTTGCAAAATTTGGTGCAGAACCCCGAGTGATTCTTTTCACACCTTTGGCATAGTTGCTTCTGATTGTTGTTGTTGTTGCGGTTATTATTGTTGTTGGGATGATTGTTGTAGTTGCTGTTGTTGTTGTTGTTGTTGTTGTTGGGCCGTTTGTTGTAGTTGCGATTGATGTTGCGATTGTTGGGATAATTGTTGCGATTATTGTTGTAATTGCTGTTGTTGTTGTATTGGTGATTCTTATCACCGTTTTCCTCCCACTTTCTTTTGACTTGCTTCACATTGGCCTCTTCAGCAGTCTGTTCTTTAATTCTTTCTTCAATCTGGTTCACTAGTTTGTGAGCCATTCTACATGCCTGTTGTATGGAGGCGGGCTCGTGTGAACTTATATCTTCTTGGATTCTTTCCGGTAATCCTTTCACAAACGCGTCGATCTTCTCTTCCTCATCTTCGAATGCTCCCGGACACAATAGGCACAATTCTGTGAATCGTCTTTCGTACGTGGTAATATCAAATCCTTGGGTTCGTAACCCTCTAAGTTCTGTCTTGAGCTTATTTACCTCGGTTCTGGGACGGTACTTCTCGTTCATCAAGTGCTTGAATGCTGACCACGGTAGTGCGTACGCATCGTCTTGTCCCACCTGCTCTAGATAGGTATTCCACCATGTTAACGCAGAACCTGTGAAGGTATGCGTAGCGTACTTTACTTTGTCCTCTTCAGTACACTTACTTATGGCAAACACCGATTCGACCTTCTCGGTCCACCGTTTCAATCCGATCGGTCCTTCGGTTCCATCAAATTCCAAAGGTTTGCAGGCAGTGAATTCTTTGTAGGTGCATCCTACACGATTTCCTGTACTGCTAGATCCAAGGTTATTGTTGGTATGTAGCGCAGCCTGTACTGCGGCTATGTTTGAAGCTAGAAAAGTACGGAATTCCTCTTCATTCATATTCACGGTGTGTCGAGTAGTCGGTGCCATTTCCTTCAAAATAGTTAAATGGAACAAGTTAATCATACAGAATATTAAGAGTAGTTAATAGTATTTCGTAGCATAATATGAACTCATTTATAAAAGCTTTTTCTTCATATTAGCGTTTTATAAGTTTAAATTCGGGTAGTACCTACCCGTTAAGTTCATACTTAGTAGCTAATATACAATTCAACTACTACAATTCTATATGAAAAACGGATTATAATAATATTTCGCGTTCAAACTTTTATACAATATTTTACAAACTTACAATACCGCTTATTTTACATAAAGCATGAAATATAGCACACAATAACTTTGATACAAGATAGTTGTGAAGACAATTCTAGCTAGTACACAAGTCGTTCAGCAAAGGCAATAAAGACACGTAATTCATACGTCCAGAAACAAGTCATGCATTCTGGTTTTACTAGGACTACTTCCCATCCTTGGTCTTGTGCAACATAACCGTTATGGCCGTTGATAAGACAGCGTGTTGTAACGTCATCAAAGGGACGAGGGTTACGTAATGTCCAACAGTCCCGTAATAATCTAAAAACCTCATTTCTTACCCCAATTACCGACTCCGTCACTTGTGGAAACGTTTTGTTTAATAGTTGTAGCCCGATGTTCTTGTTCTCACTTTGGTGAGAAGCAAACATTACTAATCCGTAAGCATAACATGCTTCTTTATGTTGCATGTTAGCCGCTTTTTCTAAATCACGAAGTCCAATATTCGGATATATTGAGTCAAAATAATTTCTTAACCCGTTGCGTAAAATAGCATTTGGGTTCCCCGCAATATATGCGTCAAAGTAAACACATCGTAACTTATGGGTTTCCCAATGTGATATCCCCCATCTTTCAAACGAAAGTCTCTTATAAACCAAGAAATTCTTGGAACGTTCCTCGAATGTCTTACAAACTGATCTCGCCTTAAATAGTTGTGCCGAAGAATTCTGGCCGACTCTAGACAAGATTTCATCAATCATGTCTCCGGGTAGGTCTCTTAAAATATTGGGTTGTCTATCCATTTTGTGTTTTTAAACTGTAAAATAGACAAGAGTTAGATTCATAAAAAAATACTTATTAATACAAGCAATTTTTACATATATCATAAAGCATAAGAACACTATATTACATATATTACACCACACGAATACAACTATCTTATTCTGACTCGCTCGTTTCTTCTTCTTCGGTTTTGGTTTGTTTTGCCAAGTTTCTAGGGATATATGATGTTCCCCTAATACGAGCCGTCGTTGTCCACATTGGTTTAGAAAAACCTGGTGGTTTAGAGGTTCCCGGGTCATTGTTACAACTTAAGGACTTCGGGCGTTGACGATACATATAAAGTTCATCGGGGTTGGAATTAGATTTCTCTATTTTTATGCCCTTTCCCTTATTATTTTCTTTTGCCTTTTTAAATTCAGTTGGGGTAATTTCTATAACATCATCGGAATTCTCGTCGGAATCCGATTCATCGGAGAATTGGTAATCCTCCCAATATTTTGCTTCCTTGGCGGAAACACCATTGACCATAATTAACCTTGGTCGGTTGGTTGAGGATTTTCTTTTACTTAACCGTTTTATTATTTCCCCCACCGGTTCTATTTCTTCATCCGGTTCCGATTCTTCTTCTGGTTCCGATTCTTCTTCCGGTTCCTCTTCGGGAACTTGTGAATCAGTCCACGAATCATTCCAATTTACATTTAACTCTTCATTATTATTAGGTGAGTCAATGGGACTTGTTCTAGAGGTAGACATCTATCACATAATATCAAACACGTTAAGAGATTAATATATCACATAATATTCATATGTTAAAAATATATAGTTTCCAACAAAAATGTTAAGCAATCATTTTTAAAGAAAACACGGTCGAAGTCCAGACTCACTAATGCATCCTAACAAACTCGATAAGACACACTAATGCAAATTTTCTGGTTCTCTAAGACCAACGCTCGGATACCAACTGAAATGTCCCGTTCTTATTGATTAAAAACGTTCCATATTAATTGATTTCGTTGCGAGGTTTTGACCTCTATATGATACGTTTTTCAAAGACTGCATTCATTTTTAAAACAAACCATAACCTTTATTTCATAGATAAAGGTTTTAAAAAGCTTTACGTAGATTATCAAATAATGATAATCTAAAATATCCTGTTTACACACGACCATTACATAATGGTTTACAATACAAATATGTTACAACAAAATAAGTTTCTTGAATGCAGTTTTTACACAATATCATACAAGCATGGACTCCAAATCTCGTCCATATTTAAGTATGCGACAGCGGAAGCTCTTAATAATCACCTGAGAATAAACATGCTTAAAACGTCAACAAAAATGTTGGTGAGTTATAGGTTTAACCTATATATATCAAATCATAATAATAGACCACAAGATTTCATATTTCAATACACATCCCATACATAGAGATAAAAATCATTCATATGGTGAACACCTGGTAACCGACATTAACAAGATGCATATATAAGAATATCCCCATCATTCCGGGACACCCTTCGGATATGATATAAATTTCGAAGTACTAAAGCATCCGGTACTTTGGATGGGGCTTGTTAGGCCCAATAGATCTATATTTAGGATTCGCGTCAATTAGGGTGTCTGTTCCCTAATTCTTAGATTACCAGACTTAATAAAAAGGGGCATATTCGATTTCGATAATTCAACCATAGAATGTAGTTTCACGTACTTGTGTCTATTTTGTAAATCATTTATAAAACCTGCATGTATTCTCATCCCAAAAATATTAGATTTTAAAAGTGGGACTATAACTCACTTTCACAGATTTTTTTACTTCGTCGGGAAGTAAGACTTGGCCACTGGTTGATTCACGAACCTATAACAATATATACATATATATCAAAGTATGTTCAAAATATATTTACAATACTTTTAATATATTTTGATGTTTTAAGTTTATTAAGTCAGCTGTCCTCGTTAGTAACCTACAACTAGTTGTCCACAGTTAGATGTACAGAAATAAATCGATAAATATTATCTTGAATCAATCCACGACCCAGTGTATACGTATCTCAGTATTGATCACAACTCAAACTATATATATTTTGGAATCAACCTCAACCCTGTATAGCTAACTCCAACATTCACATATAGAGTGTCTATGGTTGTTCCGAAATATATATAGATGTGTCGACATGATAGGTCGAAACATTGTATACGTGTCTATGGTATCTCAAGATTACATAATATATAATACAAGTTGATTAAGTTATGGTTGGAATAGATTTGTTACCAATTTTCACGTAGCTAAAATGAGAAAAATTATCCAATCTTGTTTTACCCATAACTTCTTCATTTTAAATCCGTTTTGAGTGAATCAAATTGCTATGGTTTCATATTGAACTCTATTTTATGAATCTAAACAAAAAAGTATAGGTTTCTAGTCGGAAAAATAAGTTACAAGTCGTTTTTGTAAAGGTAGTCATTTCAGTCGAAAGAACGACGTCTAGATGACCATTTTAGAAAACATACTTCCACTTTGAGTTTAACCATAATTTTTGGATATAGTTTCATGTTCATAATAAAAATCATTTTCTCAGAATAACAACTTTTAAATCAAAGTTTATCATAGTTTTTAATTAACTAACCCAAAACAGCCCGCGGTGTTACTACGACGGCGTAAATCCGGTTTTATGGTGTTTTTCGTGTTTCCAGGTTTTAAATCATTAAGTTAGAATATCATATAGATATAGAACATGTGTTTAGTTGATTTTAAAAGTCAAGTTAGAAGGATTAACTTTTGTTTGCGAACAAGTTTAGAATTAACTAAACTATGTTCTAGTGATTACAAGTTTAAACCTTCGAATAAGATAGCTTTATATGTATGAATCGAATGATGTTATGAACATCATTACTACCTTAAATTCCTTGGATGAACCTACTGGAAAATAGAAAAATGGATCTAGCTTCAATGGATCCTTGGATGGCTCAAAGTTCTTGAAGCAAAATCATGACACGAAAACAAGTTCAAGTAAGATCATCACTTGAAATAAGATTGTTATAGTTATAGAAATTGAACCAAAGTTTGAATATGATTATTACCTTGTATTAGAATGATAACCTACTGTAAGAAACAAAGATTTCTTGAGGTTGGATGATCACCTTACAAGATTGGAAGTGAGCTAGCAAACTTGAAAGTATTCTTGATTTTATGAAACTAGAACTTTTGGAATTTATGAAGAACACTTAGAACTTGAAGATAGAACTTGAGAGAGTTCAATTAGATGAAGAAAATTGAAGAATGAAAGTGTTTGTAGGTGTTTTTGGTCGTTGGTGTATGGATTAGATATAAAGGATATGTAATTTTGTTTTCATGTAAATAAGTCATGAATGATTACTCATATTTTTGTAATCTTATGAGATATTTCATGCTAGTTGCCAAATGATGGTTCCCACATGTGTTAGGTGACTCACATGGGCTGCTAAGAGCTGATCATTGGAGTGTATATACCAATAGTACATACATCTAAAAGCTGTGTATTGTACGAGTACGAATACGGGTGCATACGAGTAGAATTGTTGATGAAACTGAACGAGAATGTAATTGTAAGCATTTTTGTTAAGTAGAAGTATTTTGATAAGTGTATTGAAGTCTTTAAAAAGTGTATAAATACATATTAAAACACTACATGTATATACATTTTAACTGAGTCGTTAAGTCATCGTTAGTCGTTACATGTAAGTGTTGTTTTGAAACCTTTAGGTTAACGATCTTGTTAAATGTTGTTAACCCAATGTTTATAATAACAAAAGAGATTTTAAATTATTATATTATCATGATATTATGATGTACGAATATCTCTTAATATGATATATATACATTAAATGTCGTTACAACGATAAACGTTACATATATGTCTCGTTTCAAAATCATTAAGTTAGTAGTCTTGTTTTTACATATGTAGTTCATTGTTAATATAATTAATGATATGTTTACTTATCATAATATCATGTTAACTATATATATAACCATATATATGTCATCATATAGTTTTTTACAAGTTTTAACGTTCGTGAATTACCGGTCAACTTGGGTGGTCAATTGTCTATATGAAACCTATTTCAATTAATCAAGTCTTAACAAGTTTGATTGCTTAACATGTTGGAAACATTTAATCATGTAAACATCAATCTCAATTAATATATATAAACATGGAAAAGTTCGGGTCACTACACATTACCCATAACCTCCAAAGCTATAACCCATAATTTTCCTTAGCTCTATCCCGTTCATAAAATCCGTTTTGAAAATCACCCGAGCATAACTCCGTCGTAGTATTTTATGCATACTACTAATACTTAATTTGAATATTGCACTAGAATTATTACGGAATAAAAATATATGAAATAAATATATATGTACATATATGTGTGTGTGTTTCTGCAATCGATCGATCGATATATATAGTTAAAAATAATATTATAATAATAAAAGGAATCAAACGTGTTTAATTATAATAATATAATAATATAATAAAGTAATAATATAATAATAAAAGGAATCGTACGTTTATAATTATAATAATATAATAATATAATAAAGTAATAATATAATAATAAAATAATAATATAATAAAGTAGAATATAATAATATAATAATAAAATCGAATCGATTAAGATTTTAAAAGTCGTATTTTTAAAATACTTCAGGGGTATTTTATGTAACTTATAATTAATAATTTCAATCATGTCGCTTTCATGTGAATATTAAATTAATTAATTTCGTTTCATTTACTATTCATATGAATAGTAAATGAATTAATTTCGATTCAACTATTTAAGCTACACGTTGTTGTATGTTGTGCTTTACAAATTGTACATTTTTAATTTAACTTCGTTTCTTAAAAAAAAAAATTACAAAAATTATATCATAAAAATAAAACGACTTAATACGTAAAAATTTTAATTTGAAAAGCATCGTTTAATAGTAAATTTTTATCATTTCATATATAAATATTATTCGCATGATTCCGTATATATTGAAAACTCTTATGTTTATATAATACATGTTATGACGTTCGTGAATCATCGGACAAACAGGGTAATTGAATAGTTCAAGAATTTTGAAATTCAGTTTTATAGACTTTGCTTATCATGTCGGAAACGTTTAAGATTAAGTTTAAATTTGGTCAGAAATTTCCGGGTCATCACAACCGTAAAAACTGCATCGCTAACTCCCGTTTCGTTGAGGTTTTCTATTTTTTTACCTATATCTTTTCTGTTTCGAAGACAGCTGCATATTCTTCCTGTTCTCGTCGACTACAACAGCTGATATGTATGTTTTCATTTCTTGATTACTTCTACTAGATTACGGTTATAATACACCCACTCAATATCAAAAAAAAAAAAAAAATGATGAAGCTATGCTATTAAAAAGATGAGTGAGTGGTACTATTTTTTTTTTCCTAGTTGAAAACAAACCCCACCAAAAGTTAAGATGAGAGGGACAAAATACAAGTTGTTGTTCGGTGATATGGAGAAATGTGAGCTGTACGATTTTTTTTTATTGATTTAGCTGGAAGGATCTTAATAAACTGCCATTTGAAAACTTAAGCCGATATATTGCTTCTTTTATTGGACCGTATGAGTTGATTGAATTTCCAGTTGGGCCGTGGGTTTGTTTTAATCAGTGGATTGTGATTTTGTGTTATTAATTTTGGGCCGGATACTAGTTGTTTTACTGTTGGACCGTTACCAGTATTTGGACTTTCGGTTGGGGCCAATTTACTTTATGCAGTTGGGCTACCATTTTCTTGTTTGCTGCTGGGCCGAGTATCCTCTGTTGGGCCGAGATAATATAGACTAAAACCTAGGATTTCCATATAAATGATGATAGTTTAAACGATGATGATAATTAGGTTATGAAGTTAGGATGATAATGAATAAGTTTATGATGGTTTGATTATGATGGAATCATAATGATATTGATGACGATGAGGTGATGAATACGGATGAACGATGTTAGTAACGAGAATGAGATTTTGATATATGATTACGATCATGAATTATGACTTATGATTTTGATTATGATTGTGATTATAAATATGATAATGATAAGACGTTTATGATATAAGAATGACGGTGATATTAGATCATGATAATGATGATGAAATGATAAGTGTTTGATGAAGACGAACTAATTAATCATGCGGGTTAATACCAAAACAAATTGATGGTTCGTTGGTTTAAAGGTTTTAACGGGTTAGCGGGACGTCGCGGGTTCAAACCCGGACTTGGGCATTTTTTTTAAGGGTTACTTCTTTGAGGTAGTATTTCTATTACCATTACTATTATTATTATTGTATCATTTTTAGTATTAATATAAGTATTATTATTACTAATATTATCATTTTATGAATTAATAAAATAAGTATCATTACAATTTTTATCATTTTTCTTATTAGTATTATTATTATCATTAGTATTATTATTATTACAGTATTATTATTTTTTACTACAAACATAATAACATTATTATATAAATATTACATATAATAAATTACTGATTTTTGATATAATACCAACTAAATATATATATATATATATATATATATATATATATATATATATATATATATATATATATATATATATATATATATATATATGAATATTGATTATTTACAAAATAACTATATATAAAATATAACTGAAGATATAAAATATAAATAAAATATATATATATTTATATAACTACAACACTTAATATATAAATATTATGTAGGAGGAATTATGTGATTATATGTGTTAATATATATACTTGATATAGGTTCGTGAATCCGAGGCCAACCCTGCATTGTTCAGTTGTTCAATGCCGTCATATGTATTTTTACTACAAAATACAGTATTGTGAGTTTCATTTGCTCCATTTTTAAATGCTTTTGCAATATATATTTTTGGGACTGAGAATACATGCGCTTTTATAAATGTTTGACGAAATAGACACAAGTAATTAAAAACTACATTCTATGGTTGAATTATTATACTGGATATCACCCTTGTTGAACTTGGTAGCCTAAGAATTGGTGTTTATTATAATTGCCACCAATTGATGCGAATCCTAAAGATAGATCTATGGGCTTTGACACGTCCCGGTCATAGAATTTGAACTTGTTGGGATTTAACAAGTTTGAAACTCTTAAAACCATTTAAGAATCATTATAAAACGGAAGCGTGAAATTACCAATTTTACTTGTTATCATTAAACCAATTAAAGCTAAATCCCATCTTGGATCAAGTTGTGAAATAATGCTTACTAATTAACAAGAAAGGAAGAGTTTAATACCTCCTTAATGAAGAATAAAATGCTGAATTGGACAGCTGAAATGATGATGAAGATGATGGATTTAGAGCCTCTAACTTGAAGCCTCAAGTTGGTAATACCCACAAGCCCCTTTTGAAACAACACCACCTTTGAATGAGTTAGGATTTTAGACACTAAATCACTTAGATTGTCAAGCAAAACATCCTTTCTTTCCCCTTTGAATCCCACGGCCAGCAGGCTGCTTTGGGAGAGAGAAGAGAGTTTAAAGAACTTGCAATTTTCTTGAGTCAAAGAATTGGTTAAAGTGTAAGGCATGTAACTAAGCAAGTGTGCTTATTAAAAGTCACAAAACAAGCATGTGGTGGTCTTCCTTGGTACCCTCAAAACCGCCACCCCCATGCTCTTTGTATATAAATTGGTTAATTTTATAAAACTTGGTAGAAGCCTCTTGTTTTGTTAAGTTACATGTACATTTTATAAATCATATACAAAATATGACACAAGGTAATTATTTAAACCCATAAGTAATTAATTCCTTAAGATATAAATTAACCAAATAACTTGACTCAAGTGATAACATTTTAGAAACCCAATTTTCTAAAATTTAAGTGTTGCGTATTTACTTAACGATCCAATCGTCAAGATAAATACATATAAGGTGTTGTTAAGCTTGTTATTGGATATGACCCGACTTGGATCATAGCATATTAGCCACATTAATTAAATATGTCTCTCGGGCATACGGAAAAAAACCTTCAATCTCCCACTTGCACGAGAAACATAAGAAATTAATGCAAGTGACGGATACCACCTAACGACCGTCCATCACCCCCAATATGTTATGACTATGTGCCATTCAATAACATCATCCCTTTCGAGTTCCCATCTCGAATATGAATAGGTGAATCTTTTCATTATATCCTTTCGTCCTAGATGTCATGTTAAATCCAAGAGACACAGAGTGATCACTCTCTTCTAGATTTAACTTTATCAGGCCTTAAACATCTGACTCTCAACGAATAAGAGGGACAAATTCCATCTTGACTACATATGTCCTAAATACATACCTTGCATTATACCTGAGTTCTTCCTTATGAACTACCATATTTCAGAATAGCGAAGGAAAGAATCAAGGCACAATACCTGATAAATATCTGAACCCAATACGTATCTCAGGTCAGAGGATACAATGATATTTGCCTTTACTCAAGATTACATGTGATCAACCACAAAGGCTCCATTTAGTAAATCTTGAGGGCGGGTCTTCCAATATTTGTATCCTACAAATATCTATGAACCTTGGTTGCAACCTTGCCCCACATTCATCCCGTGAATGTATACCAATCCAAGTTCATAATAGTCTAAACCTCACACTTGTTCCCACGAATGTGATCGACTACGGAATTTTAGAATAATTACTTATTCATGGATAAAATATGCAAAATAGGAACATGACTCAAAATAAATTAATACCATAATTATATTAATGAGTTTGAACAATTTCGTTCCGTTACAATACTTAAAACAGATCATGACCAATCACTAGAATATCGAAGCCCTAATGCACAAACATGTCCTGTATGTTTTGATCCATGTAAGAGCTTCGTGAGAGGATCCGCTATATTAAGATCTGTGTGAACTTTGCGAATACATATCTTTCCTTTTTCAACTTCATCCCTTATGTAGTTGAATCTCCGCTCAATGTGACGGGTCTTTTGGTGAGCACGAGGTTCCTTGATTTGAGCAATCGCACCTTCGTTGTCACAAAAGATCTCAAGAGGGTCTTGAATGGTAGGGACCACTCCTAAGTCGTCGATGAATTTCTTCATCCATGCAGCTTCCTGAGCTGCTAATGAGGCGGCAATGTACTCTGACTCTGTAGTGGATAATGCAACAACATCCTGTTTTGAACTCTTCCAAGAGACCGCACCTCCATTTAATGTAAAGACATAATCGGATTGTGATCGAGAATCATCTCGATCAGTTTGGAAACTCGCGTCTACGTAACCCTTTACAGCGAGTTCCTCCTCACCAGACCCATATATCAGAAACATATCCTTAGTCCTCCTAAGGTATTTCAATATACTTTTAACAGCAATCCAATGACTGTTTCCTGGGTTATTCTGGTATCTACTTGTCAAGCTAAGAGCGCATGACACATCCGGTCTAGTGCATATCATTGCATACATGATTGACCCAATGGCAGAAGCATATGGGACTTTCTTCATTCTCTCCTGTTCATCTTTCGTGGTGGGGCACTGAGATGAACTGAGAAGTGTTCCCTTTTGAATAGGTACCAAACCTTTCTTAGAGTTCTCCATCTTGAACCTTTTCAAGATCTTTTCAATGTATGCACTTTGATTTAAACCTATCAGTTTCTTGGATCTATCCCTGTAGATCCCAATCCCCAAAACGTATTGTGCTTCTCCAAGATCCTTAATGGAGAAGCATTTGCTTAACCAAGTTTTAACACCTTGCATTGCCGGAATATCATTTCCAAATAACAATATATCATCCACATATAGTACAAGGAACATGATAGTGCTCCCACTAGCTTTCTTGTATACACAAGCTTCATCACCATTTTTAATGAAGCCAAATTTCTTGGCCTCCTCATTAAAACGATGATTCCACATTCTAGATGCTTGTTTCAATCCGTAGATTGACTTCTTTAACTTGCATACCTTTTTAGGATATTTTGGATCAACAAAACCCTCAGGCTGAACCATATAGACATCTTCCTCAAGATGTCCGTTTAGGAAAGCGGTCTTGACATCCATCTGCCATATTTCATAATCATAATGAGCAGTAATGGCAAGTAATATCCTAATAGACTTTAGCATCGCCACAGGCGAAAAAGTTTCATCATAGTCAACCCCTTGAGTTTGAGTGAAACCTTTTGCTACAAGTCTAGCTTTATATGTATCCAAGTTTCCATGTATGTCGGTTTTCATTTTGAACAGCCATTTACAATCAACTAGCCTAGAGCCAGGAGGTTGCGCAACAAGTTCCCAAACTTGGTTGTCATACATGGATTGCATCTCAGCGTTCATGGCTTCCTGCCATTTATCTTTATTAATCCTTGATAAAGCATCTTGGTAGTTTATTGGTTCATCCAAATCAACCACATAGCAACCATCCAAGAGAAACCCATATCTCTCAGGAGGATTACTAATCCTACCAGATCTGCGAATGTCTTGTGTATTTTGATCATCCATCTGATCACTCTCAACATTTTCATGTTGAGTGCTAGTGTCAGCCAATTGTGTATCATCTACTTGATCTTGAACCTCTTCAAGATCTATCTTCCTTTCACTTTTGCCTTCCATTAGGAACTTAGTTTCAAGGAATTCAGCCTTCCGAGCAACAAATACATTCTGCTCGGAAGGATCATAGAAATAGTATCCCATATCATCCTTGGGATATCCTATAAAGATACACTTCGTGGATCGAGCATTCAACTTATTAGGGACGTAACGCTTAGGGTAAGCTTCACATCCCCATACCTTTAAGTATGATAGAGATGGAGGTTTTCCAAACCACATCTCATGAGGTGTTCGTTCCACTTTCTTGGTTGGGGCCATATTTAAAATACGAGCCGCTGAGCATAGACAATAACCCCAAAATGATAGAGGTAACGAGCTTCTAGCCATCATAGATCGAACCATATCCATTAGGGTTCGGTTCCTCCTTTCGGAAACTCCATTCAGTTGGGGTGTTCCAGGAGGAGTGAGTTATGAGATAATTCCACAACTTCTAAGATGATCTTGGAAAGCATCGCTTAGGTATTCACCTCCTCTATCGGTACGAAGTACCTTGATTGTCTTATTGAGTTGATTTTGTACTTCGCTTTGATATTCTTTGAATGCTTCAAAAGTTTCGTCCTTATGTCTTAACAAGTAGACATATCCAAAACGACTGAAGTCATCAATGAAAGTAACGAAGTATCTTTCACCATTCCTAGCTATGGGCTTAAAGGGTCCACATACATCCGAATGTATTAATCCCAATAAGTCCTTAGCCCTTTCATAGGTCCCTTTGAAAGGTGCTTTAGTCATTTTGCCTTGTAAACAAGATTCACATACATCAAACGAGTCCATCTCATTTGATTTCAAGAGTCCATTCTTTTGAAGTGTACGCATTCGGTTCTTGTTTATGTGACCAAGGCGACAATGCCATAAGTAGGAATCACTCAAATCCCTTTTGAGTTTCTTGGTGCTAGTATGGTATATTAAGCTACTAGATGATGTGTCATCATGAACCAATTCATAAATTCCATTTGAAGGCGAAGCCTTAAAATAGAATACATTATCTAAATAAACGTGGATATCATCATTAACAAAATTGAGATAAAAACCACATTGTTTTAAACGGGAAACTGAAATAATGTTTCGACATAAATCCGGTGCATACAAAACATTGTTCAAAATAAGTTCCAAACCACTTGGAAGCTTTAATACAAAGTCTCCTTGAGCCTTCACTTGCACTTTGGCTCCATTACCCATAAAGAGACTTGATGTTCCCGCTTGCTTGCTACTTCTTTTGAACCCCTGCAAAGAATTGCAAATGTGAGTTCCACATCCAGTGTCTAATACCCATGTATTAGAAGAAGTAATACTAAGCTCTATATATACCATATATATGTTACCTGAGGTTTGCCCCGCATCCCTCTTTTCCTTCAACTCCTTAAGGTAGACCGGGCAATTGCGTTTCCAGTGACCCATTTCACCGCAACCGAAGCACGGGTCTTCCTTGGGGTTTGCTTGTCCGGCAACCTTTTGCTTCTTGTTCTTGTTTTTGGTTGGGGTAACCATCCTCCCCTTTCCCTTGCCTTGATGGGTGGGTCCTTTCCTCTTAGCCGCCTTTGGCTTAGAGGTGTTGTTACCTTTGGACCCACCATCATTGATCATTAGCACGGGTGAAGCCCTCTTACCCATGCTAGTTTCGGCCGTCCTTAACATGCCATGAAGTTCACCAATGGTCTTATCCATCCCATTCATATTGTAATTAATTACAAATTGGTCAAACCTCTTTGACAGGGAGTTTAGGATAAGATCAGTGGCTAGCTCATTAGATATGTTGAGATTAAGACGGTTTGCGCGATCAATAAGGCTTTTCATTTTGAGGACATAAGAGGATACGGATTGGGTGTCATCCATACGACATGCATGTAACGCTCGAACCGTTTCGAAGCGCTCGACACGTGCTTGTTGAAGGAACATCTCCTTCAATTGCGTAATCATGTCGTATGCAGTATGATGCTCGAAATCCTTTTGGAGTTCGGGTATCATAGTCCCAAGCATTAGGCAAGCGACTTGCACCGAATCGGCGCAATACTTATCCCAATAAGCCATGCCTTCCGTATCATCCTCATCGGGTTGATCGGGAATGGGGTCTTCCAACACATACGCCTTATCCTCAAGTTTGAGGACAATCCTAAGATTGCGGAACCAATCCATAAAGTTCGTATGGTTGAGTTTGTCTTTCTCGAGGAGAGACCTTAACGATAGGTTTTTCAAGTTAATAGGTGCGTTTTGCATGTTGTTGTTATTGGCGGCCATCTACAAAATTTAACAAAGTTCATTTAAGTATTGATTTTAAATTTAACAATCAATACCCTTTAAATCCAATTGATATATATATATTAAATTTTAGAATCCAACGGTAAACCAAATTTCGGTTAGGTGACCTTTATCCCGTCATTTGATTTAGCTAGGTAGTCATTATATGACAATTGCAATCCTTTTGCAACTTCTAAATTATGGGATCATGCAATCCTTTTGCATGGCATATTTATCCCATCAACGCCTATTTGTTCCTCATGCTTCGGTGACCCTAAGTTCATGATTCCCAAATCAAGTCGTCCTACTTGTAAAACATGTAAAATTAACATACAAGTGGTTAGGTGACCTTTATCCCACAAGCATGCGAATTTTACCTTAACCATATTAGTTAGCTCATAACGGTTAGGTGACATTTATCCCATTATGAGTTCCTTACTATGTTTAAGTGTCCCACAAAAGGATGGCGTTAAACTTGTTTAAGATGGCGTTAAACTTGTTTAACTTGTCGATTAAGGGATTTTAAGTTTTCGTTAATTCTAGTTTAAGAAAACATTTATGCCATACACCAACATGCATTTAGTGTATGGTTCATTTGAAATCCATTTTCAAGTCTTGTAATTTGCCAATTACTTGATATAAACCATTTTACATATATGTGATCCTTTTCTTGTTCTTAATAACCATTTATTAAGGTCTTTAGTTGCTTTTAATTTAACCAATTAAATTGTCGTCATGTATGTTATTAATACGTCTAATTTAACCAATTAAATTGTCGTTTTGCTTGTTGTTATCTTGTGATTAATTGTATCAACCAAACATACAATACAATAAACAAACAAACAACCACACATGCAAAACAAGTATGTTCACAATCTAGCCATTTTGGTGGACATTTGTTTAGCCGAAAACAAATGTCACCGGGTTAAGGGGTAATAATACAAAGTAGGAGATTTCAAATCTCCCACTTAACCTTGCATCCATATGTTCCTTGTGTTCTTCAAGTCTTCATCATCTTGTATCTTCATTTTACAAAATATGTATCCTAATACATTTTTATCTAGAAAATGAAAATACAACCTATTCTATTTTACATACCAAATGTAAAACAAATTACATAGCCAAAATAAATATTACATCCAATTGAATGAATTAATATTACATACCAAATGAATATTACAAATTAACCAAACATACAACCATAACATGCATTCAACACAAGGTCAAGGCTATGATTGTGAACATGAACATGCAACCAAATATGACCAAATGAAAGAGCCCAAAACCCACTTTTAGAACCCAAACAATTCGGCCTTACACATAAACCCACCCAAACCCATTGATTTTTGCAATCTACATTCATGCATGTTCATAGATTGCAAATATAGTGGGTTTAAAACAACATTACGAAGCATATTTCAACAACCTCGGCTCTAGATACCATTGTTGGGATTTAACAAGTTTGAAACTCTTAAAACCATTTAAGAATCATTATAAAACGGAAGCGTGAAATTACCAATTTTACTTGTTATCATTAAACCAATTAAAGCTAAATCCCATCTTGGATCAAGTTGTGAAATAATGCTTACTAATTAACAAGAAAGGAAGAGTTTAATACCTCCTTAATGAAGAATAAAATGCTGAATTGGACAGCTGAAATGATGATGAAGATGATGGATTTAGAGCCTCTAACTTGAAGCCTCAAGTTGGTAATACCCACAAGCCCCTTTTGAAACAACACCACCTTTGAATGAGTTAGGATTTTAGACACTAAATCACTTAGATTGTCAAGCAAAACACCCTTTCTTTCCCCTTTGAATGCCACGGCCAGCAGGCTGCTTTGGGAGAGAAAAGAGAGTTTAAAGAACTTGCAATTTTCTTGAGTCAAAGAATTGGTTAAAGTGTAAGGCATGTAACTAAGCAAGTGTGCTTATTAAAAGTCACAAAACAAGCATGTGGTGGTCTTCCTTGGTACCCTCAAAACCGCCACCCCCATGCTCTTTGTATATAAATTGGTTAATTTTATAAAACTTGGTAGAAGCCTCTTGTTTTGTTAAGTTACATGTACATTTTATAAATCATATACAAAATATGACACAAGGTAATTATTTAAACCCATAAGTAATTAATTCCTTAAGATATAAATTAACCAAATAACTTGACTCAAGTGATAACATTTTAGAAACCCAATTTTCTAAAATTTAAGTGTCGCGTATTTACTTAACGATCCAATCGTCAAGATAAATACATATAAGGTGTTGTTAAGCTTGTTATTGGGTATGACCCGACTTGGATCATAGAATATTAGCCACATTAATTAAATATGTCTCTCGGGCATACGGAAAAAAACCTTCAGAACTGCTTTAGTACTTCGATGTTTATATGCTTGGGGATATTCTAAATGCATTTTGTTAATATCGGTTACCAGGTGTTCAATCCATATGAATGAATTTTAAACACTTGCGAGTGTATGATTATTGAATAAATGAAATCTTGTGGTCTATTAAAATTATGGAAATGATTAATTATGATAAACTAATGAACTCACCAACCTTTTAGTTGACACTTTAAAGCATGTTTATTCTCAGGTATTAAAGAAATCTTCCGCTGTGCATTTGCTCATTTTAGAGATATTACTTGGAGTCATTCATGACATATTTCAAAAGACGTTGCATTCGAGTCGTTGAGTTCATCAAGATTATTATTAAGTCAATTATAGTTGGATATATTATGAAATGGTATGCATGCCGTCAATTTTCGATGTAATGAAAGTTTGTCTTTTAAAAACAAATGCAATGTTTGTAAAATGTATCATATAGAGGTCAAATACCTCGCGATGTAACCAAATGTAATGTATTCGTCCAGATGGATTAGGACGGGTTACGACACCATGTACATAGCTTGTATAACATATAAGCAAACAGTGGAAGACTTCTAGGAACCTGAGAATAAACATGCTTAAAAGTGTCAACACAAAGGTTGGTGAGTTCATAGTTTTGATATTGCGCATAATCTGTATATTGTAGTGACCCAAACTTTTCCATGTTTATATATATTAATTGAGATTGATATTTACATGATTAAATGTTTCCAACATGTTAAGCAATCAAACTTGTTAAGACTTGATTAATTGAAATATGTTTCATATAGACAATTGACCACCCAAGTTGACCGGCGATTCACGAACGTTAAAACTTATAAAAACGACATGACGATATATATATGGATATACATATGGTTAACATGAGATTATGATAAGTAAGTATCTCCATAAGTATATTAACAATGAGTTATATACATATAAACAAGACTACTAACTTAAGGATTTCGAAACGAGACATATATGTAACGATTATCGTTGTAACGACATTTAAATGTATATATATATCATATTAAGATATATTAGTATATCATAATATCATGATAATATAATAATTTAACATCTCATTAGATATAATAAACAATGGGTTAACAACATTAATTGAGATCGTTAACTTAAAGGTTTCAAAACAACACTTACATGTAACGACTAACGATGACTTAACGACTCAGTTAAAATGTATATACGTGTAGTGTATTTAGATGTATTAAAATACTTTTGGAAGACTTCAAGACATATATCAAAACACTCATACTTAACGAAAATGGTTACAGTTACTTTCCTATTCTTTTCTTTCATCAAGAATTCTAGTCGTATTCTTACCCGTATTATACACAGCTTCAAAACGTACTTACTATGGGTATATACCAATAGGAACTAGCATGGGATTCCACTCTTGATTATGTCATGTATGACTAATCAATTTTAACTTCTACCATGAGCTAGTCAACTAACTAGAACTCCTTTTAACCCCACTCACCACTCACCAATTACCACTTATCATTCACTCCATTTCACTTCCAATTCTCCTTCTAATTCTCTCTCAACACACACACACTATTATGAACGTATTTTTTCAGTAGTTAATCATCATCTTCATCAAAAATCACTTCAAGAATCAAGCTATAATCATCATAGGAAGAACACTTCAAGAACACTTCAAAAATCCCTTCAAGTTTACTAATTTACTTCCAAGCTTTCTAATCCATTCCAAGTAATCATCTAAGATCAAGAAACCTTTGTTATATACAATAGGTTATCTTTCTTATTCAAGGTAATATTCATATTCAAACTTTGATTCAATTTCTATAACTATAAACTATCTTAATTCGAGTAAAAATCTTACTTGAACTTGTTTTTGTGTCATGATCCTACTTCAAGAACTTTCAAGCCATCCAAGATCCTTTGAAGCTAGATCATTTCTTGTCACTTCCAGTAGGTTTACCTACTAAACTTGAGGTAGTAATGATGTTCATAACATCATTCGATTCATATATATAAAACTATCTTATTCGAAGGTTTAAACTCGTAATCACTAGAACATAGTTTAGTTAATTCTAAACTTGTTCGCAAACAAAATTTAATCCTTCTAACTTGACTTTTAAAATTAACTAAACACATGTTCTATATCTATATGATATGCTAACTTAATGATTTAAAGCCTGAAAACACGAAAAACACCGTAAAACCGGATTTACGCCGTCGTAGTAACACCGCGGACTGTTTTGGGTTAGTTAATTAAAAACTATGATAAACTTTGATTTAAAAGTTGTTATTCTGAGAAAATGATTTTTATTATGAACATGAAACTATATCCAAAAATTATGGTTAAACTC
The DNA here is from genome assembly GCF_046630445.1 of Rutidosis leptorrhynchoides. Classification (NCBI taxonomy): domain Eukaryota; kingdom Viridiplantae; phylum Streptophyta; class Magnoliopsida; order Asterales; family Asteraceae; genus Rutidosis; species Rutidosis leptorrhynchoides. The sequence goes on along the minus strand of NC_092333.1, from coordinate 641,434,067 downwards.
AAAGTGGAAGTATGTTTTCTAAAATGGTCATCTAGACGTCGTTCTTTCGACTGAAATGACTACCTTTACAAAAATGACTTGTAACTTATTTTTCCGACTATAAACCTATACTTTTTCTGTTTAGATTCATAAAATAGAGTTCAATATGAAACCATAGCAATTTGATTCACTCAAAACGGAGTTAAAATGAAGAAGTTATGGGTAAAACAAGATTGGATAATTTTTCTCATTTTAGATACGTGAAAATTGATAACAAATCTATTCCAACCATAACTTAATCAACTTGTATTGTATATTATGTAATCTTGAGATACCATAGACACGTATACAATGTTTCGACCTATCATGTCGACACATCTATATATATTTCGGAACAACCATAGACACTCTATATGTGAATGTTGGAGTTAGCTATACAGGGTTGAGGTTGATTCCAAAATATATATAGTTTGAGTTGTGATCAATACTGAGATACGTATACACTGGGTCGTGGATTGATTCAAGATAATATTTATCGATTTATTTCTGTACATCTAACTGTGGACAACTAGTTGTAGGTTACTAACGAGGACAGCTGACTTAATAAACTTAAAACATCAAAATATATTAAAAGTGTTGTAAATATATTTTGAACATACTTTGATATATATGTATATATTATTATAGGTTCGTGAATCAACCAGTGGCCAAGTCTTACTTCCCGACGAAGTAAAAATCTGTGAAAGTGAGTTATAGTCCCACTTTTAAAATCTAATATTTTTGAGATGAGAATACATGCAGGTTTTATAAATGATTTACAAAATAGACACAAGTACGTGAAACTACATTCTATGGTTGAATTATCGAAATCGAATATGCCCCTTTTTATTAAGTCTGGTAATCTAAGAATTAGGGAACAGACACCCTAATTGACGCGAATCCTAAAGATAGATCTATTGGGCCTAACAAACCCCATCCAAAGTACCGGATGCTTTAGTACTTCGAAATTTATATCATATCCGAAGGTTGTCCCGGAATGATGGGGAGATTCTTATATATGCATCTTGTTAATGTCGGTTACCAGGTGTTCACCATATGAATGATTTTTATCTCTATGTATGGGATGTGTATTGAAATATGAAATCTTGTGGTCTATTATTATGATTTGATATATATAGGTTAAACCTATAACTCACCAACATTTTTGTTGACGTTTTAAGCATGTTTATTCTCAGGTGATTATTAAGAGCTTCCGCTGTCGCATACTTAAATAAGGACGAGATTTGGAGTCCATGCTTGTATGATATTGTGTAAAAATTGCATTCAAGAAACTTATTTTGTTGTAACATATTTGTATTGTAAACCATTATGTAATGGTCGTGTGTAAACAGGATATTTTAGATTATCATTATTTGATAATCTACGTAAAGCTTTTTAAACCTTTATTGATGAAATAAAGGTTATGGTTTGTTTTAAAAATGAATGCAGTCTTTGAAAAACGTCTCATATAGAAGTCAAAACCTCGCAACGAAATCAATTAATATGGAACGTTTTTAATCAATAAGAACGGGACATTTCAGTTGGTATCAGAGCGTTGGTCTTAGAGAACCAGAATTTTGCATTAGTGTGTCTTATCGAGTTTGTTAGGATGCATTAGTGAGTCTGGACTTCGACCGTGTTTACTTGAAAAATGATTGCTTAACAAATTTTGTTGGAAACTATATATTTTTAACATGTGAATATTATGTGATATATTAATCTCTTAACGCGTTTGATATTATGTGATAGATGTCTACCTCTAGAACAAGTCCCATTGACTCACCTAATAATAATGAAGAGTCAAATGTAAATTGGAATGATTCGTGGACTGATTCACAAGTTCCCGAAGAGGAACCGGAAGAAGAGTCGGAACCGGAAGAAGAATCGGAACCGGAAGAAGAATCGGAACCGGATGAAGAAATAGAACCGGTGGGGGAAATAATAAAACGGTTAAGTAAAAGAAAATCCTCAACCAACCGACCAAGGTTAATTATGGTCAATGGTGTTTCCGCCAAGGAAGCAAAATATTGGGAGGATTACCAATTCTCCGATGAATCGGATTCCGACGAGAATTCCGATGAAGTTATAGAAATTACCCCAACTGAATTTAAAAAGGCAAAAGAAAATAACAAGGGAAAGGGCATAAAAATAGAGAAATCTAATTCCAACCCCGATGAACTTTATATGTATCGTCAACCCCCGAAGTCCTTAAGTTGTAACAATGACCCGGGAACCTCTAAACCACTAGGTTTTTCTAAACCAATGTGGAAAACGACGGCTCGTATTAGGGGAACATCATATATCCCTAGAAACTTGGCAAAACGAACCAAAACCGAAGAAGAAGAAACAAGCGAGTCGGAATAAGATAGTTGTATTCGTGTGGTGTAATATATGTAATATAGTGTGCTTATGCTTTATGATATATGTAAAAATTGCTTGTATTAATAAGTATTTTTTTTATGAATCTAACTCTTGTCTATTTTACAGTATAAAAACACAAAATGGATAGACAACCCAATATTTTAAGAGACCTACCCGGAGACATGATTGATGAAATCGTGTCTAGAGTCGGTCAGAATTCTTCGGCACAACTATTTAAGGCGAGATCAGTTTGTAAGACATTCGAAGAACGTTCCAAGAATGCCTTGGTTTATAAAAGACTTTCGTTCGAAAGATGGGGGATATCACATTGGGAAATCCATAAGTTACGATGTGTTTACTTTGACGCAAATATTGCGGGGAACCCAAATGCTATTTTACGCAATGGGTTAAGAAATTATTTTGACTCAATATATCCGAATATTGGACTTCGTGATTTAGAAAAAGCGGCTAACATGCAACATAAAGAAGCATGTTATGCTTACGGATTAGTAATGTTCGCTTCTCACCAAAGTGAGAACAAGAACATCGGCCTACAACTATTAAACAAAACGTTCCCACAAGTGACGGAGTCGGTAATTGGGGTAAGAAATGAGGTTTTTAGATTGTTACGGGACTGTTGGACATTACGTAACCCTCGTCCCTTTGACGACGTTACAACACGCTGTCTTATCAACGGCCATAACGGTTATGTTCCACAAGACCAAGGATGGGAAGTAGTCCTAGTAAAACCAGAATGCATGACTTGTTTCTGGACGTATGAATTACGTGTCTTTATTGCCTTTGCTGAACGACTTGTGTACTAGCTAGAATTATCTTCACAACTATCTTGTATCAAAGTTATTGTGTGCTATATTTCATGCTTTATGTAAAATAAGCGGTATTGTAAGTTTGTAAAATATTGTATAAAAGTTTGAACGCGAAATATTATTATAATCAGTTTTTCATATAGAATTGTAGTAGTTGAATTGTATATTAGCTACTAAGTATGAACTTAACGGGTAGGTACTACCCGAATTTAAACTTATAAAACGCTAATATGAAGAAAAAGCTTTTATAAATGAGTTCATATTATGCTACGAAATACTATTAACTACTCTTAATAATCTGTATGGTTAACTTGTTCCATTTGACTATTTTGAAGGAAATGGTGAAGGTATTTCGTATGCCCGAGAGACATATTAAATTAGTGTGGCAAATATGTTATGATCCAAGTCGGGTCATACCCAATAACAAGCTTACCAACACCGTATACGTATTTAAGCTTAACGAATGGATCGTTAAATGAATACACGACACTTGGATTTTAGAAAATCGGTTTTCTAAAATATAATCACTTGATATAATTATTTGGATAATTTATATATATAATTATTTATGGGTTTAAATAATTATGTTGTGTTATATTTTATAAAGGGTTTATAAAATACACAAGTATCTTAATAAAATCATGGGATTTTATACAAAATAGCAAGTTTTATAAAAATTTAAAGTCTTGTTACATGGAATAAGTGGGAGCCGTTTTCTAGGGTGGTCTCCAAGACACCCATGCTTATTCCATTGTTACTTGTGTTGGCACATTCCAATAAAAGCATGCTAGGCTCCTTTCACCACATGCAAGACTAAAAATAAGAAACTAAGAACCAAGAAACACTCTCTTCTCTCTTCCTTTTGCTGCTGAAAACCGTGGGCATCCAAGCAGAAATTGGGAGTGTTTCAAGCTTATTTTCTAGTGATTAAGTGTCTCTAAAACCTAACCAATTCAAAGGTGTGTTGGTGCATCAAGCTTGGGGTATTATCTCTTGAGGTTCCATAGTTTTGGAGCTAGTATTCTTCATCATCTTCCTTGGTTATTGCTGTCCAGATTTTGAAGTTCAATCAAAAGGGTTTTCTAGCTTAGTTAGTAAGGTTATAAGGTACCAAAGTCTAGCCAAGGTTAAGGGTGATATTAGAGAAGCATAAGCTTGGTGTTTTGTCTTCAAATTCATCATTCTTGGAAGTAAATAACCTCCTAACTTGGAGAAGGTATAAACCCTTACTTTCTTGTTAATATATGTAAGCATATATATATATTCATGACTTGATATTTACATGGAATTTAACATAAAGGTTATACAAATTAACATGAACTTATATTGCTTCCGCTTGCTTTTACTATCTTAAAATGGGTTTTATGATTTAGTAATCTTCATGAACATGTTGTTTTGAAACTTGTTAAATTCCATCAATGGTATCAGAGCCGAAGTCTATGAAGTATGCTTCTTATATATGGTCTTTAAAACCCACCAACTTTGCATTTTATTAACATGCATGAAAGTAGAATGCAAAATTGATGGATTTGGGTGGGTTAATCCTTTTGGCCGATTTCTAAAGGGGTCCAAAAGTGATTTTGGGTTTGCCATTTGATTCATATTTGTTAATATATTGATGTTCACAATCATTGCCAAGACCTTGTGTTTGCATGAATATTTATTTGGTTGATTTGTTAATCCTTCCATGTGGTTGTTATATTCATTCATTTGGTTTGTAAAGTTAATTATTCATTTGGTATGTAATATTAATTTTGGTTATGTAATTTATTTTACATTTGGTATGTAAAATAGAATAAGTTGTAATTTCATTTTCTAGATAAAAATGTATTAGGATACATATTTTGTAAAATGATGAAGATGATGAAGACTTGAAGAACAATTGAAGGAGCATTTGGATGCAAGATTAAGTGGGAGGTTAAAACCTCTTACTTTGTGTAATTACCCTTACCCGGTAGCATTTTGTTTTCGGCTAAACAAAATGCTTACCAAATTGGCTTGATTGTGAACATATTGTTTTGCATGCTTGGTTGTTTATTGTATGATTGTGGATTGTATGTTTGAATGCTACAAGTTAATCACACAAATTAACAACAAACAAAACTAAAATTTAATTGGTTAAATTAGACGTCATTATCAACATGCAAAACGACATTTTAAATGGTTAAATTGAAATGGCAAAAGGACATTAATAAACGGTTATTAACAACATGATTAGGATCATACATATAAAATGGTTTATATCAAGTAATTGGTTTAATTACAAAACATGAAAATGGATTTTCAAATAAACCATACACTAAATGCATGTTGGTGTATGGTGCAAATGTTTTCTCAAACTAGAATTAATGAAAACTTAAAATCCCTTATTAACAAGGCAAACAAGTTAAACGCCATCCTTTTATGGAAACACTTAGACGTATTAGGAAACTCTTGATGGGATAAAGGTCACCTAACCGTCATGAGCGAACTAATATGAATAAGGTACACTTCGCATACATGTGGGATAAAGGTCACCTAACCACTTGTATGTTAAGTCTACATGTTTACACAAGTAGGACGACTTGATTTGGGAATCATGAACTTAGGGTCACCGAAGCATGAGGAACAAATAGGCGTTGATGGGATAAATATGCCATGCAAAAGGATTGCATGATCCCATACTCTAGAAGTTGCAAATGGATTGCAATTGTCATTATTGACTACCTAGCTAAATCAAATTGCGGGATAAAGGTCACCTAACCAAAATTTGGTTTACCGTTGGATTCTAGAATTTAATAATTCAATTTAATTAAAGGGTATTGAATGTTAAATTAAAATCAATACTTAAACGAACTTTGTTAAATTTTGTAGATGGCCGCCAATAACAACAACAACATTCCAAACGCACCACTTAACCTAAACCACCTATCATTAAGGTCTCTCTTAGAGAAAGACAAACTCAACCATACAAACTTTATGGATTGGTTCCGCAATCTTCGGATTGTCCTCAAACAAGAGGATAAAATGTATGTGCTTGAGGACCCCATTCCCGATCAACCGGATGAGAATGATGTGGAGGCAATGGCCTCTTACGATAAGTATTGCCACGACTCCCTTCAAGTCTCATGCTTAATGCTTGGGACTATGATACCCGAACTCCAAAAGGATTTCGAGCATCATAGCGCATACGACATGATAACACAATTGAAGGAGATGTTTCTCCAACAAGCACGTGTTGAGCGTTTCGAAACGGTTCGGGCACTTCATGCTTGTCGTATGGACGATACCCAATCGGTTTCATCTTATGTACTTAAGATGAAAAGCCTTATCGATCGTGCTAACCGTCTTAACCTAAACATTTCCAATGAGTTAGCCACCGATCTTATCCTTAACTCCCTATCAAAAAGGTTTGATCAATTTGTAATTAATTACAACATGAATGGGATGGATAAGAGCATAGGTGAGCTTCATGGTATGCTTAGGACGGCGGAAACTAGCATGGGTAAAAGGACTTTGCCCGTGTTAGCAATCGATCAAGGTGGGTCTAAAGGTAACACCTCTAAGCCAAAGGTAGCTAAGAGAAAAGGACCCGCCCATCAAGGCAAAGGGAAGGGGAAGATGGTTACCCCAACCAAGAACAAGGCTAAGAAGCAAAAGGTAGCCGAGAAGGCAAACCCCAAGGAAGACCCATGTTTCGGTTGCGGTGAGATGGGTCATTGGAAACGAAACTGTCCGGTCTACCTTAAGGAGTTGAAGGACAAGAGGGATGCAGGGCAAACCTCAGGTAATATATATATGGTATATATAGAGCTTAGTATTACTTCTTCTAATACATGGGTATTAGATACGGGATGTGGAACTCATATTTGCAATTCTTTGCAGGGGTTCAAAAGAAGTAACAAGCAAACGGGAACATCAAGTCTCTACATGGGGAATGGAGCTAAAGTGCAAGTGAAAGCTCAAGGAGACTTAGTGTTAAAACTTCCAAGTGGCTTGGAACTTATTTTGAATGATGTTTTGTATGCACCCGACTTATGTCGAAACATTATTTCTGTTTCCCGTTTGAAAGAATGTGGTTTTAATCCTAATTTTGTTAATGATGATATCCACTTTTATTTAGATAATGTATTCTATTTCAAGGCTTCACCTTCAAATGGAATTTATGAATTGGTTCATGATGACACATCATCTAGTAGCTCAATGTACCATACAAGCACCAAGAAACTCAAAAGGGATTTGAATGATTCCTACTTATGGCATTGTCGCCTTGGTCACATAAACAAGAACCGAATACATACACTTCAAAAGAATGGACTTTTGAAATCAAATGAAATGGATTCGTTTGATGTATGTGAATCTTGTTTACAAGGCAAGATGACTAAAGCACCTTTCAAAGGGACTTATAAAAGGGCTAAAGATTTATTGGGATTAATACATTCGGATGTATGTGGACCCTTTAAACCCATGACTAGGAATGGTGAAAGATACTTTGTTACTTTCATTGATGACTTTAGTCGTTTCGGATATGTCTACTTATTAAGACACAAGGACGAAACGTTTGAAGCATTCAAAGAATATCAAAACGAAGTACAAAATCAACTCAATAAGACAATTAAGGTACTACGTACCGATAGAGGAGGTGAATACCTAAGCGATGCCTTCCAAGATCATCTTAGGAGTTGTGGGATTATCTCACAACTTACTCCACCCGGAACACCCCAACTTAATGGAGTTTCCGAAAGAAGGAACCGAACCCTAATGGATATGGTTCGATCTATGATGGCAAGAAGCTCGTTACCTCTATCATTTTGGGGTTATTGTCTAAGCTCAGCGGCTCGTATTTTAAATATGGCCCCAACCAAGAAAGTGGAACGAACTCCTCACGAGATGTGGTTTGGTAAACCTCCATCTCTATCATACTTAAAGGTATGGGGATGTGAAGCTTATCCTAAGCGTTACGTCCCTAATAAGTTGAATGCTCGATCCACGAAGTGTATCTTCATAGGATATCCCAAGGATGATATGGGATACTATTTCTATGATCCATCCGAGCAAAATGTATTTGTTGCTCGAAAGGCGGAATTCCTTGAAACTAAGTTCCTAATGGAAGGAAACAGTGAAAGGAAGATAGATCTTGAAGAGGTTCAAGATCACGTAGATGATACACAATTGGTTGACACTAGCACTCAACATGAAAATGTTGATAATGATCAAATGGATGATCAAGATACACAAGGCATTCGTAGATCTGGTAGGATTAGCAATCCTCCTGAGAGATATGGGTTTCTCATAGATGGTTGCTATACGGTTGATTTGGATGAACCAACAAACTACAAAGATGCTTTATCAAGGATTGATAAAGATAAATGGCAGGAAGCCATGAACGCCGAGATGCAATCCATGTATGAAAACCAAGTGTGGGAACTTGTTGAGCAACCTCCTAGCTCTAAGCTAGTTGATTGCAAATGGCTTTTCAAAATGAAAACCGACATACATGGAAACTTGGATACATATAAAGCTAGACTTGTAGCAAAAGGTTTCACTCAAACTCAAGGGGTTGATTATGATGAAACTTTCTCGCCAGTGGCAATGCTAAAGTCTATTAGGATATTATTTGCCATTGCTGCTCACTACAACTATGAAATATGGCAAATGGATGTCAAAACCGCTTTCCTAAATGGATATCTTATGGAAGATGTCTATATGGTCCAGCCTGAAGGTTTTGTTGATCCAAAATATCCTAAAAAGGTATGCAAGTTAAAGAAATCAATCTACGGATTGAAACAAGCATCTAGAATGTGGAATCATCGTTTTAATGAGGAAGCCGAGAAATTTGGCTTCATTAAAAATGGTGATGAAGCTTGTGTATATAAGAAAGCTAGTGGGAGCACTATCATATTCCTTGTACTATATGTGGATGATATATTATTATTTGGGAATGATATTACCACAATGCAAGGAGTCAAAACTTGGCTAAAGAGTTGCTTCTCCATTAAGGATCTTGGAGATGCACAATATATATTGGGGATAGGGATCTATAGGAATAGATCCAAGAAATTGATAGGTTTAAGTCAAAGTACATACATTGATAAAGTCTTGAAAAGGTTCAAGATGGAAAACTCTAAGAGAGGTTTGGTACCTATTCAAAAGGGAACCATTCTCAGTTCATCTCAGTGTCCTGCCACGAAAGATGAACAAGAGAGAATGAAGAAAGTCCCATACGCATCTGCTATTGGGTCTATCATGTATGCAATGATATGTACTAGACCGGATGTGTCATGCGCTCTAAGCTTGACAAGTAGATACCAGAACAACCCAGGAAACAGTCATTGGATTGCTGTTAAAAGCATATTGAAATACCTTAGGAGGACTAAGGATATGTTTCTAATATATGGGTCTGGTGAGGAGGAACTCGCTGTAAAAGGTTACGTGGACGCGAGTTTCCAAACTGATCGAGATGACTCTCGATCACAATCCGGTTATGTCTTCATGTTAAATGGTGGTGCGGTCTCTTGGAAGAGCTCAAAACAGGAAGTTGTTGCGTTATCCACTACAGAGTCGGAGTACATTGCCGCCTCATTGGCAGCACAGGAAGCTGCATGGATGAAGAAATTCATCGACGACTTAGGAGTGGTCCCTTCCATTCAGGACCCTCTTGAGATCTTTTGTGACAACGAGGGTGCGATTGCTCAAATCAAGGAACCTCGTGCTCATCAAAAGACTCGTCACATTGAGCGGAGATTCAACTACATCAGGGATGAGGTTGAAAAGGGAAAGATATGTATTCACAAAGTTCACACAGATCAAAATGTTGCGGATCCACTCACGAAGCTTTTACATGGACCAAAACATGAAGGACATGTTTGTGCGTTAGGGCTTCGATATTCTAGTGATTGGAATTGATTTTTTTTAAGTATTGTACCGGAACGAAATTATTCAAACTCATTAATATAACTATGGTGTTAATTTATTTGAGTTATGTTCCTATTTTGCATATTTCATCCATGAATAAGCAATTGTTCAAAATTTCCGTAGTCGATCACATTTGTGGGAACAAGTGTGAGGTCTAGACTATTATGAACTTGGATTGGTTAACATTCAAATGGTGAATGTGGGGCAAGGTTGCAACCAAGGTTCATAGATATTTGTGGGAAACAAATATTGGAAGACCCGCTCTCAAGAATTACTGTATGGAGCCTTTGTGGTTGATCACATGTAATCTTGAGTAAAGGCGAATATCATTATGTCCTCTGACCTGAGATACATATTGGGTTCGGATATTCACCAAGTACTGTGCCTTGATTCTTTCCTTCGCTATTCTGAAATATGGTAGTACATAAGGAAGAACTCAGGTATACTACAAAGTGTATATCTAGGACGTATGTAGTCAAGATGGAATTTGTCCCTCTTATTCGTTGAGAGTCAGATGTCTAAGGCCTGAAAAGTTAAATCTATAAGAGAGTGATCACTCTGTATCTCCTGGATTTAACATGACATCTAGGACGAAAGGAAATAATGAAAGATTCACCTAATCATATTCGAGATGAAACTCGAAAGGGATGATGTTATTGAATGGCACAAAGTCATAACATATTTGGGGTGATGGACGGTGTGTTAGGCTGTATCCATCACTTGCATTAATTTCTTATGTTTCTCGTGCAAGTGGGAGATTGAAGGTATTTCGTATGCCCGAGAGACATATTAAATTAGTGTGGCAAATATGTTATGATCCAAGTCGGGTCATACCCAATAACAAGCTTACCAACACCGTATACGTATTTAAGCTTAACGAATGGATCGTTAAATGAATACACGACACTTGGATTTTAGAAAATCGGTTTTCTAAAATATAATCACTTGATATAATTATTTGGATAATTTATATATATAATTATTTATGGGTTTAAATAATTATGTTGTGTTATATTTTATAAAGGGTTTATAAAATACACAAGTATCTTAATAAAATCATGGGATTTTATACAAAATAGCAAGTTTTATAAAAATTTAAAGTCTTGTTACATGGAATAAGTGGGAGCCGTTTTCTAGGGTGGTCTCCAAGACACCCATGCTTATTCCATTGTTACTTGTGTTGGCACATTCCAATAAAAGCATGCTAGGCTCCTTTCACCACATGCAAGACTAAAAATAAGAAACTAAGAACCAAGAAACACTCTCTTCTCTCTTCCTTTTGCTGCTGAAAACCGTGGGCATCCAAGCAGAAATTGGGAGTGTTTCAAGCTTATTTTCTAGTGATTAAGTGTCTCTAAAACCTAACCAATTCAAAGGTGTGTTGGTGCATCAAGCTTGGGGTATTATCTCTTGAGGTTCCATAGTTTTGGAGCTAGTATTCTTCATCATCTTCCTTGGTTATTGCTGTCCAGATTTTGAAGTTCAATCAAAAGGGTTTTCTAGCTTAGTTAGTAAGGTTATAAGGTACCAAAGTCTAGCCAAGGTTAAGGGTGATATTAGAGAAGCATAAGCTTGGTGTTTTGTCTTCAAATTCATCATTCTTGGAAGTAAATAACCTCCTAACTTGGAGAAGGTATAAACCCTTACTTTCTTGTTAATATATGTAAGCATATATATATATTCATGACTTGATATTTACATGGAATTTAACATAAAGGTTATACAAATTAACATGAACTTATATTGCTTCCGCTTGCTTTTACTATCTTAAAATGGGTTTTATGATTTAGTAATCTTCATGAACATGTTGTTTTGAAACTTGTTAAATTCCATCAAATGGCACCGACTACTCAACACACCGTGAATATGAATGAAGAGGAATTCCGTACTTTTCTAGCTTCAAACATAGCCGCAGTACAGGCTGCGCTACATACCAACAATAACCTTGGATCTAGTAGTACAGGAAATCGTGTAGGATGCACCTACAAAGAATTCACTGCCTGCAAACCTTTGGAATTTGATGGAACCGAAGGACCGATCGGATTGAAACGGTGGACCGAGAAGGTCGAATCGGTGTTTGCCATAAGTAAGTGTACTGAAGAGGACAAAGTGAAGTACGCTACGCATACCTTCACAGGTTCTACGTTAACATGGTGGAATACCTATCTAGAGCAAGTGGGACAAGACGATGCGTACGCACTACCGTGGTAAGCATTCAAGCACTTGATGAACGAGAAGTACCGTCCCAGAACCGAGGTCAATAAGCTCAAGACAGAACTTAGAGGGTTACGAACCCAAGGATTTGATATTACCACGTACGAAAGACGTTTCACAGAATTGTGCCTATTGTGTCCGGGAGCATTCGAAGATGAGGAAGAGAAGATCGACGCGTTTGTGAAAGGATTACCGGAAAGAATCCAAGAAGATATAAGTTCACACGAGCCCGCCTCCATACAACAGGCATGTAGAATGGCTCACAAACTAGTGAACCAGATTGAAGAAAGAATTAAAGAACAGACTGCTGAAGAGGCCAATGTGAAGCAAGTTAAAAGAAAGTGGGAGGAAAACGGCGATAAGAATCACCAATACAACAACAACAGCAATTACAACAATAATCGCAACAATTATCCCAACAATCGCAACACCAATCGCAACTACAACAAACGGCCCAACAACAACAACAACAACAACAACAGCAACTACAACAATCATCCCAACAACAATAATAACCGCAACAACAACAACAACAATCAGAAGCAGCTATGCCAAAGGTGTGAAAAGTATCACTCGGGGTTCTGCACCAAATTTTGCAACAAGTGTAAAAGAAATGGTCATAGCGCGGCGAAGTGTGAGGTCTACGGACCAGGGGTTAATAGAACGAAAGAACAAATGGTGTTGAAATGAGTAATGGCTGAGCAAGTAGTGTCGGAGCAAGTTATGCCAATGTAGTTTGTTATAAATGTGGAAAACCGGGCCACATTATTAGAAATTGCCCGAACCAGGAGAACACGAATGGACAAGGCAGCGGAAGAGTTTTCAATATTAATGCGGCAGAGGCACAGGAAGACCCGGAGCTTGTTACGGGTACGTTTCTTATTGATAATAAATCTGCTTACGTTTTATTTGATTCGGGTGCGGATAGAAGCTATATGAGTAGAGATTTTTGTGCTAAATTAAGTTGTCCATTGACGCCTTTGGATAGTAAATTTTTACTCGAATTAGCAAATGGTAAATTAATTTCAGCAGATAATATATGTCGGAATCGAGAAATTAAACTGGTTAGCGAAACATTTAAGATTGATTTGATACCAGTAGAGTTAGGGAGTTTTGATGTGATAATCGGTATGGACTGGTTGAAAGAAGTGAAAGCAGAGATCGTTTGTTACAAAAATGCAATTCGCATTATACGAGAAAAAGAAAAACCCTTAATGGTGTACGGAGAAAAGGGCAACACGAAGCTACATCTTATTAGTAATTTGAAGGCACAAAAACTAATAAGAAAAGGTTGCTATGATGTTCTAGCACACGTCGAGAAAGTACAAACTGAAGAAAAGAGCATCAATGATGTTCCCGTCGCAAAAGAATTTCCCGATGTATTTCCGAAAGAATTACCGGGATTACCCCCACATCGATCCGTTGAATTTCAAATAGATCTTGTACCAGGAGCTGCACCAATAGCTCGTGCTCCTTACAGACTCGCACCCAGCGAGATGAAAGAACTGCAAAGCTAATTACAAGAACTTTTAGAGCATGGTTTCATTCGACCAAGCACATCACCGTGAGGAGCTCCTGTTTTGTTTGTCAAGAAGAAAGATGGTACATTCAGGTTGTGTATCGACTACCGAGAGTTGAACAAACTTACCATCAAGAACCGCTACCCACTACTGAGAATCGATGACTTATTTGATCAACTACAAGGCTCGTCTGTTTATTCAAAGATTGACTTACGTTCCGGGTATCATCAAATGCGGGTGAAAGAAGATGATATTCCAAATACTGCTTTCAGAACACGTTACGGTCATTACGAGTTTATGGTCATGCCATTTGGTTTAACTAATGCACCAGCTGTGTTCATGGACCTTATGAACCGAGTGTGTGGACCATACCTTGACAAGTTTGTCATTGTTTTCATTGATGACATACTTATTTACTCAAAGAATGACCAAGAACACGGTGAACATTTGAGAAAGGTGTTAGAAGTATTGAGGAAGGAAGAATTGTACGCTAAATTTTCAAAGTGTGCATTTTGGTTGGAAGAAGTTCAATTCCTCGGTCACATAGTGAACAAAAAAGGTATTAAGGTGGATCCGGCAAAGATAGAAACTGTTGAAAAGTGGGAAACCCCGAAAACTCCGAAACACATACGCCAGTTTTTAGGACTAGCTGGTTACTACAGAAGGTTCATCCAAGACTTTTCCAGAATAGCAAAACCCTTGACTGCATTAACGCATAAAGGGAATAAATTTGAATGGAAGGATGAACAAGAGAAAGCGTTTCAGTTATTGAAGAAAAAGCTAACTACGGCACCTATATTGTCATTGCCTGAAGGGAATGATGATTTTGTGATTTATTGTGACGCATCAAAGCAAGGTCTCGGTTGTGTATTAATGCAACGAACGAAGGTGATTGATTATGCGTCTAGACAATTGAAGATTCACGAGCAAAATTATACGACGCATGATTTGGAATTAGGTGCGGTTGTTTTTGCATTAAAGACTTGGAGGCACTACTTATATGGGGTTAAAAGTATTATATATACCGACCACAAAAGTCTTCAACACATATTTAATCAGAAACAACTGAATATGAGGCAGCGTAGGTGGATTGAATTATTGAATGATTACGACTTTGAGATTCGTTACCACCCGGGGAAGGCAAATGTGGTAGCCGATGCCTTGAGCAGGAAGGACAGAGAACCCATTCGAGTAAAATCTATGAATATAATGATTCATAATAACCTTACTACTCAAATAAAGGAGGCGCAACAAGGAGTTTTAAAAGAGGAAAATTTAAAGGATGAAATACCCAAAGGATCAGAGAAGCATCTTAATATTCGGGAAGACGGAACCCGGTATAGGGCTGAAAGGATTTGGGTACCAAAATTTGGAGATATGAGAGAAATGGTACTTAGAGAAGCTCATAAAACCAGATACTCAATACATCCTGGAACGGGGAAGATGTACAAGGATCTCAAGAAACATTTTTGGTGGCCGGGTATGAAAGCCGATGTTGCTAAATACGTAGGAGAATGTTTGACGTGTTCTAAGGTCAAAGCTGAGCATCAGAAACCATCAGTTCTACTTCAACAACCCGAAATCCCGGAATGGAAATGGGAAAACATTACCATGGATTTCATCACTAAATTGCCAAGGACTGCAAGTGGCTTTGAAACTATTTGGGTAATAGTTGATCGTCTCACCAAATCAGCACACTTCCTGCCAATAAGAGAAGATGACAAGATGGAGAAGTTAGCACGACTGTATTTGAAGAAAGTCGTCTCCAGACATGGAATACCAATCTCTATTATCTCTGATAGGGATGGCAAATTTATTTCAAGATTCTGGCAGACATTACAGCAAGCATTAGGAACTCGTCTAGACATGAGTACTGCCTATCATCCATAAACTGATGGGCAGAGCGAAAGGATGATACAAACGCTTGAAGACATGCTACGAGCATGTGTTATTGATTTCGGAAACAGTTGGGATCGACATCTACCGTTAGCAGAATTTTCCTACAACAACAGCTACCGTTCAAGCATTGAGATGGCGCCGTTTGAAGCACTTTATGGTAGAAAGTGCAGGTCTCCGATTTGTTGGAGTGAAGTGGGGGATAGACAGATTACGGGTCCAGAGATTATACAAGAAACTACCGAGAAGATCATCCAAATTCAACAACGGTTGAAAACCGCCCAAAGTCGACAAAAGAGCTACGCTGACATTAAAAGAAAAGATATAGAATTTGAAATTGGAGAGATGGTCATGCTTAAAGTTTCACCTTGGAAAGGCGTTGTTCGATTTGGTAAATGAGGGAAATTAAATTCAAGGTATATTGGACCATTCAAGATATTGATCGTGTCGGACCAGTAGCTTACCGACTTGAGTTACCTCAACAACTCGCGGCTGTACATAACACTTTCCACGTCTCGAATTTGAAGAAATGTTTTGCTAAAGAAGATCTCACTATTCCATTAGATGAAATTCAAATCAACGAAAAACTTCAATTCATCGAAGAACCCGTCGAAATAATGGATCGTGAGGTTAAAAGACTTAAGCAAAACAAGATACCAATTGTTAAGGTTCGATGGAATGCTCGTAGAGGACCCGAGTTCACCTGGGAGCGTGAATATCAGATGAAGAAGAAATACCAGCATCTATTTCCAGAAGATTCGTCAACACCTTCAACAGCTTAAAATTTCGGGACGAAATTTATTTAACGGGTAGGTACTGTAGTGACCCGAACTTTTCCATGTTTATATATATTAATTGAGATTGATATTTACATGATTAAATGTTTCCAACATGTTAAGCAATCAAACTTGTTAAGACTTGATTAATTGAAATATGTTTCATATAGACAATTGACCACCCAAGTTGACCGGCGATTCACGAACGTTAAAACTTGTAAAAATGACATGACGATATATATATATGGATATACATATGGTTAACATGAGTTTATGATAAGTAAGTATCTCCATAAGTATATTAATAATGAGTTATATACATATAAACAAGACTACTAACTTAAGGATTTCGAAACGAGACATATATGTAACGATTATCGTTGTAACGACATTTAAATGTATATATATCATATTAAGATATATTAGTATATCATAATATCATGATAATATAATAATTTAACATCTCATTAGATATAATAAACAATGGGTTAAAAACATTAATTGAGATCGTTAACTTAAAGGTTTCAAAACAACACTTACATGTAATGACTAACGATGACATAACGACTCAGTTAAAATGTATATACATGTAGTGTATTTAGATGTATTAAAATACTTTTGGAAGACTTCAATACATATATCAAAACACTCATACTTAACGAAAATGGTTACAGTTACTTTCCCATTCTTTTCTTTCATCAAGAATTCTAGTCGTATTCTTACCCGTATTATACGCAGCTTCAAAACGTACTTACTATGGGTATATACCAATAGGAACTAGCATGGGATTCCACTCTTGATTATGTCATGTATGACTAATCAATTTTAACTTCTACCATGAGCTAGTCAACTAACTAGAACTCCTTTTAACCCCACTCACCACTCACCAATTACCACTCATCATTCACTCCATTTCACTTCCAATTCTCCTTCTAATTCTCTCTCAACACACACACACACTATTATGAACGTATTTTTCCAGTAGCTAATCATCATCTTCATCAAAAATCACTTCAAGAATCAAGCTATAATCATCATAGGAAGAACACTTCAAGAACACTTCAAAAATCCCTTCAAGTTTACTAATTTACTTCCAAGCTTTCTAATCCATTCCAAGTAATCATCTAAGATCAAGAAACCTTTGTTATATACAGTAGGTTATCTTTCTTATTCAAGGTAATATTCATATTCAAACTTTGATTCAATTTCTATAACTATAAACTATCTTAATTCGAGTAAAAATCTTACTTGAACTTGTTTTTGTGTCATGATCCTACTTCAAGAACTTTCAAGCCATCCAAGATCCTTTGAAGCTAGATAATTTCTTGTCACTTCCAGTAGGTTTACCTACTAAACTTGAGGTAGTAATGATGTTCATAACATCATTCGATTCATATATATAAAACTATCTTATTCGAAGGTTTAAACTCGTAATCACTAGAACATAGTTTAGTTAATTCTAAACTTGTTCGCAAACAAAAGTTAATCCTTCTAATTTGACTTTTAAAATTAACTAAACACATGTTCTATATCTATATGATATGCTAACTTAATGATTTAAAACCTGGAAACACAAAAAACACCGTAAAACCGGATTTACGCCGTCGTAGTAACACCGCGGGCTGTTTTGGGTTAGTTAATTAAAAACTATGATAAACATTGATTTAAAAGTTGTTATTCTGAGAAAATGATTTTTATTATGAACATGAAACTATATCCAAAAATTATGGTTAAACTCAAAGTGGAAGTATGTTTTCTAAAATGGTCATCTAGACGTCGTTCTTTCGACTGAAATGACTACCTTTACAAAAACGACTTGTAACTTATTTTTCCGACTATAAACCTATACTTTTTCTGTTTAGATTCATAAAATAGAGTTCAATATGAAACCATAGCAATTTGATTCACTCAAAACGGTGTTAAAATGAAGAAGTTATGGGTAAAACAAGATTGGATAATTTTTCTCATTTTAGCTACGTGAAAATTGGTAACAAATCTATTCCAACCATAACTTAATCAACTTGTATTGTATATTATGTAATCTTGAGATACCATAGACACGTATACAATGTTTCGACCTATCATGTCGACACATCTATATATATTTCGGAACAACCATAGACACTCTATATGTGAATGTTGGAGTTAGCTATACAGGGTTGAGGTTGATTCCAAAATATATATAGTTTGAGTTGTGATCAATACTGAGATACGTATACACTGGGTCGTGGATTGATTCAAGATAATATTTATCGATTTATTTCTGTACATCTAACTGTGGACAACTAGTTGTAGGTTACTAACGAGGACAGCTGACTTAATAAACTTAAAACATCAAAATATATTAAAAGTGTTGTAAATATATTTTGAACATACTTTGATATATATGTATATATTGTTATAGGTTCGTGAATCAACCAGTGGCCAAGTCTTACTTCCCGACGAAGTAAAAATCTGTGAAAGTGAGTTATAGTCCCACTTTTAAAATCTAATATTTTTGGGATGAGAATACATGCAGATTTTATAAATGATTTACAAAATAGACACAAGTACGTGAAACTACATTCTATGGTTGAATTATCGAAATCGAATATGCCCCTTTTTATTAAGTCTGGTAATCTAAGAATAGGGAACAGACACCCTAATTGACGCGAATCCTAAAGATAGATCTATTGGGCCTAACAAACCCCATCCAAAGTACCGGATGCTTTAGTACTTCGAAATTTATATCATATCCGAAGGGTGTCCCTGAATGATGGGGATATTCTTATATATGCATCTTGTTAATGTCGGTTACCAGGTGTTCACCATATGAATGATTTTTATCTCTATGTGTGGGATGTGTATTGAAATATGAAATCTTGTGGTCTATTATTATGATTTGATATATATAGGTTAAACCTATAACTCACCAACATTTTTGTTGACGTTTTAAGCATGTTTATTCTCAGGTGATTATTAAGAGCTTCCGCTGTTGCATACTTAAATAAGGACGAGATTTGGAGTCCATGCTTGTATGATATTGTGTAAAAACTGCATTCAAGAAACTTATTTTGTTGTAACATATTTGTATTGTAAACCATTATGTAATGGTCGTGTGTAAACAGGATATTTTAGATTATCATTATTCGATAATCTACGTAAAACTTTTTAAACCTTTATTGATGAAATAAAGGTTATGGTTTGTTTTAAAAATGAATGCAGTCTTTGAAAAACGTCTCATATAGAGGTCAAAACCTCGCAACGAAATCAATTAATATGGAACGTTTTTAATCAATAAGAACGGGATATTTCATATATAAAGGTGGATCACAAGATTTCAGTTGTTTCATCCAGAAACGTTTATCAAAATATTCTACAAAATTGAGCACCCTGGTAACTAAGCTTTAACGTTATAATAAATACCCCTGTTTTAACATACATGCAACCAACATGTACAATACACGCAATCCAATGTGTACTAAACTCAAATAGCATACTTCTATTTTATAGTTCATGCTAGGATTTCTATACCTGGAACTGACGGGGATGTCAAGCCCTATGGATCCATATACAACTATTCGCGCCCACCAGTTCTTATAACTGGCAGCTACTAGTTACCAAAGCTAAGGGATTTTCGGTTCAAACTCGGTGTAGAATTTCGTATGTACTTGTATCCATTGCGTTTAAAAAAAAGTGCATGTATTCTCAGCCCAAAAATATAGATTGCAAAAGCAATTTAAAATGGAGCATATGAAACTCACCTTAGTACGAGTAATGAAAGCTAACGTGTATACGAAGGATCCTCGAAACGAGTACGCCCTAAATTGTTTAAAATAGATTTCTAAAGTTGTCACCGTCAAAATAACACTCCACAAATCTCCATAACTCTACATAAAATAATTTTACTGAATTTAGTCCATGATTTATACATCCTAAAAATTTGTGTTCATCTCATAATTATAGGTATATGTCTTTAGTAGTTTATGACCAACTATATTAAGTAAAAGTTATAATTATAACTGTAGATCTAAATGTTAGTAATACAAAATCGTAGTAATATTAATTAATGAACCATTTTAAATATAATTGAAAGATGACAAGAAGTAAATTTTAAATTTGACTATACATTCTACTAGCATGTAATTTATTTAGTATTATATATAAATCTTTTATTATTTATTATTTTGATGGAGATTGATGTTATACACAAGTATATGTTATTATCACTACCACTAGTGACTAAAAATCCATTTAGATATTACTATTTGTTAACTAGTACTAAAAACACCATTAAATAAATGGAAAATTTTATTTGACCATTCCTTTACAAATTTGGTAATATATAAACTAGTTTAGTAGCTAGGCGTGAAAAGAAGATCAACATTTTTGTAGATTCATATCTTTATTCAAACCAAATCTTCAATCATTTTAATTTAGTTTATTTTTCTTATTATATACATCATTGTATTGATTAAATCCATAATATATTCCGAACATATAAAGAAGTATTAGTATAGAGTTTATTGACCCAATTCGCCACAAAGGTTATATAATTTTTTTTTAAGACTCGAGCACTTCGTATTATTTTAAAAATGGGCGTTTTAACGTAATTTGGTTTTAATTAGTTTCTTTGAACACGAAAAGATTTAACGTCAAAGTAGGTATAAACTATAGACAAAATGAGTTAAGGATTACCTTTGTAATTAGCTAGTACTTGATCCAACCTAGACTTTCTGGAAGTGGAACAACTCCCTTTTTACTAAAGTTGTCTCTTTGTGTTTGTCAAAAAAAATTTGAAGTCAAATGTTGATGAGAGTGTGTTTGTGATGTATTATTTATAGTGGATGAATAATGTGTAGGTGATTTTTTTTATATATAAACTGAAAGTCTGGACAGGAAAAGATATGATAGAAAAGTATCAAAGATTTGGGAATGGCAAGGATTTCGTTGACAATGACTTTGCTTTGTCAACTTGTTAAAGATATTTGATAGATCATTATTTGTCCAACATTAATATTATTATTATACCTGCTACCGATATTTATTTCTCCATCTATCTATATATTATTTTTGTTATTAGTATCACTTTTATTGTTATATTTAACTCATTAAGGTTTTACATATTCGTATGAGTTGTTATACCATATTCTCTTAAAACTTTAAAATAATAAAAGTTTACGTTGTTAATTATCGAAGTAACTTTGAGCGAAAAATATGACTTGATATGTAATTTTCAAATAATCAAATGGACTTTAGAATGGAATGGCTACACATTCATGAAAGGTAATTAAAGGGTCAAAAATTCGTATAACTTTAATGTGTTAAAGTTAAAAGTGGATAAAAAAATTATTTATTATTATTATTATTATTATTATTATTATTATTTTTATATAGCTAGCATGTCATCTCAATGATTAATTAGTCCCATCCCACCATACTATATTTTTCACCCTATTTAGATACTCCATATTTCAAAAGATATGCAAGTTATTTATATATCTAATTATAACAGTTTAATATCCTAACTTATTGTATTTATCCAAATTACGCTATTTAAACAAAAACATTTTAAATAATCAAATCATATTGTATCGAAAAACGTTTTCGCTCGTTTGAAGCTAAATCATATAGGTATTATAATTTTAGTTTTTTTTTTCAAAACTAATTACTCCCTCCGTCCCTAAATTATTGTCCAGTATTCCATTTTGGGATGTCCCAAATTAATTGTCTACTTCCATAAATAGAAAGGAAAGGAGATATTTCATTGGTGGATCTGGAGAGAGAAGATATTTCATTGGTGGAGAAATAAAGTTAGTGGGATTTCCTAAAACTGTGTGTTTTTTGTCTGGGGACAATTAATCTGGGACGGAGGGAGTATATTAGAACTCATTTTATTTAAAGGTTGTAATAAATAGAAATCATTATTTCATAAAATGTTTTAGGAAAGTAAAATCATATATAAAGTATAACGGTTTTCTCTTTTATAGTTTGTTCATGAATCGAAAGATAAAGTCCAATGGATAAATAAATGTATGAAATCATTTTAATCTAACACGTCAATTCGCTTGTCTCGTCGACATCTATTATCTAAATTATTTACTTTCTATGTTCGTAATATTAGCTACTAGGAAAGCTAAATAATTAACACATCAACAGACATGAGAAGATTGATGTAAAGCATGCATTGTAAAATGTGCATGAATCTCCACTAACATTGTCTACTCTCGTTATTTGACACTTTGTTCTAACTTGTAGATCACTACCATTTATTCCGAATATTGTTAGAAAGGAAAGATTTCTTAAATCAACGTGGACCTCACAACAAAGACCTGCAACCATCTCATAATGTTTATGGAATTGATAAAAGATAAAATATCTTCTAATTCAATCATTTGGTATAATCTTTTAACTCCTTAGTTAAATATATCAATTAGATATTCCAACTAATAAGTTTAATGTACGGTATCATACACTTAATACTTTGTTAATGTTTTCAAGTTATCATATAAATATATATGTATCTATTTACATATAATTGTTCTTGAATTGTCGAGAACAGTCGAAGGGTAATTGAATATGTGAAAGTAGTTCAAAAATTTTGAGATTCAACTTTACAGACTTTTGCTTATCGTGTCGGAAACATTAAATCATATCGAGAATTTGGTTCAAAATAAGTCAAAATTTTCCGGGTCGTCACAAAGACTCAAGCAAATAAACAGAACTAGTACTTCTTTTATTATTTTCAGTGTTAATAACCATTGCATTTAGCTTAAACATGCCATTAAGGGCATAACCCTTTCCAACATAAACACCACTTTTGGTCAACACGACCTTATCAGACTCAAACACTAGTCTAAAGCCAAACTTATTCAATAACCACCCAGACACAAGATTCTTACAAATCTCAGGAACATACAACACATTAGTCAAAGTAAGTTCCTTTCCAGAGGTCATCTTTAGGATCACATTTCCTTCACCCTTGATATCAGCTGTAGCAGAGTTTCCCATAAACATCTTATCTCCACTATTAACCTCTTTGAAAGTGTTAAAGAGACTCTTATCAGCACATACATGACGGGTAGCCCCAGTATCAACCCACCATTCTCTGGTATTAGAACCAACCAGATTAACCTCAGAAATCATAATAGTGAGGTCAGAAACCATAGCAACCAGGTTGTCAGCATCATCAACCATGTTAGCTTGCCGGGTAGTCTCTTTCTTTGGCTTCTTGCACTCATCAGCACGATGACCCGGCTGGTTACAATTAAAGCATTTGCGAGAGAAACCTTTCTTCTTGGAAACGCCACCTTTAGGTCCAAGCTTGAACCATTTCCCCTTGTTACTTTTCTCAGTCTTTCCTTTACTTTCGCTACTTTTTGAGGAGTGACCATGTTCAACAATATTAACCTTTGCCGAACTAGGGGTAATGCTCTTTTTAAGAGCAACTTTGTTGTCTTCCTCAATGCGAAAACGGACCACCAGGTCTTCAACAGTCATCTCATTTCACCTATGTTTCAAGTAATTCTTGAAATCAAGCCAGCTTGGTGGTAACTTCTCAATTATTGCTGCAACTTGGAAACTCTCACTGATTACCATTTTTTCAGCATGTATGTCATGAATAATGACTTGCAATTCTTGGACTTGACTCATAACAGTCTTTGAGTCAACCATTTTAAAATCCAAGAATTTAGCCACTACCCATTTCTTGGTACCAGCATCTTCAGTCTTGTACTTTTTCTCCAAAGACTCCCATAATTCTTTGGCAGTCTCTGTTGTGCAGTACACATTTTAGAGAGAATTCTCCAAACCATTCAAGACATAATTGTGGCACAGATAATTTGAATGTTTCCACGCCTCAACCGCACTCACAGTTTAAGCATCCCCTTCAACAAGTTGGGGAGCGGTTTCAGTTAAGACTCTCGCAAGGTTCAACGTGGTCAGATAAAAACGCATATTTTTCTGCCAACGTTTAAAGTCTACACCAGTGAACTTTTTAGGTTTCTCAGCATGAGAAACAACCGCATTAGGTAGCGGTGCAACAGTTCCACCATTATTTGGGGTAACATCCGACTGAGACATTCTGAAAAAATTAATTTCAAAATAGAATTAGTAATCACGAATTCAAGGTTGTGAATAGATTAATCAGGAGCATGCGAATAGATTAATCATAACCATTAGGCAAAAAGTAGATCAAAAAAGCCGAGTCAAATATTGTGTCAAAAAAAAATAAAAAACCACCGAAAGTTAAGTTTATTAAAAGCATACATCATGCATACAAGTCTAAACTATGCATAATAAATATCTTCATAAGACAATTAAATCATATTAGATATCATAAATAGGCTCTACGAAAATGCAAAATAACATGTCAGATTATGATCACAATCACTCTATTCCATATTTTCAACCTAATCCACTAACTTATCAATCATTTGATTAAAACAATCAATTAAATTATTATTATTATTATTAAAACTGATAGTGGAATATAATTGAAATTGAAAGCGTGCCTAACTCATATTCCACTAACATTCCACTAACATGTTTAAGATTCCACTATATGTGAGACACATGTCTTAAAAGGATAAGCAGAGATTAATAATCTATTCATAAATTGTAAAGGCATATATATTACTAATCTATTTCGTTCAGAATATAGCAGCCAAAACCACTCACATATTGAAAACAAACATTAGCATAACTTCACAATTCAATATAAAAATCAAACTAGCCTAATTTAACAAAACACACAGGGGTCTTGGTCAGAATTTCAAGGCGAACAAAATTGCAGAAACCGGCGGCTAACGTTGGCGGTCGGTGGTTATTTACAGAAGCAGACAGTTGTGAACGGCGACCGGCGAAGGTGAGATTATAAGCATATTAGCAAAGTTTCTATTGTTTGAAGTTTCAAAAAAATAGATGCATACACATATTCAACTCTATTTACCAGGTCAGTTTCGCAGAGAATCTGTTTAAGTTTGTAAGAAAAATATACATACGAAACTGAAAATTACAAGTAACATACAAACATGCTATGTACAAACGTAATCATAAATAGAAAACATGAATATAGATATGCAATATTTAAGGATAATATATATCATACCGAATAGAAGGGTTGAACCGGGCTTGTGTTTGACACAATTCCCTTAAACAGATTCGACGTCTGTTCCCAGGGTACACCGGTTCGAAGCAGCGTGTACTGCCGGACGAAAGCACTTGCCTGAAAAAGAGACCAGAAGCGGGGTGACCGAAGTTGTAAAAGAGGAAGCTGAAAAATAAATGTAAGAGGGTTAAGATTTTTGTTTTGTGTGTTAGTTGATGCTCATTTTCTCAATACCAAACTTTGGTATTTATCGTGCAAACATGATCTCAAAAGGTAAGGAAAGATTTACGAAATCACACAAAATATATTTACAAAATCTCTGATTGATAAATCAAATCTTTTAGGATTTGAAACGGATTTACAAAATCACATAAAAATATTTACAAAATCCTTGATTATAAATCAAATATTTTAGGATTTGAAAAAGATTTACCAAAATCACATAAAAATATTTACAAAATACTTGGTTGATAAATATTTTAATTTCTTACTTTGCACATAAACTAACAACTTTGAGACGCGATATCTCATTCAGCATTAACCCGTTTTGGACACGCTTTAGTTCGTTTTAAAGCTCTCATTAGTGGTTACAAATCCCACTAAATAGTCGTTAATATATACTACGTATCACTTTATTATATATTAATTTGTGTCCAAAAATTGGTGGAGCATACTTTTCCAACCAAGTTTTCCAACATTATTTATAGATAATAAATAAAAATATGTATTAAAAAATTGACACTGTGGACTCCTCCACCTATATCACTGAAAGTCAATTTTGACTTCTATTTTAAACACTGAAATAGACACTGAAAAATGAACATGAACACCTTGTATGCTTAGTATTTCATATGACCATTTTGTTCCTTAGTATTTCACATGACCATTTTGTGAATATATAGAGATAATAAAGTGAATATGATGTTGTAATACAGTAACTCGAAAAGTTATTGTTAGAAAAAGAACTTATTGGCATTGTTAGCTTTTTAACTTTAAAGGCATTTTGGTAGTTGTTATTTAAGTGTTTTTTTTTTCTTTTTTTTCTTTTCACTTTCTATGTATATTACTCCGTATTATTGTACTTAAATGTTTATGTTTTATAATTAATAAATATTTTATTTTATTTTTGTTTATCAAAATTCATATTTTTACCGGTTAATAAACTAGTACCGACCGAACCAATTTCCAAGTATACCAAATGACGTCACAAAAATTTAATATTGTTTTTATTTTTATTTTTGTAAATTATATACAATAATATTGTAATGAACGAATTTAAAATAACATTAATTAACCCAAACATTAACTAATATTTAGTGTATTTCTACCTGTCTACAGGGCGGTAATATTAAGGGGTAGAGGTGGGCGGCAGTGGATTTGCAATTTTTAGTGTAAAAATTTTGAATTTTTCAATTTTGCTCCTAGTGGATTTTTTTATTTTGCCATAACTCTCCATAATTTGCTCCAAAACCCTCCATATTTTGTCCCAAAACCTCTAAATTTTGCCCCAAAAAAACCTCCAAATTTTGCTCAAAAATCTCCATATTTTGCCTAAAAAATTGCTACGCTTTAAGAAAAATTTTCGCCCCCGCTGAAAATATTTCCTGCTTCCGCCACTGCCTATCTATAATATCTATTTATATGTATATACGTATATTTATATTTTTATGAGTGTGTTCGGATAAACTGGCTGGTAGCTCGAGTTGGAACTGAAAGCAAGCATTTATATTTTAAGCTAGAAGCTAAAACTTATGTTTTATAAGACCATTTGTTGTGAAAATGTTAGATATTGTAGTGTTGTTAAGTTGTTGGGGAATTATGCTGACGTGACAGTGTTGTAGCATGTAGTGGGTCGATCTGAGGATCGTTTCAATATTTAAGTGGACTACATTTTTATTTATATGCGTAAAGTAAATGTATAAAAGAGCTTACAAGGTTTTTTGATATAATCACACAGATTAATCACATAATTTTCTCTTATAATTTTAATTACAAATTATATTCCCACTATCTATAAAATGAGTATACATTACTATTCATATTCATATTTGTACCAAGTTAAATGTCATTTACTCAAAATAACGATAAAATGCCACCGAAACTCCATTTTTTATAATTTTTAAATATGAAAATCACTAGAACATTTATTCATAATTTCATCTATCACTTATTTTGTTGAAGAAGTTAATTAATTCGTATGAAAGACAAAATAGATAATTTAACAACATATTTTAATATAATTTTTTTTGTTGGCTAGGACGGAAAGAGTAATATAATTTTATAGTTGTAATTAATTATAATTATAATTGTACAAATAAAATCGTAGTTTATCATTTATTTTTTCAAACAAGTAAACAAACACACAAATAGATACAGTAAAAAATGAAAGTTTAAATTTAAAAAAAAAAAAACTCTAAAATAAAAAGTTAGTACAAAATAAAGAAGTATTAATTGGTGTTTTCAGTCTTCTAAGTTTATGACAAATGAGAGCACTTCCAACCATGAAGTCCTTCTTTATATTAACACATTACCACATAAGCACCGCATCATCATTTCCTTCACATTTCCTTTTCATCACTAATTCATCACAATCCACTCCCAACCATGACATACTATCACATGGACCCACATTTATTTAATATTAAGGTTATTATTATTATTTTATTATTAATATTAAATTAATGATATTATTATTATTTATTAATTATGATTTATATTTAAATTATATTATATTATATTATGAATAATATAAAATAATGCTAGTATTACTCCATACTTACATTGTCTTTAAAGAAGAACATAAAAAGGAAAATTACTATATTATCTAATACACAAAGGTTACGAATAGTAATCAGGGGTTTTTTCGACTTTTCACTATTTTTTTAATTTTAACCAAATTTCATTTCACCAACAAAGCCCCCTCACACTTTTTCCAAAAATTCAAATCGACCTCCCAAACAGGGGGTAAAGTGTCAAATAAATATTTTCATAAAAAATCTTAAATAAACTCCACCCAAATATTCAACGGTCATATCTTCTCGTTCACAACGAGTTAAAATTTTCCAACACCATCGTTAAACTCAAAATAGTTTTAGGAACACAATGTCACTAACTATACGCAAAACGGACGCTTTTTAAAAAACGCTAAATATTTGGGGTACTTTTCATACACGTTGATTTTGCGTTAAATTTTTAAAAGTCGACAATTTCATAGCAAAACGCGGAGATGCACATATATTGTTAATTTAAAATAACATTTAAATCTTTTACGGGTTATACCTTTTAGTTCGACTCGAGTTGCGCTTTAACGACATTATCGTTACACATTGAAAACCAAACCCCCGGCGCGAAGCGAGGGTTCGAAAACTAGTTATATACAATACTTAATATATATGGACCCCACCAGTCATCTTCTTCTTCTACTTTCCTGTATCTTCTATATATACGTATAAATATATATCTATGTCTTCTTTTTTATTTACCAAACCTTCAATTCTTCCATTTTAACAATTTATCTATCTATTTATATAAAAGAGAGATTGAAATGCTAACATGTCATTAAGAGCTTAAATATAATATAGCTAATTGTAACAAGTGAAAAATCCACATATCCATTCCATAATTTGTTAAATAATGTTTAGTAAATATATATTATTACTCTGTATTAGTTAATGAATTGAATTGACCAAATCTTTAAATTTGTATGTAATTATCATTATTTAACCAAGTCATATGTTGGGCAACATATACATGTTTTTTATTGATCAAATCTTTAAATTTTTTTATTTTTAAGTTACTTTCAAAATATTTATTCTACTCCGTACTTTATAGATACAGTGTAGATACCTTTTGACAATCAGCGGTATGTGGGTCAACCGAGTTCATCGTATTTATATAAAAGAGAGATTGAAATACTAACATGTCATTAAGAGCTTAAATATAGCTAATTGTGACAAGTGAAAAATTCACATATCCATTCCATAATTTCTCACAAAATTAAGCACCTAAATAATGTTTAGTAATATATATTATTACTCCGTATTTCCCAGGAGGTCACCCATCCTGGTAGTGCTCTCGCTTGAGCACGCTTAACTGCAGAGTTCTCATGGGATCTGCTGCGCTTGTGACCCCAAAACGCATCATGCTAGGAAATGTCTCCACACCCTTATAAGGCATGCTTCGTTCCCCTCTCCAACCGATGTGGGACGGATGTTACAATCCTCCCCCTAATGGGACACAGCGTCCTCACTGTGCACGTTTGGTCCGAGGCCTAGCTCTGATACCATCTGAAATGTCCCGTTCATATTGATTATAAACGTTCCATATTAATTAATTTCGTTGCGAGGTTTTGACCTCTATATGAGATGTTTTTCAAAGACTGCATTCATTTTTAAAAACAAACCATAACCTTTATTTTATCGACAATGTTAAAAGAACATCACCTAGATTATCCAGAAATGATAATCTAAAAATATCACACTTACACACTACCAATACATATTGGTTTACAATATTAATATGTTACAACAAAGTAAATCTCGAATGCAGTTTTAAACAATATTATACAAGCATGCTGACACCAAATCTTGTCCTTATTTTAGCATGCAACAGCGGAAGCTCTTAATAATCACCTGAGAATAAACATGCTTTAAACGTCAACAAAAATGTTGGTGAGTTATAGATTTAACCTATATATTTATCAAATCGTAATAATAGACCACAAGATTTCATATTTCAATATACATCCCATTCATAGAGATAAAAATCATTCATATGGTTTGAACACCTGGTAACCGACATTAACAAGATGCATATAAGAATATCCTCTATCATTCCGGGACATCCATCGGACATGATAAAATAACATCGAAGTACTAAAGCATCCGCTACAACGGATGTGATTTGTTGGGCCCAATAGATCTATCTTTAGGATTCGCGTCAATTAGTAGACTACTTTACTAATTCTTAGGTTACCAAGTAAAAAGGGACATATTCGGCTTCGATCGTTCAACCATAGAAAGTAGTTTCATGTACTTGTGTCTATTTTGTAAAACATTTATAAAGCTGCATGTATTCTCATCTCAAAAATATTAGATTTTAAAAGTGGGACTATAACTCACTTTCACAGATTTTTACTTCCTCGGGAAGTAATACTTGGCCACTGGTCGATTCACGAACCTATAACAAATATGTACATATATATCAAAGTATGTTCAAAATAAAATTACAACATTTTTAATACGTTTTAATGTTTTAAGTTTATTAAGTCAGATGTCCTCGTTAGTAACCTACAACTAGTTGTCCACAGTTAGATGTACAGAAATAAATCGATATATATATCTTGAATCAATCCACGACCCAGTGTATACACGTCTCAGGCTAGATCACAACTCAAATTATATATATTTTTGGAATCAACCTCAACCCTGTATAGCTAACTCCAATATTACTGCATATAGAGTGTCTATGGTTGTTTCAAATAATATATATACATGGGTCGATATGATATGTCAAAACATTTGCATACGTGTCTATGGTATCCCAAGATTACATAATATATTAGAATACATGTATAATACAATAAGAGTTAGCTAGGATATGATTAATATAGATTTGTTTCCAATTTTCACGTAGCTACAACAAGAAAAATTATCCAATCTTGTTTTACCCATAACTTCTTCGTTTCAAATCCGTTTTGAGTGATTCAAGTTGCTATGGTTTCATATTGAACTTAAGTTTATGAATCTAAACAGAAAAAGTATAAGTTTATAGTCGGAAATACAGGTTACAAGTCATTTTTGTAAAGGTAGTCATTTCAGTCGAAAGAACGACGTCTAGATGACCTTTTTGGAAAACATACTTTCACTTTGAGTTTAACCATGATTTTTGGATATAGTTTCATGTTCATAAGAAAAATCATTTTCCCAGAAGAACAACTTTTAAATCAAAGTTTATCATAGTTTTTAATTATCTAACCCAAAACAGCCCGCGGTGTTACTACGACGGCGTATATCCGGTTTTACGGTGTTTTTTGTGTTTTCAGGTTTTAAATCATTAAGTTAGCATATCATATAGATATAGAACATGTGTCTAGTTGATTTTAAAAGTCAAGTTAGAAGGATTAACTTTGTTTGCGAACAAGTTTAGAATTAACTAAACTATGTTCTAGTAATTACATGTTCAAATCTTCGAATAAGATAGTTATACATATATGAATTGAATGATGTTATGAACATCATTACTACCTCAAGTTTAGTAGGTAAACCTACTGAAAATGATGAAAAAATAACTTGAGCTTCAAAGGATCTTTGATGGCTTGGAAGTTCTTGAAATAGAATCATGACACAAAAACAAGTTTAAGTAAGATTATTACTCGAATTAAGATAGTTATAGTTATAGAAATTGAATCAAAGCTTGAATATGAATATTACCTTGATTTAGAAAGATAACCTACTGTAAATAACAAAGGTTTCTTGATCTTAGATGATTGCTTGGAATGGATTAGGAAACTTGGAAGTAAACTTGTAAACTTGGAAGTGTTCTTGATGTGTTCTTGAGTAATTGTTTTTATGATGATTATAGGTAATAACCAAAGCTTATATTTGATGATTTTTCCTGGAAAAATAGTAACTTAGATGTTCATGGAAGAGTGTGTGTGTTTTGAGAGAGAATTGGGATGAAAATTGGAAGTGAAATGGAGTAGGTGGTGAGTGGTGAAGGTGAGTGGGGTTAAAAAGAGTTCTTGTTTTTGTTTCCTTGCTCATAAGTCATGCTAGTTGTCTAATTGTTGGTTTCACATGTTTGTTGACTATCTAGGGCTGCTAAGAGCTGAATTACTATGTGTATATACCAATAGTATATACGTCTAGGAGCTGGGTATTGTAATAGTACGAATACGGTTGCATACGAGTAGAATTGTTGATGAAAATGAATGAGAATGCAATTGTTAGCATTTTTGTTAAGTAGAAGTACTTTGATATGTGTCTTGAAGTCTTTCAAAAGTGTACTAATACATCTAAATACACTACATGTATATACATTTTAACCGAGACGTTAAGTCATCGTTAGTCGTTACATGTAAGTGTTGTTTTGAAACCTTTAAGTTAACGATCACATTTAATGTTGTTAACCCATTGTTTATTATATCTAATGAGATGTTAAATTATTACATTATCATGATATTATGATGTATGAATATATCTTAATATGATATATATACATTAAAATGTCGTTACAACGATAATCGTTACATATATGCCTCGTTTCAAAATTCTTAAGTTAGTAGTCTTGTTTTACATATGTAGTTCATTGTTAACATACTTAATAATATATATAATTATAATTTTATCATGTTAAATATAGTGTAACAATATCTTAATATGATACATATGTATTTAGTAAGACGTTGTAATAACGATAATCGTTATATATATCGTTTCGAGTTTCTTAACTTAGTAGTCTCATTTTTATGTATATAACTCATTGTTAATATACTTATGGAGATACTTACTTATCATAATCTCATGTTAACTATATGTATATCCATATATATCGTCATGTCGTTTTTTACAAGTTTTAACGTTCGTGAATCGCCGGTCAACTTGGGTGGTCAATTGTCTACATGAAACTCATTTCAAATAATCAAGTCTTAACAAGTTTGATTGCTTAACATGTTGGAAACACTTAATCATGTAAATATCAATTTCATTTAATATATATAAACATGGAAAAGTTCGGGTCACTACATCGTCGATGTTTCTTCGCGAGATTGGTCTTGCCCATTGCCAGTTACATTCCACACTTTCAATACCTTTGGATAGCCGATCACCAACTCTTGCATCTTTATGAAGTTCCAATTGAAAAAGTCTCGGAAATTTTTCTTTCAACCTGTGATTACCTAACCAAAATTCCTTCCAAAAAAGAGTATCTGAATCGTTACCAATTTCACGTGTAAAAGAGTCAGCGAAATGCAAGCCATATTTTGATAGACTAGATTCCACTTCTCTGATATAATACCAAATCGAGCACGAAGTATTATTAGATGTTACTCCCAACCCCCCTTCCGGCCCATAAATGCTACCAATTATTTTGACCCAAAAAGCATCTTTTTCAACACGAAAACGCCACCACCATTTAGAAAGTAAAGCGAGATTTTTTGCTTCTAAAGAACCTATGTTTAGTCCCCCCGCCTCGTATGGTACAAGAATATCGTCCCATTTTACCCAAGCCATTTTAGTTTGATCCTCAATCCCCGACCCGCCCCAAAAGAACTTACGGCGAAGACTCTCAAGAAGGTTGATGACACATGTAGGAGTCCGAAATAGTGAAAAGTAGTACAACGGTAGGCTTGAGAGGACCGATTTGATTAAGGTTAACTCTGTATTAGTTAATGAATTAACTTGACCAAATCTTTAAATTTGGATGTAATTATCATTATTTAACCAAGTCATATGTTGGGCAACATATAAATGTTTTTTATTGATCAAATCTTTAAAAAAAAATTATTTTTAAGTTACTTTCAAAATATTTATTCTACTCCGTATTTTACAGATACAATGTAGATACCTTTTGACAATCAGCGGTATATGGGTCAACCGGGTTCATCGACACTTGCGTGCATGTCGAGTATGTATTAAACATGTTTTTTTTACTTGTAACTTTTAGTTGTATAAGTGTGCGAATGATTAAATGTAAAGAAATGCACATGAATGGTGTTATACTTAATCCTTTGCATAACAACCGAATCAACCATACTAATACATACTTTCGTTTATTTTGTCTTTAAAGTTATACTTGAGTTACAAATGAAACAAATACACATGGAGCATGTTTGCATAATTGTAACTGATGTTTAACAACACTAAAAAATTGTCAACTAATTTATAAATTGTTCTCTTTAACAACCGTGCAACACACGGGTTCAAAACCTAATAAAAATATATAAAAAAAATTTTAAAGAGCCTACACTTCTTCGTCTTGAATTATGCTAAATATCCACGAAAACCATAACTAGCTTGGATTGGCGAGGTGAAGACAGCCCCCCACTATCGGCGTGTTTTGATTGGCGATGTGAAAACGAGTGGAACACGAATCTGTTGGGAGTTCTCTGACAAAAGCTGCATTTCTCTCCTGTTTTACTCTCTTCTTCCCACTGTCACCCGCGTGATCACCGTACTCTTACTTCATCCACGTGATCACATGGGCCACGTGATCACCGTACCCTTCATTACTTCACAAAACACTAGTCTTCCAAAGTTCAACACATTCAAACAACATTCTCTAAAAACCCCAATTTCACATACCCAGATCCGTTATTATTTTGGGTCAAGGTAACAGCTCTCTTACTTATTTTTTTCTTCTTGTACTAACTATTACTCTGGGTTTGCTTCAAAAGTGTTGATTCTGCTTGTTTTTGTAAAGATTACGCTAATTTTACCGGGTTTATGAAATCTAGGTCATAGCCTGTTTATATCTTTATTTTTTCATGATTGTATTTTGAGAAGCAATTTTTATACTTTATTTTTTCTTCTACATTTTGGGTTTATGTTGTTGTTGTATGTAATTATAGCAGTATGTGTTCATGTAGGGTTTTTAAGGATGTGAGTCTGTAATTAGGGTTCTGATAAGTGCTAATTGATCTGATTTTGACTTAAATGTGATGAAATTAGCAGAGGAAAATGGGTGTAATTTCAAGAATGTTATTTCCATCATGTGTAAACATGTGTGTTTGCTGTCCTGCCTGAGCTCACGTTCAAGGCAACCTGTGAAGAGATACAAGAAATTACTAGCTGAAAATTTTCCTAAATCGCCTGTTAGTACTTTTTTTCATTATATAATGAATTACATTCTTGTTCAGTTTCTGTGTCATGAATCATGAATGAAGTCATTTTAATATTATTTGAAAATGAAGTTATACTTTTGGTGCAGGGAGGTTCTGTGAACGATCGGATAATTGCAAAATTGTGTGAATATGCTGCTAAAAATCCTTTACTTAGTCCGAAAGTGAGTGATCTTTTTCCTTTTGTTTTGATTTATTGACATGCAATAACTCGTGTTAGTAAAATTATTGAAATTTTGGTGTGTGTAGATTGCAAAGTATCTTGAGGAACGTTATTAATGGAGTTGCAGTTAGGTCATGTTCAACTGGTCAGTGTTGTCACCGAAGTGGTAAGTTGATCTGCATGTGTAAAAGAGCAAATGCAAGTTTTTTTTTTTTTTAATTCAAATAACTTGTATTGAAAGTGTTAATAGAATCTATGCATCTTATTTGTAGTTGAAATAATGCCATTTTCTTCTAACCTAATTTTTAGGGTCTATTCTGCCGTTAACTTGCTGAATGTTTCTACTGAACTTTTACAAGATTCCAAAGGAGATACAGATAAGATAATTGGTTGTCAAACCCTTACAAGATTCATCTATAGTCAGGTGATTTTTTCTATAATTTTTGTAATAATTATATGGTAAGATATCCCGTGGATCAGTCGGCCAAAGTTCGAAACCGTAGCAATTTTTTTGGGCAAAAAATGGAGGTTTTGGGGCAGAAAATGAAGTTTTGGGGGCAAAAAATGGAGGTTTTTAGGCAAGATTTAGAGGTTTTTTGGCAAAATTTGAAGGTTTGGGGGCAAAATTTGGAGAATTTGGGGCAAAATCGAAAAATCCAAAATTTTTCCACTAAAATTTCAAAATCGAATGGAAGAAGTTGCCCCCCCCCCCCCCCCCCCCCCCCCGGGGGGGCCCCTTCATAAAAACCCCCCTGTGCTACGTAACGTTAGACATGGTTCTCTGCAGGTGGATGCAACTTACACGCACAATCTTGAAAATTTATGTGTGTTTTGTTTACTGTCATAAGATGGAAGCAGAAGAAGTGCGTATAGAGTTATTTGAAACATTCATGCCAGATGGTGCAATGTTTGGTCCAGAATCTATGCTTAATTTGAATCACTCTCATAGAGTTTTGCTCATTCGAAAGAATCTGTTTCTTTTGAGACGGATTACCCTGCCAATTCATTACTTGAGGATGATGCAAGCAGTGAATAATCTGTTTTGGATCTATCCCGCTTTGTAACTATATCTCCAACACCAGGCTCCATGTCCCATGCTATTAGCAAAGACAACTTCTTGAATCGGTAACTCCTCTAATCACCTGTTCATTCTTGAATCGGTAAATTCTTGATTGTGGAAGTTACTGTACTACCTACATGACATTGGTTGGACAAATGGATCAAATTTTACACTTTTCTACTTTTGTTTTCTTTTCTTAATTATTTGGAGAGTACAAAACGGTTGTACTTAATTCTTTTTTCTTCAAGTCCTATTTCTTTTTTCTTTTGTTTTCTTGAAGATCCATATCATAACTAGATAATATACAGTTATGTTTATATATATATATATATATATATATATATATATATATATATATATATATATATAGGGGCAGGATCAATGGGGAAGTAACCAATCGGGGGAAGCAAATTTTTTTTTTTTCCCCGTTTTTTTTGGAATTTTTTATTTTTCTGGCATCAAGATCACACGAAAATATGAACATTTAGAAGAGACACTTCGTGATGAATGTTATTATTTAGGCGGGAAAACGATTGAAAAAAATAACATTCAAGATAATATTGTTCGTGAAGAATATGAACGTTTTTTTCCATGTTTTGTGAAGTAAAATTTAGCCCGATTTAGAGTTTAGGGTTTAGGGTTTGATGTTTTGGGTGTATTCCATAAACCCAAAACACCAAACACCAAACCCTAAACCCTAAACCCTAAACCTTAAACCCTAAACTCTAAACCGTTAGTGTTAAAAACTCAATCTAAATCCTAAATCTAAACCCTAAATCTAAACCCTAAACCCTAAATTTCTAAACCCTAAATTTCTAAACCCTAATATCTAAACCCTATAAACCCTAATATCTAAACCCCAATAGCTAAAACTTCAATATACGCTCGAAAAACACGATAATTGTTATATATTACTTCTTCGAGCGTTTTCCCGCCAAAATAAAAACATTTATCACAAAGTGTCTCTACTAAATGTTCATATTTTCATCTCATCTATAATGTTCGTGAACAAAGTTTTTTCAAAAAACGAAAAGAAAAAAAAAACAGTTTTTGCTTCCCCCCGCTTGGTTACTTCCCTCTTGATCCTACCACTATATATATATATATATATATATATATATATATATATATATATATATATATATATATAGAGAGAGAGAGAGAGAGAGAGAGATTTAATCAAGCATCAAGATCACATGAAAATATGAACATTTAAAAAAGACACTGTGATGAATGTTATTATTTTGGCGGGAAAACGCTCGAAGAAAAAAATGAAAACATGCATCATGAGTAATATTATGCTTCTGAGTTTTTTTTTTTTAGGGTTTAGTAATTAGGGTTCAAAAATTAGGGTTTAGCTATTAGGGTATAGCAATTAGGGTTTAGGGTTTAGAAATTAGGGTTTAGATTGAATTTTTAACACGAACGGTTTAGAGTTTAGGTTTAGGGTTTTGGGACTAAACCCAAAACATTAAACCCTAAACCCCAAACTCTAAATCGGGCTAAATTTTGAAAAAAAATTCATATAAGATGAAAGAAAACAACGTTCCAAAAATATTATTAGGAATAACATTACGCATGATGAATGTCATTAATTATTTTTCTTCGATCGTTTTCCCGTCTAAATAATAACATTCTTCACAAAGTGTCTTTTTTAAATGTTCATATTTTCACCTAAACTTGATGTCTCAAATTTTTTTTCGAAAAAAACGAAAAAAATTTATTTTCCCCAAAAAAAGTGTTTCCCTCTTGATTATGACCATATATATATATATATATATATATATATATATATATATATATATATATATATATGAAGAAGATGTATATTGAACTATAAGTTCTATGTGTATTATATCAGTACATTGTGCCTTCTATTTATAGAAGGTATTATTACATAAACCATCCCTGAACTATAACTAGAATCTAGCCTTATATAAATGATTGTTTAATATTCCCCCGCAAGCTAAGGGCGAGAAACGACCTGCAGCTTGGATCAAACCCTTACAAGATTCATCTATAGTCAAGTGATTTTTTCTATATTGTTTTTTAAAAAACAAGATGGTATGATATCCCGTGGATTAGTCGGAAAAATTTTCGGAACCACGGCTATAAAAAAAGGTGGTACTTTCATATGCTATGTAACGTTAGACATGGTTCTCCGCAGGTGGATGCAACTTACACGCACAATCTTGAAAATTTAGTTCCAAAGGTTTGTATGCTCGCCCGTAAACCTGAAGGAGATGATGAAAAAAGCGATTAAGGGTAGCAAGCATGCAATGCCTTTCAGCCATTGTACATGATTAACAAATGGTTCATATGTGATTCAGTTTTACAACCCATTTTTTTTTTTTTTTAATTTTTTTTTATTTTTAATTTTTTTTTTTTTTGTTAAGTTTGGAAAACAATGTCCTTTTCTTTGTCTTTAGATAACACATTAAAAAATGCAGATTTAAGTTCTCACATATGTTTGATGAATTCAACGACGTTTGCCAATTTCCACCACTTATTTGATTTTGGTATAATTTTTGTTGCAAATATAATAAAGTACATTTGTGACTATATTAAAATTGCTTCGTGTGAACTCCAACAATGCAGATTGTAAATATCACTTTGAGTAACTACGAGTCCAAGACGACCCGCGAACAAGACAATGAGCGAGGAGAAGCACATTATAATTGGGTTGATGAAGTGGTTAGCTGTGAAGGACGGAGGGCTATAAATGAAGTTGATTCTAGCTACGTGACCATAAAATGACGCACAAAAAAGAAAGATCTTTCCCTTTTGACTAGGTTATCTTTTTTCTTCCCTTTTATGAAAATTCCGTACTTCGATAAAACATGTGAATCTGTTTTTTTTAAGTTGTTTCTTTGCATATGGTACAGAGAATAGACCGAAACACCAAAAATATAGGCTCAAATTTACATTCAACCTAGGTAAGGCACCAACTCTTTCCCTTTTGACTAGGTTATCTTTTTTCTTCCCTTTTATGAAAATTTCGTACCTCGATAAAACATGCGAATCTGTTATTTTTAAGTTGTTTCTTTGCATATGGTACAGAGAAGAGACTGAAAGACCAAAAATATAGGCTCAAATTTATATTCAACCTAGGTAAGGCGCCAACAACCTTGCTGTAAGAATGCTAGCTAAATCTTGGAATTATTCAGTGTTCCATATATGGAACTTGCTAAAGAGAGCTATACCGCAACAGCCCACTATTGGTTGAGATGACTCCAGCTTTTTCAATGCTGGTTGTCCACCACACCTTGTGGTTGGTAGCAATATCAAGGTTTTTCCCTGGAATGATTACAACTGAAGCTAAGTTTTTTTTGTAAGAAAGCTATTATTGAGGTCCTGAAAAATTCATAGATGGGTGAAGATGATAGCCGATGATATGTGTATTTCAATTTAAGATTAGTATTTTAGGTTTAAAAAAATATTTTAATCTCTTAATTTTTTTTCTTATATTTTGAATAGGTTTTTCTGAAGCTAAGATTAAATTGAGGTTATATATATTTGAAGTTTTTTGCTCTCCCAAACAGATATGAAGTATCGATTCATTTTTATTTTAGTTAAATAATGATTTGGTTATATATACTCTCTTAGTGATAATGAATATGTATTTATTTTACAGTCAGCTTCAAAAATGGATTTGTTGTTGTAATCATTAATTTGAGAAAAAGGGAATATCCTTTGGAACTGCCTGAAAATGAAAAAAATGGATAGAAAAGTCGGAAATGACACCAAAGAAGGTTTTGGAAATTAGCCAGGAACAGTTATGTTATACCTTGCTTGCTAATTTCCAAAACTATCTTTGGTGTCGTTTCCGACTGTTCTCTCCATTTTTTTTATCTTCAGGCAATCTTGAAGGATATTCCCCTTTTCTTAGGTTTGTGATTGCAACATCAAGTCTATGTTTGAAGTTGACTGCAAAATAAATAAATATACATTTTCACTTAAAGAAAATATAACCAAATCATTATTTAACTGAATTAAAAACGAATCTATACTGCATATCTGTTTGGGAGAGAAAAAACTTCCAATATATATAACCTCAAATTAATCTTAGCTTCTGGAAAAACCTATTTAAAATATATAAAAAAAAAAGTTAAGAGATTAGAATACTTTTTAAAACCTAAAATACACATACCATCGGCTATCATCTTCACCTATCTATGAAGCTTCCATGACTTCGATAATAGCTTTCTTACAAAAAACTTAGTTTCAGCTGTAATCATTCCACAGAAAAAGATGGAACAACAGTCGGAAAAAGATAAATCTGTATTCAGGATGGTTTCTCAGAAAAAGAAAACACCGAGGCAGAAAAGAAACATGCGTGGGGCTTGAAGAAATCTTCAAACTTTTTGAAATTAAGTTCTACTGCTGGAGAAATAGCACCTTTTAATGCAGTAAGCACCTGTCAGGCTGTCGTCACGTTTTGCGTATTTGTAGAGGTTACGAATAGGTGGTTTGGGCCGGTTGGATAGGGGGTCGAGTCATAATGTCCGATCTTATTGTTACAGACCGAAGTGGTCCGGGTTGACTGTTTACATGTCCAAACTTAATTGTTGTAAGTGATAATAAGTGTGGGATATATTAATACAAAATTCTTGTTTCTCTAATATTGAATTATTTGATGTTTATTGAATAATATGCCCGCAAGGTTTTGTGCCTTGAAAATGCGCTTTGGTGTCTCCTCGTCTGTTTAAAATTTTCTACACATCTTACTCATTTCCTCTTGAAGTTATATTTTATTTTACTTTTTTTGACGCGTTAGATGTTGAATGTAACCTAAATTTTACCCAATCTTATGTAAATGGTCGATTTCCATCTCCGATGATGTGATCTTTTTATCAAGTAAACTAGTACTGTATAATACGTGTTCCGTCCCTTGAAAGCTGCAACAATCTGAAGTGGCACAAGATGAGAATCTTTATCTTATTTTTTGTGTATAATATATATTTTATGTTTTATGATTGTGACAGGAACCATCTGTAATGAAGTTTATTCAGGATCAAATAACTCAATTGAATCTTCCTGATAACGATCTTTCAAATATTGAAGCTTTAGCTTATTATTTATGCCTAACACTCATTTCAATGCCTAGGGTGAGAATATGACATGCATCTTTTATTTTCTTTTTATAGTTATATAATGTCATATCTTACTTTAACTTACCGTTGACATTTTCGATGTATATTATTGCAGAATCCTAACGACAATCTTGTAGTTAGTATCTTCCAACTTCTCACTTTTGAAGATATCATTGGATAATAGCAATAGCAATGGTATGTGAAACTGCATTTTGGGACATTCGAATTTGTGATGTGAAACTGCATTTTGGGACATTCGAATTTGTGGAATAGTAAATTGTTGGGAGAAATTATGTAAGGCATGCTGTTCGCGGCGCACTGAAGATCGCTTCGTACGTTGTCAGCAGCAATGCTGGTGTTTGCTGCCAAGATGTATCAAATTCCAGATATTATTGATTTACTTAAACCAGTGTTTAAGCCTGATGTATGCTAACTCTGTAACCAAATAACCATCCAGGCTATATGGCCACCGACACACTTCCAGTGAAGGGAGCCACCCGGGTTCGATTCTTGGCACTGCCATCTCGATCAAAAAGGGAGCTCACCTGAGGTTGCTTTTCCTGGTAACCGTGAGGGTCGGCTTGCGGTTTACCCGGTGGTTTACTCGCTGCGTTGGGGCCAATGTGCCTGCTTCGTAGTTGGGGTTCCACCGTTAACAAAAAAAAAAAAAAAAAAAAAAAAAAACTCTTTAACCAAATAGTAACATTTATGGGAAATACAATTTATTCTGATAACTGTTTTCGTTGATGACCGTGATAATCAGGCGGCTAATGCGTTACTTGCTAAGTTGCAAGTGTTACCAAGGAACCTTCTAAATCATATGAGAAAATTATTGATATTTTAGTTGAGAAGTTATCTAGTGTTCAAGGTACAATTCTGATGAATCGTTTCTCTTGTTTATTGGTTTATGGTCTTTCTCTAGAAATGGCAAAATGGGTGCGTAAGGTTGCAAAAGTCGCTCCTCGGGATTACTCGGGTCAGGACTTTATAGGGAGTATGTCAGTATGATATAGCCGAAATGGACGATTTTATTTATGCGGTGTCGTCAGGTTGCAAGGCGTCAGAAACGGCTTATCAAGAGAGAACAATAGTTTTAAATTTATATTTAGCGGGGCTTAAATCGTAATACTCCTTATTATGAGTAAGGGAAGTATGACCTAGGGTTGTATTTTTAAGATATCAGTAGAATCGAACCTGTTTAAGATAATCCTAAAGTGAAGGAGTAGTGGTTTGTTACCTAATTTTGGGTTTTCTAATTTATAAGACAAAGTAAAGTAACTGCGATAAAATTTGTAATTCAGATAAGGTTAAAACAAACGCACACTATGATTTCATCAGTTACTTTGCCGAGATTGTGGAATGCTGGCTCATGAATAGGTAGTGACCTTGTATTCATTACACTGGTCCTAAACGCCCCTGTCATAAGACATGTCACTGGGTAATGCGTTAGGCTTGAAGATTCTGAATAGACAACGTCCCTTACCCCCGACGCCCGTGCAGTCTGACTACAGGCATACACGTTCAGACGGCTCATCCAATTGAGCGACTCGGTTGGGTGACATATTAACATTCCACAAAGGTCTAAACTTTCTTAAGGATAATAGAATACAGGGTTTGCCATATCCGAGAGACGTGATGTGTTTCGATGCTTTCGTTAATGATTAGGTTTAAAAGATAGTTATGCCTTTAAAAGAGTTCAACCATAAAGAACACCATGGCCAAGCCGGGTTTGACTTCCATGAACACGTTCGGTTATCCTAACGGTCCAATCCTTTATGTGTTTAAACAAACGGTTCCTTAATTAACTAAGAATCCCTCAAGCGGGGTGCAATGCTTGAGACCTCGTTATAGTGAAGTGTACTAATCAGCACTGACCGGGTTCCATGACCTTACTTAGCAAAGGTACAGCTTACAACAACCGTTGTGCTTCAGCGTGTACGTACGAAGTTTATATGCTTGGTGACTACACTAGCATGGTCTAGGACCGACAATGTACTATGGGTCTAGTTAGATGTTTCACTACGAAAGAGTCCTCAGTCGGAGTCCAAGGCTCGGTGGACTTACTACAACCGGTGTGCCTTAGTCAAACTTACGTTGTATCCGATAGACTTCTATTACCAAGGGGTGACACAGATAGTGTAATCTGAATCAGGGTTCGCGACTTCCCAATAACAGAGCCGATAACTACGTTCTATTAGTTGGAAAAACGATTGAGTTTAAAGCATAATCGGAAAGCATCTTGACAACATACACAAGCCATAATATTATTTCGGCATTATAACTGACTGCATCATAGCATAAACTAAAGATAACTACTCGCTAATCATGGCAACAACATCACAAAGCACAATAATAGAAAACATTATATAAAGACAAAGGATAGAAGTTCCAGTAGATTAAACGAGTTCTGAATACAAAAGTGACAACTTCAAACTCCAGACCGCTCTT
This sequence comes from Rutidosis leptorrhynchoides, assembly GCF_046630445.1. Lineage (NCBI taxonomy): Eukaryota > Viridiplantae > Streptophyta > Magnoliopsida > Asterales > Asteraceae > Rutidosis > Rutidosis leptorrhynchoides. The sequence continues at coordinate 641,389,871 of NC_092333.1, read as the reverse complement.
AATACAATCTTCGGCGTTCTTCTCCGGGTACTAGGTTTCCCGTACGGAGTCGAAAACCTTGAAAGTATGACTAATATTGTAGAAAGAGAGAGAAAGAAGTGAATTGAAGTGTGTGTAAAAATGGATGACAAAAAGCCTTTAAATAGAAGTTGGTTTTGCCTGCAAACGGCGGGCAGGCCGTTCGGCAAGCCGTTTGCAGGGCCCGTTTGCAATGGTGGCCCGTTTTTTATGCCCGTTTGCTTGGGCCGTTTGGCAAGCCGTTTTTCATTATGGCAAGCCGTTTGGCAGGCCGTTTGGCAGGCCGTTTGGCTTGCTGATTTCACTGGGTCGTAACTTGATTTCCTTGATCGTAGCTTGGTTTCTTGTCTTTCACCGTTTTCGCTCTAGAATCTTCGTTTTAGCTCCGATTCTCTTGATTCTTTTTGCACCGTCTTAGTAATCAACTGATCTTCAATTTCAACCGATGAAGCGGGTATTTTGGCGATAAAGCTTGAAACTTTATTGTTTTTGGGCTTTAATGCCGGGGTGAAAACGTGACTTTTTAGCCGATATCAGAGTACTTGGAAACTTGGGGAGTACTCGGATGTTAACCAAGTTTGACTTTGACCTTTTGACTAAATTTCTGAGTTATCCCGACTGATTTTCCGAGTAAAATTCCGAGTTTTAGTCGAGTTTGACCAAGTTTGACCGAGTTGCAAAAAGCGAGTACTCGTCGAGCAATTCCGAATTATGCAACACTGTGGATGCGTTGGGTAATTGGTTTTGGTTGCTTCTAACTGAAGTAGCTATTGTAACAAAAAGAATAAATAATTAGTCTGCTGTGACTTTTAAAAACATTATTTATTATTATTATTATTATTATTATTATTATTATTTTATCCCTATATACTAAAAAACATGGACAGAATCGTCTTTTCAGTTAAATCCACTTGTCGTTTTGAGTATGCGTTCACACTACAACCGGCCCCTCAACTTTGCCTTACTTTTCAGAAAGACCCACCGAGTTTACATTTTTTCAGGGGTTGAAAGCGTAATTATATAATTTTATTAAAATAAAAGCAACTAACTCCACCCCAAATTTTAACGGGCCCTATCTTCTCGCTCGGTGAGAGTTAAATTTTTCCGAGACCACCGTTCAACTCGAAAAAATCTGATGAACACAACGCGACTAACTATACGCGAAACGAACATCGTTAAAAAAACACTAAATAGCGGGCCATATATTCTCGCTCGGTGCGAGTTAAATTTTTCCGAGACCACCGTTCAACTCGAAATAATTTTACGAACACAACGAGACTAACTATACGCGAAACGGACATCGTTAAAAAATACTAAATATTTCGGGCTGTATTTCATACATATACATACATGTCCAACAAACAACCAAACCTACTAGATATATTATGTACCAAATAACGTATATCCAAATTCGACCGCGCGTTGAATACAATCGCAGCAACGCGCGGTCGAATTTTTTTCTAGTTATTTATTATTATAACAATCTTAATTTCTTTTATTTACAAAGCTTTAGGCATCTATTGTTTATATATTTGTTTCATAAGCATTGGACCTGTTACAGATCGAACTCAAATTAACTTCTTATTTTAATGAATTTAAGATCAATAAATATTTTTTTTTCTTTTGTCTACTCTCGTAAGATGGAAGCAGTATTGTTGGTGCATTATAGTCCCCGAGTTCATTACGATCAAGTTGAAATGCTTTAACGTTAAACTTTCACTATTGGAATGCAACCGCACGGATGCATGAATGCATCCGTACGGGTACATTGGGCAACCGCACGGTTGCACGTGCTGTGTGTATATAATGGGAATTTCGGGTTCATTGTCAGGGTTACGTATCCTAACCTATCCTAAAGGTCCAAATCGATTCCCTGGTCTTCTAGTATTCGTTTTGGTCGATCTTTATTACCTTAAAGTCGATTATTACATTAAGATCAAAGTAATATTGTATGATTTGAGTATAAAACCCAATATCGAGTTTTTCCGCACTCGATATTGAAGATTAGATCGCTTAATCCTGTTTACACGATCCTACACGTATACAGTTATTTAAAACATTCATGACAGATGATGCAATGTTTGGTCCAGAATTGATGCTTAATTTGTATCACTCTCATAGAGTTGCTCATTCGAAAGAATCTATTTCTTTTGAGATGGTAACGTTTTGCATTGTGTCACATGTCTAATTTTTTTTTTCCTTTTCGGGATTTACTTAGCTGCTGTTAATTTATAGGATTAGCCTGCCAATTCATTAGGTGAAGATGATGCGAGCAGTGAATAATCTGTTTCGGATCTATCCCGCTTTGTAAATAAATCTCCAACATCAGGCTCCATGTCTCATGCTATTTGCGTTCGGCAACTTCTTGAATCGGTAATTCCATTAATCACATGTTCATCAATTTATCCTTTAAAGATTGCAACAATCCTGTTTCACTTTAAAATTCGATAGTTGAAGTTTGTGTACTACCTAAATGACATTGGCTGGACAGATGGATCAAATTATTCATTTTTATACTTTTTTTTTTCTCATTTCTTTTCTCTCAATTTTTTTTTTTTTTTTGGGCGAAAGAACGAATACTCGTATAGAAAAAAGGTCGTTTTCCAAAAGGAAAACTCCCTCGACAGGGAAAACAAAAGGATTCGGGGAAAACAGGAAGGCTCGCGTCTAGAAAGTAACCAACTAAACAAAAAACTATCTAAAAGCGAGTCCCCTAACATCGCGAACAAATTTTACAAACATATTAACCAAACAAAAACCGAAACATAGATGAAATATACAACCGATGAAACCAACTGAAGAAACACAAGACGGACCATAACAATCAACCTCGTGGACCCGCCCTTTTCAATTTTCCAATGACCGTCTCTTTCAATGAGTTTTTTCCGGACCGATTATCAATCTTGTAAGATAACACGTTAGCGGAACGATCACCCGGTGCGCTCTCCCCGGCCAACCGTGTCATCATATCATCGAAAGCCGCGAAAGCCTATGCGGACATATTGCCTCTTCCAATTGCCGATGAACTACAATCGCTTCCATCTTAAGCGCCCATAAACTGATGGGAAAATAATCACAACGGGCAATCTACAAAGCGGAAACAAACCCGTTTGACAAGCATTTCCCGACCCGTATGAACCCGTGAGGAAACTAACAAACAAGCTATATCAAAACCAACCCAAATCAGTCCCCAAATCAGTAGCAAATCAACTAATAACGAATAATCAAGCACACACAATACACGCGAGACTTTTTACGTGGAAAACCCCTCAAAATCGAGAGTAAAAAACCACGGGACTCGTAAGCCACTTAAATTCCACTATCATCAACAAGGAGAGCAATACAATAATCCTTCTCTAGATCAACTAGAGGTATACAACATCATCATACTCTTGAACAAGAACAATCAACAAGTATATGAAATAAATAAAGACAAAAGAGGAATAAATCACCCAAAAAACTGCTCTCTGCTCCAGCAGCAATAACTCGACCTACAGGCCTTTTTAGATGAATTCAACGGTTGAAAACCTTGGCACTGATGTCAGGAAGACACAGCCCAAAAATGAAGAAGATTCAACGGTCGGATTTCCGGGGATCGAAGGTTTTCTGGACTGCTGTAAGAAGTGACGAAATTGGGATTTTTTTTCTCTCTTTTTCTTGAACTCTCTTCACTCTTTGATAATGAAAACAGCTGCAACTTGATGTTTTAAGATGCCCTCCTATGCTTGACCAAGTCAACCAAGCAATGGGCCTAATTTTTTTGGGCTTGGGCTTGTTAATACTTACTCATATTTGGAAACCCAATAACAAAACCCAACAAATCTCCCCCTTTCCAATTATAAGGAAGGAATCGCCATCCCAGCGATCGAGCAACATACCTTGAGCTTCTCACTTGCTAAAGCCTTTGTGAACATGTCGGAACCATTATCATCGGTGTGAACTTTATCAAGTTCAAACGAACCATCTTCAAGACGTTCTCTAATCCAATGATACCGCACATCTATATGTTTTGTCCGCTTATGATACATAGAATTTCTAGCCAAATGAATCGCACTCTCATTATCACAAAGAACCACATATCGTGATTGCTTAAACCCAAGGTCTTGTAGAAACCTTTTCATCCACAATAGTTCTTTGCACGCTTCTGTTGCTGCCATATACTCAGCCTCGGTTGTAGACAATGCAACACACTTTTGTAACCTTGATTGCCATGAAACTGCTCCCCCTGCGAAAGTCATCAAATATCCAGAAGTGGATTTCATGTTATCTTTGTTTCCTGCCATATCTGAGTCTGTATAACCAACAAGCACCGGCTCTCCATTTCCGAATGTGATACCTAACTTTGAAGTACCTCGTAAGTATCTCATAATCCATTTAACCGCTTCCCAATGCTTCTTACCCGGATTTGACATAAACCGACTAACAACACTTACCGCATGAGCTATATCTGGCCTAGTACACACTATAGCATACATCAAGCTACCAACTGCTGACGCATATGGAACTATATCCATCTCCTCAACATCCTCCTTTGAAGTAGGACAATCTCTTTCTGTTAGCTTAAAGTTGTTTGTAAGAGGGGAACTAACAACTTTAGCATTCTTCATGTTGAATCTACTTAGCACCTTTTCAATGTATTGCTCTTGTGATATATGTAACGTCTTAGCACCTCTATCTCTAGAAATCCGAATGCCAAGAATCTGTTTTGCTGGCCCCAAGTCTTTCATAGCAAAAGACTTACTCAATTCTCGCTTCAACTGCGCAATTCTTTTAATATTTTTACCAACAATTAACATATCATCAACGTATAACAACAATATGATGAAATCATCATCACCAAACCTCTGAAAGAAAACACAATAATCTGAAGTTGTCTTTCGGTAGCCTTGCTTTCCTATAACCGACTCAAACTTCGTATACCACTGTCTCGGTACTTGCTTCAACCCATATAAACTTTTCTGAAGTCTACAAACATAATTTTCTTTACCCTTAACCCGAAAACCTTCAGGTTGCATCATGTAGATTTCCTTATCCAAATCACCGTGAAGAAAAGCAGTCTTGACATCCATCTGTTCAACCTCAAGATCAAGACTAGCAGCTAATCCAAGAACCACTCGAATAGATCCCATCTTCACAACCGGTGAGAAAATCTCATCAAAATCAATACCCTTTTTCTGGCTGAATCCTTTAACGACTAACCTAGCTTTGTACCTTGGTTGTGAAGTAAGCTCATCTGTCTTCACTTTGAATACCCATTTGTTTCTCAAAGCTCTCTTGCCTTTAGGTAACTTCACCAGCTCATAAGTATTGTTCTCATGCAAGGAATTCATCTCATCTTGCATAGCTTCACCCCACTCTTTCTTATGCTCATCTTTCATTGCTTCTGAATAACATTCTGGCTCTCCCCCATCAGTAACTAATACATACTCATCAGCAGAATATCTAACAGAAGGATGACGGTCTCGGGTAGACCGCCTAAGTGGGACAAATGGGGGCACATCTGGTACTGGAATCTCTACCTGCTCCGGAGCATAATCATCATCAGTACCATGTTCATCATTATGAACATCATCTCCAACATGTTGTGGAGTAACTGGATCCAAATCAACAAGATCAGCACTAGGTTGAGGAACTGAATCTGCCTTATCAACATCTTTTAACATCTGATCTTCTGTAAATACAACATCTCGGCTTCGTACGAGTTTCTTCTGAACTGGATCATATAACCTGTACCCAAAATCATCTTCACCATAGCCGAGGAATACACATGGCTTAGTCTTCATATCAAGCTTTGACCTCTCATCTTTGGGAACATGAACAAAAGCTTTACATCCAAAAACTCGTAAATGACGGTAAGAAACATCTTTGCCGCTCCAAACCCTGTTAGGAACATCAAAACGCAAAGGAACACAAGGGGTTAGATTAATAATATGAACTGCCGTATTTAAAGCCTCACCCCAAAAGGAATCGGACAACCCTGCATGTGAAAGCAAACATCTAACTCTCTCAACCAAAGTTCTGTTCATCCTCTCTGCTAAGCCATTCAACTGAGGTGTCTTTGGTGGAGTCTTTTGATGCCGAATACCATTCTCCTTACAATAAGCATCAAATCTGCCAATGTATTCACCGCCATTATCAGTCCGAATACACTTGAGTTTCTTCCCCGTTTGCCTTTCAACTAGTGTATGAAATTCCTTAAACTTTTCAAATACTTGATCCTTTGACTTTAAGGTATAAACCCACACCTTCCTGGAATGATCATCGATGAATGTAACAAAGTAGGAACATCCACCAAGTGTCCTAGTCTTCATAGGCCCACAAACATCCGAATGAACTAGATCAAGTATGTTCTCCATTCGAAAAGGAGAATGACTCTTAAACGCAACTCTGGTCTGTTTCCCTGCCAAACAGTGAGAACACTTACTCAAATCAATACCACTAACACCCGACAACACATTCTTCTTGAACAAGATAGACATCCCCTTTTCACTCATGTGGCCAAGTCTTTTATGCCACAACTCAGTAGAATCAACATTGTCCACTGCGTTAACAATGTTCTGGATGATCTTCGGACGCGTGATGTATAATCTTGAGTCTTTCTTGCCTCTTCCCACTATCATAGAACCAAGAGTTAGTTTCCAAATACCATTACCAAAACCGTTATAATAACCATCATTATCAAGAATGCCTGTTGAAATAACATTAAGTCTCATATCCGGAACATGTTTTACATTATGCAAAACTAACTCCATTCCCGTGTCAAATTTCAAACAAACATCTCCAATACCAACGATCTTTGATAACCCGGCATTACCCATCCTAGCAAATCCATAGTCACCTGGAGTGTAAGATGAGAAGTGATCTCTACAAATTGCAACATGACATGTAGCACCACTATCAACAATCCAACTCGTGTCATCATGAGTAAGATTGATCATATCATAATCAATACAAACAAAGAACTCATCTGTGATAGCGTTAACTTCAACCTTATCATCATCACCACCATCACTTTTCTTTTGTTTATTCTTGTCATATGCTTTTTTCTTCTCGTTCTTTAACTTTGGACAATACCACTTTGTGTGCCCCTTTTCATGACAATTATAACACTCAACATTAGCAAATTTACCTTTGCGTGAGCTGCTACGATGATTGCCTCTTTTACCCTGACCTCTACTATGACTTCTCCCCCGCGTTTCTGTGACCAAGATATCTGACTGTGAAGAGGAACCTTGTGACTTTCTTCTCATCTCTTCATTCAAAATACTACCCTTAGCCAATTCCATGGTGATAGTACCATTCGGTGCAGAGTTGGACAAAGATGTCCTAAAAGTCTCCCAAGAGTCCGGTAATGTACCAAGTAACCAGAGACCCTGAATCTCATCCTCAAACTTGATACCCATACCTGCAAGCTGATTTATAATACCCTGATATGCATTTAGGTGATCTATAATAGGAGTCCCATCATGATACTTCAAAGCCATCATCTGCTTAATTAAGAACAACTTGTTATTCCCAGTCTTTCGTTCATATAACTGCTCAAGCTTTTTCCATAAGGCTTTAGCATCAGTCTCCCCAGTAATATGATTCACAACATTATCATCAACCCACTGCCGAATATACCCACATACTTGTCTATGCAAAATTTTCCATTGAGCATCAGATTTTTCCTCAGGTTTATCCTCAGTAAAAAACAGGCAAATAATAATCTTTCACATAAAGAAGATCCTCCATTTTACCTTTCCAAACATGATAATTTGAACCATTTAAACTAATCATTTTACTTGTATTAGCTTCCATCTTTCACACAAGTCAAATCAAATAACCTAGCTCTGATACCAATTTGATGGGAAAATAATCACAACGGGCAATCTACAAAGCGGAAATAAACCCGTTTGACAAGCATTTCCCGACCCGTATGAACCCGTGAGGAAACTAACAAACAAGCTATATCAAAACCAACCCAAATAAGTCCCCAAATCAGTAGCAAATCAACTAATAACGAATAATCAAGCACACACATACACGCGAGACTTTTTACGTGGAAAACCCCTCAAAATCGAGAGTAAAAAACCACGGGACTCGTAAGCCACTTAAATTCCACTATCATCAACAAGGAGAGCAATACAATAATCCTTCTCTAGATCAACTAGAGGTATACAACATCATCATACTCTTGAACAAGAACAATCAACAAGTATATGAAATAAATAAAGACAAAAGAGGAATAAATCACCCAAAAAACTGCTCTCTGCTCCAGCAGCAATAACTCGACCTACAGGCCTTTTTAGACGAATTCAACGGTTGAAAACCTTGGCACTGATGTCAGGAAGACACAGCCCAAAAATAAAGAAGATTCAACGGTCGGATCTCCAGGGATCGAAGGTTTTCTGGACTGCTGTAAGAAGTGACGAAATTGGGATTTTTTTTCTCTCTTTTTCTTGAACTCTCTTCACTCTTTGATAATGAAAACAGCTGCAACTTGATGTTTTAAGATGCCCTCCTATGCTTGACCAAGTCAACCAAGCAATGGGCCTAATTTTGTTGGGCTTGGGCTTGTTAATACTTACTCATATTTGGAAACCCAATAACAAAACCCAACATAAACAAGTTTTGAATTGCGTCTCCGTACTCCCTGCATGAAAATTGAATGTTTTGTATATTCTACGTCCTATTTTGCCTGGTCAAGATTGTAAAATATGGCTCCAATTTTGGGTTGTAGGCAATAGAAGCAGCTGGTCAAGTGGCTGGAGCATCGCCTTCCATTCAGTGCGATGGCTGGCCAATGTGAAGGACTCGGTACAGATTCAAGGAAAAAGCTCTTCACTAGGCTTTTTTATGCAAATGGCGATGCAAAACTAAAAGACACGAGTGCCCCTGGTTATCAGAATTTAAATCTCATGAGGGTAATTCTTTTTTGTTGTGACCTTAGTTTGTGATCATTGAAGTTGTAGCTTTCATAACCGCTACTTGTTGTCCCCGGACTTGTTTTGTATATAGATTATGGGTGAACATGAGCCAGTTCGTGCTGGAACGAATGGTTTGAGCCTCCGGCCAGCCCTTTTGATAACTATATAAAAGCAGCTAGACATGTTTAGAGTATATGGATCTCTAGTTTGATAGAAGTGGTGATTCATGTTAGAATTTTAGATCAAATGTAAGAATTAACTTGGTTGACCCTTAAGGACTTGTAGTTGTTTGTCACTTGATGATTTAACTTTGTAACGCATGTGAAACTATGACTCATATGAGGTTTGACTCAGAATGTGTATTACATGCAACTTGCTAGGCTTATGAGCTCATGATTCTTTTATCTGAGTTTACAGTACTTACAAATCACGATCTCGATCTCATTCTGAATGATGCAATTAAATGGTATATTACATCTTTTTATTTGATTCAATCATGTTATGATTATATTTAAAACCCAAATCCCGCGTAGGATATATGCAAAACCCGATATTTATAAGTTCATGACAATTCATCAATCACTAATTGTTTCAAAGTACATAAATCATCTGGACTTGTATGTTTGTACAAGTCGACACTCTTGAGCCACAAGACGTGTAGAATCACACCATCAAATTAACGCTTCAGAATCATGTATGTTCTTGAACTCTATTTAACAAAGTCTCTTAAATTTTAAATCTGAACGGCAAAAAGGAGACATTTCTACAAGCTGGTTTCTTCAAATTTGCGATCAGTGTTCTTACATTCTGTCGTTGGTTTACCATTATTATCATTGATCAAGGTCATATATATGCTGCTTCTGCATCAATCATGGACTAATTGGGCTGGTAGAAGAACTCTTAAAAATCGGATTGCTTCTATTGTGGCGGCCTGCTTATGGATAATTTGGAGATATTGAAATGGAATCGTTTTATCGAATGTAAAATTCAAAAAAGGCGAAATGTTTGATATTATTAGATCATCTTCTTATTATTGGGTCGTTAATAGAGGTAAAGATAATATTATCTGGAACAATTGATTCTTGAAGCCGTTGTAATATGTTGTACATTATTTGTTTTTATCCTCTAGTCGCTGCCTAGAGGAATAATAAAAGTTGCTTTTCCGTTCAAAAAAAAAAAAAAAAAAGATAAAAACAATCGTTATAATTAAAATTAAAAATTATATTCCCCGGTCTATAAAAGGAAGAATACACATACACAATACTATTTATATATGTCCCAAATTAAATTTTCTTACTCAAAATAACACTAACATGTTGCTGAAACTCTATTTCTACCATTTATATATTTGGAAGTTAGTAAAACATTCATTCATAATTTCATCTATCACTTATTTTGTTAAAGAAGTTGATTAATTCGTAAGAAGGACAAAATAGATAATTTAATAATATATATTTTGTTATAATATGAGTACAAAAAGTCATATAAATGATAAATTTTAGTCAACTTTGTATAGCTTGCATAGTAATATTTTATACTATAAATAGGCATGTATGGTAGCCATTTAATGGTGTACCATTTCTCTTGAAATATCAATATCAATATTTCTTCTCTCTTTGTTCTTATATATTGTTACATATTTAAGTAGTTAATAGGTCACTAAAGGTAGTTATAAGCCTACTGAATTATAACACGTTATCAGCACGAAGTGCTCCGTATAATCAAGGTTTATCTAAGCAAGCACACGTCACTAATCAAGGTAAGAAATTATCTAACTTTTATTAACTTCACTAACATTTATATTTATGTTATTTAAGTTATATATGGTCGGTTATACCGCCTGAATTATATTTCTGTAATCTAACTTTTATTAACTTCACTAACATTTATATTTATGTTATTTAAGTTATATATGGTCCGGTTATACCGTCTGAATTATATTTCTGTAATCTAACTTTTATTAACTTCACTAACATTTATATTTATGTTATTTAAGTTATATATGGTCGGTTATACCGCCTGAATTATATTTTCTGTAATCTAACTCTTATTAACTTCACTAACATTTATATTTATGTTAACAAGACCTCATGATTGTACGCAACACGTCATTTGACAACACGGTACTTTATGTACGCAACACGTCATTTGACAACACGGTACCATGGGTCGAGATTAATTCCGATCAATACGAATACGATGGGGTCTTTATATGTTATCTAACATTTATGATTACTTATGCAATTAATCATTATTTATTTCATGCATACTAATGTTTATTCTTAAATTTATAATCTTAAAAGTTAAAATAAGAAAAAGTAGTTTGTATTTTTATTAAAAGTAAATCTTAAAAGTTAAAATAAGAAAAAGTAGTTTGTATTTTTAGAAAAAGTAGTTTGTATTTTTATTAAAAGTAAATCTTAAAAGTTAAAATAAGAAAAAGTAGTTTGTATTTTTATTAAAAGTAAATCTTAAAAGTTAAAATAAGAAAAAGTAGTTTGTATTTTTTTTATTAAAAGTAAATCTTAAAAGTTAAAAAAAAGTAGTTTGTATTTTTATTAAAAGTAAATCTTAAAAGTTAAAATAAGAAAAGTAGTTTGTATTTTTATTAAAAGTAAATCTTAAAAGTTAAAATAAGAAAAAGTAGTTTGTATTTTTATTAAAAGTAAATCTTAAAAGTTAAAATAAGAAAAAGTAGTTTGTATTTTTATTAAAAGTAAATCTTAAAAGTTAAAATAACAAAAATATATTATAATAATATATATTATAACTTAATATATATTATAATAATATTATTAATAATATTATATGAACCTATATTATATCCTTCCCTTATGGTTTTATTATTTGTAATCATACCATTATTCCTTTATTTGCTACTTATGAATTTAAAATGATTCTAATTTTATTTTATTATTTGTCTATGAATGGTAGTTGATTATGATTATGATTTATGTTATTCATTTTTTTGATAATAGAAAATGTCGAATTTGAAAAGGCTTAAATTTGCTCTTTTAGAATCAAGTGGGAACAACTACTTAACATGAGTTATGAATGTAGAAAAACATCTCGAATCAATCGGTATTTTAGAAACCCTGAATGAAAATAACAATTGTTCCGAACAAGAGAAAGCAATAGAAAGTATTTTTCTTAGCAAACATATTGACGAGTCTTTAGAATATACATATTATATGATCGAAGATCTAAGTGTATTATGGAAAATACTCAAAGATAGATACGATATTAATTATCAAGAAATAACGGTGATCCATGAAAGAATAAAATTGAAGATGTTAGTAGACGCTCTTATAAGAATTTCGAAGATTCTTATTAGTGATCTGGTAACGTAGATCATCAGTCTAGTATTTCTTGAATACATGAACATCTTGTTTAGCTCTACAAATAAGTCCTAAAAGAAAAGAAAACGAGAGTGAATCTGTTGAAAAATCTTGATTAAATAAACCCTGAGCTACCTTGAGACTTGAATGGTTTGAATTTTCTAAGATGCCTAGCTTATTATGTATCACTCATAAATAAATGGTTTTAGACCACAACGCATATGTTTTATTAAGTGTTATCTTTTATGTACTTCAGATTATAACTTGTTTGCACGTAATATAATTTGATTATCTTGCTGAAATATAACTCATTATTTGCTTATCTTATTTGAAGTTTTAATATGAATCCTACTGAAATACAACATCATTTAAATGGTAAAAACCTATGTATTGCAGATAGTGGTAATATACACATTATGATCAAATCTAAGAAATGTTTCATTGATTTAAATCAAATGAAAAGCGCAGCGCATATGATGAAAAGTGCATATGATGAAAAGCACAGCGCATATGATTAAAAGCGCATATGATAAAAAGCGCAACGCATATGATTAAAAGCACATATGATGGAAAGTGCATATGATGAAAAGCGCAACGCATATGATTAAAAGCGCAAATGGTGAAAAGGATATATGATGAAAAGCACATATGGTGATTAATGAAAAGCACATATGGTGATTAATGAAAAAGCACATATGGTGATTAATGAAAAGCACATATGATGATTAATGAAAAGAATATTGAGAAAGAATCACCAATGTTTTCTTGAAAGAATTCAAGGTTATATATATGGACCAATTCATCCATCATGTGGACCATTTTGATATTTCATGGTTATAATAGACGCATCTAGCGGATGGTCTCATGTTTGTGTGTTATCAAGCCGTAATATGGCATTTGAAAAGTTTCTTGCACAAATTATTAAATTGAGAACACATTATTCTGATTACACCATTAAAAGGATGAGACTTGATAATGCTGGTGAGTTAACATCTCAAACATTTAATGATTATTATATGTCTAAAGGGATTGTTGTTTAACATCCAGTTGCTCATGTGCATACACAAAATTGGTTTAGCTGAATCAATAGACAAACGCTTGCAGCTAATAACTAGACAATTGAAAATGAGTACAAAACTCTCAATATTTATATGGGGACATGTAAATTTACATAATGCGACATTAATTCGCATTAAACCAAGTGCAAGTCATAAATATTCTCCATTACCAACTCAATTTTGGTCGAGAGCCAAATATTTTCCATCTTAGAACATTTGGTTGTGCAGTGTATTTTTAATTGCACCACCACAACAAATGGTTCCTCAAAGAAGGATTGAAATATATATTGAATATGAAACATCTTCAATCATAAGATATATTGAACCCATGACGGGTGATGTTTTTACAGCACGTTTTGCTGATTGTCACTTTAATGAAACATTGTTCCCTAGATTAGGGGGAGAAATAAATAAAATAAAGAAAATGATATTTCATGGTGTGAACCTCAATTAATGTATCTTGATCCTCGCACAAAAGAATGCGAGATTGAAGTTCAATAAATAACGCATATGCAAGAACTTGCGAATAAATTGCCTGATGCATTTACAAAAAAAAAGTGACTAAATCATATATACCATCAGCAAATGCTCCAGCTCGAATTGAAATTTCAAAAGCTGGCAATAATGTCACTATTGAGTCTTTGCCACGTCTGAAACGTGGAAGACCAATTGGTTCCAAAGATAAAAAATGAAGAGGATATTAATAAATATAAATACATAAATTGTAATAAATTATGCAATAATATGGAACCGAAATGGAATGACAAAATATTGATGAGAATTTTTCATATAATCTTACAATGACATCATGAATAAAGATGATGATCTAGAACCAAAATCTGTCATTGCATGTCAAAATAGACATGATTGGACTCAATGGATAGGAGCAATACGAGCTGAATTAGAATCGCTCAATAAAGAAAAGTTTTCGGATCAATCGTTATCACTTTTAAAGATGTGAAACGTATGAGATAAAAATGAATTTTTATCCGAAAAAGAAATGATAAAAATGAGGTTACAAGATAAAGCTAGACTTGTAACTCAAGATTTCTCTCAAAGACCATGAATGGATTATGAGGAAAACTTGTTCTCCTGTTATGGATGCAATTACTTTTAGATACTTAACAGCCTAACAGTTTCTAAAAATTTAGAAATGCATCTCATAGATGTTATTACTACTTATTTAAATGAAGCATTTGATAGTGATATATACATGAATATCCATGAAGGGTTTAAGGTATCAAAAGTATCAAATGCAAAACACAAAGAAATGTACTCAATTAAACTACAAAGGTCTTTATATGGATTGAAACAATCGGATCGCATGTGGTATAAACGATTAAGTGATTACTTGATAAGCAAAGGGTATACCAATAATCTTATTTGTCCATGTGTTTTCATTAAGAAAACAACATCCGGATATGTGATCATAGCTGTTTATGTTGATGATCTTAATATCATAGACACAAATAAAGAGATCCATGAAGCCATTCAACTTCTAAAGAAAGAATTTGAAATGAAAGATCTCGGAAAAACCAAGTATTGCCTTGGTTTACAAATTGAACATATGCCTAATGGTTTACTTGTACATCAAACAACTTATACCGAAAATATTTTAAAACATTTTTAAATACAAAACCATTGGTTGATATATCACTCAATATTGACACTGATCCATTTCATCTCCGTGAAGATTCTAAAGATCTTTACTGATCAGAAGTTCCATATCTTAGTGCAATTGGGGTTATTATGTATTTTACAAATTGTACAAGACCTGATATTTCTTTTGCAGTTAATTTGTTGACAAGGTTCAGCCCAACTCATACAAAAAGACATTGAAATGGGATCAAGCAGATATTTTGATACCCTTGAGGAATTACTGATTTAAAATTATTTTATTCTAACGCTTCAAAATAAGATTTGATTGATTATGTATATGCAGGTCATTCATCAAATCCTCATAAAGATAAATCTCAAACTCGATATGTATTTCTATTTGGAGGTACCACAAAATCATGGCATTCTTAAAACAAACACTTGTTGCAACATCATCAAATCATGACGAAGTGATTGCGTTATATAAAACTACTCGAAAATGTTTTTGATTGAGATCAATGACACAAATCATTATTGATTCTTGTGGACTAGAACGCTATAAAAGACCAACAACTATCTTCACCAACAACTATGAAGATAATGAAGCTTGCATAATACAAATGAAAGAAGAGTATCAAAAGTGACAGAACAAAATATAAATGCTGACGAGGTGCCAAAGTCATAGACGGTCTTAACGGTCATAAGTTTGATGGAAAAGAATGGTATGTTGGTAAGGCTCAGAAAAGACTAAAAGGAAATAGGAATTGAAACAAGAGTTTGAGCAAACCATGAAGGAGATTGTAGACAAACCACATGGGCTAAACTTGTACATAAAAGATTTAGATGATACAGTTTCAGATGAAAACCTCAGATTCTTCTCATATAAGACAACCAGATTAAAATGTGATACGTTCAATCAACAACTCTGCTGATCTTTATACCAAAGCACTGTCAACCGCTGTTTTCAGAACACACGTTCACAATATTGGCATGAAGCAAGTTCAAAATATGTGACGACTCAGCGATGTCTACTTGAGGGGGAGTCAACTTTATACTGCACTCTTTTTTCCTTGACTAAAGTTTTT
Source organism: Rutidosis leptorrhynchoides (assembly GCF_046630445.1). NCBI lineage: Eukaryota > Viridiplantae > Streptophyta > Magnoliopsida > Asterales > Asteraceae > Rutidosis > Rutidosis leptorrhynchoides. The sequence goes on along the minus strand of NC_092333.1, from coordinate 641,373,867 downwards.
ATCCCACTGGGTTTTTCTTTAGCAAGGTTTTTAATGAGACAGTACTAGTTGCACTCTAATAAAATTGATCATCCAATGGGGAGTGTTATAATATGAGTACAAAAAGTCGTATGAATGATAAATTTTAGTCAACTTTGTATAGCTTGCATAGTAATATTTTACACTATAAATAGGCATGTATGGTAGCCATTTAATGGTGTACCATTTCTCTTGAAATATCAATATCAATATTTCTTCTCTCTTTGTTCTTATATATTGTTACATATTTAAGTAGTTAATAGGTCACTAAAGGTAGTTATAAGCCTACTGAATTATAACATATTTAAAATTGAACTTTTTTTTGTTGGTGGGCTAGGACGGAAAGAGTAATATAATTTTATAATTGTAATTAATTATTTGTTTATAATTATAATAGTACAAACTAGTAAAACGGGTCCGCGCGATGCCGCGGGGCCTTTGGGTTGCGTATTCATAGTTAACGGAGCGTTATGTATTTACAGAAGTAAAAACGTTTTGCTACGGGTGTTTTTAGATACACGTAGTTAGTACGTAGGTGTGTATATGTATTGAATATATATGAGGTATTTAGCGTTTTTTTTAGGAGCGTCCGTTTCGCGTATAGTTAGTCCCGTTGTGTTCGTAAGATTTTTTTGAGTTGAACGGTGGGTTCGAAAAAATTTAACGCGAGGCGAGCAGAAAGATATGTCCGTTAAAAATATGGGTGAAGTTTGATTAAATTTTTAATTAAAATAATAAGTTTCATTTTACACCTCTGATATGGAGACTGAATTTGAAAGTTATAGTTTGATGGGGTGTTTGATTTCCCACACCTTTTTCCCCTGATGTGGTTTTGACCCAAATTTGGGTGGGGGTGGGGCCAAAACGGCTAAAAAGTCGGTGGCCATTAGCATTTAGCATGTATGGGTAATGGGTAATAATAAAAGGGGACTGATTCGTACACCACTTGAAATTATCCATACACCACTAAATATGCTTTATAGAGTTGTACAGTACAATATTGTATTGCACATTTAGTGGTGTATGGATAATTTTAATGGTGTACGAATCAACACCAATAATAAAATCATGGTTTATGATTTATTTTTTCAAACAAATGAACAACACACAAAAAAGATAAATAATAAAAGTTTAAATTAAAAAAAGAACTTTAAAATAAAAAGTTGTACACAAAAAAAGAAGAAGTATTAATTGGTGTTTTCAGTCTCCCAAGTTTATGACAAATGACAAAAGCTTCATTTTTCTCCTGTGTTACTCTCTTCTTCCCACTGTCACCCGCGTGATCACCGTACTCTTACTTCATCCACGTGATCACGTGGGCCACGTGATCACCGTACCCTTCCTTACTTCACAAAACACTAGTCTTCCAAAGTTCAACACATTCAAACAACATTCTCTAAAAACCCCCATTTCACATACCCAGATCCGTTATTATTTTGGGTCAAGGTAACAGCTTTCTTACTTATTTTTTCTTCTTCTTGTACTAACTATTACTCTGGGTTTGCTTCAAAAGTGTTGATTCTGCTTGTTTTTGTAAAGATTACGCTAATTTTACCGGGTTTATGAAATCTAGGTTATAGCCTGTTTATATCTTTATTTTTTCATGATTGTATTTTGAGAAGCAATTTTTATACTTTATTTTTTCTTCTACATTTTGGGTTTATGTTGTTGTATGTAATTATAGCAGTATGTGTTCTTGTAGGGTTTTTAAGGATGTGTGTCTGTAATTAGGGTTATGATAAGTGGTAATTGATCTGATTTTAGAGGAAAATGGGTGTAATTTCAAGAAAAGTTATTTCCAGCATGTGTAAACATGTGGGTTTGCTGTTCTGCACTGAGCTCGTGTTCAAGGCAACGTGTGAAGAGATACAAGAAATTAGTAGCTGAATTTTTTCCTAAATCACCTGTTAGTACTTCTTTCATTATATAATGAATTACATTCTTGTTCAGTTTCTATGTCATGAATCATTAATGAAGTCCTTTTTATTATATTAGAAAGTGAAGTTATACTTTTGGTGCAGGGTGGTTCTGTGAACGATCAGAAAATTGCGAAATTGTGTGAATATGCTGCTAAAAATCCTTTACGTAGTCTGAAAGTCAGTAACTTTTTCCTTTTGTATTGATTTATTGACATGCAATAACTCGTATTAGGGAAACTATTGAAATTGTTTTGTGTAGATTGCAAAGTATCTTGAGGAAACGATGTTACAAGGAGTTGCGGGTAGGTCATGTTCAACTGGTCAGTGTTGTCACCGATGTGTATAGTAAGTTGATCTGTTACTTTTTCATTCAAATAACTTTTATTAAAAGTGTTTATAGAATCTATGCATCTTATTTGTAGTTGAAATAATGCCATTTTCTTCTAACCTAATTTTTAGGGCATATTTTGCTGTTAACCAGCTGAATGTTTCTACTGAACTTTTGGAAGATTCCAAACGAGATACAGTTCAAATAATTGGATGTCAAACCCTTACAAGATTCATCTATAGTCAGGTGATTTTTTCTATAATATTTGTAATAACGAGATGGTACGATATCCCGTGAATTAGTCGACCAAAGTTCGGAACCATGGTTATAAAAAAAGCTGGTACTTTCAAATGCTATGTAACGTTAGACATGGTTCTGGATGCAACTTACACGCACAATCTTGAAAATTTAATTCCAAAGGTTTGTATACTAGCTCGTAAACCTGAAGGAGATGATGAAAAAACGCAATTAAGGGCAGCAAGCATGCCTTTCAGCCATGGTACATGATTAACAAATGGTTCATATGTGATTAAGTTTTAAAACCTTTTTTTTTTTTTTTTTTTTTTTTTTTAAAAAAAAATTTGGAAGACAATGCCCTTTTCTTTGTCTTTACATAACGCATTAAAATTGCATATTTGGTTTATGACCGAGTTCTCACATATGTTTGATGAATTCAACGAGGTTTGCCAATTTCTGCCACTTGTTATTTGAGGTATTATTTTTTGTTGCAAATATAATAAAGTACATTTGTGACTATATTCAAATTGCTTCGTGTGAACTACAACGATACAGATTGTAAATGTCACTTTGAGTAACTACGAGTCCACTACGACCTGCGAACAAGACGATTGGCAAGGAGAAGCACATCATAATTGGGTTGATGAAGTGGTTAGATGTGAAGGACGGAGGGCTATAAATGAAGTTGATTCTAGCTACGTGACCGTAAAACGACGGGTAAAAAAGTGAGATCTTTCCCTTTTGACTAGGCTATCTTTTTTCCTCCTTTTTTATGAAAAATTCTTACTTCAATAACACATGCGAATCCGTTTATTTTTTTTTTATTTTTTTTTTGTATTTAAAGTTGTTTCTTTGCATACGGTACATAGAAGAAACTGAAACACCAAAAAAATGGGCTCAAATTTGTATTCAACCTATGTAGGGCTCCAACAATCTTGCTGTAAGCATGCCAGTTAAATCTAGAAATTAATCTGTGCCCCATATATGGAACTTGGTAGAGAGAGCTATATCGCAACAGCCTACTATTGGTTGAGATGAATCCAACTCTCTCAATGTTGGTTGTCCACCACACGTTGTGGTTGGTAGCAATATCAAGGTTCTTCCCTGAAATGATGTAACGACCCGTCAAAATCGCTATTGACGCGGCACGTTAATCATTGATTCCACAGTGAGGTTTTGACCTCTATATGATACGTTTTGATAAAATATTGCATTCATTAAAATAAGTGACTTTCTAAACATAGAAAGTTATAAACATGTGGGCGAGTGCTTAGGTATAAGCAAAACCCCGAAATACATAAGTCTTTAATTTACAGGTTGACATCACAGTCCAATTATTTATTACACAACGCAGTTTTATTTTGAATGCAATAAACTTTGTACAAAGCATGAGAGACTCCATGCAGGCAACAAGCACATCACAGCGGAAGCATTCTAAGGACCTGAGAATAAAACATGCTAAAAAGTCAACACGAATGTTGGTGAGTTATAGGTTTAATTGCTCGAGTCATAAACATATATAAAGATAACCACAAGATTTCATCAAAAGTTTATCAATAGATTCTACGTAACAGAGCACCCTGGTAACTAAACTTAACGCTATAGTGATAATTACCCCATTCGTTTTAATACACGCAAACCAACGTGTCTTAAACTCAAATAACATACGTCCGTTAAAAGGCTAGTGCTCTAGCTCGGACGGGGATGTCAAGCCCTATGGATCCATATACAATTATTCGCGCCCACCAGTCCATATCCTATGTACTGGCAGCTACTAGTTACCAAAGCTAAGGGATTTTCGGTTTAACTCAGTGTAGAATTTAGTATGTACTTGTGTCTTATCGCGTTTAAAATAAATTGCATATATTCTCAGCCCAAAAATATTTAAAGTATTTAAAAAGGGAGACTATAAACTCACAGTTCAATATTGAGACTCAATATTGTAGGCAAATTGCGTAGACGTAATGATGGTAGACGACTGTATGGTTGGTCTTGGATTCAAGAACAATACCCCGAACAATACCCAATATTTCCTTAGCTTAAAGTGGTTTAAAACCCGAATTAAAACACCCTCGAATATACTTTATTATTATTAAACTTAAATTTAAAATTATAATTATAATTTAAATATAAATTTTTATTACTGAAGAAAAAATATGTGATAATTCGTCGAGCAAAACAGGTGTATTTATATTACTTTTCCGTTTACTGTAGCTCATGCGATCGCATGAGTTTTCAGTATTTTTGCCATGCGATCGCATGGCCGTCTTTTCTGTTTTTGTTTGCTAGTTCGTCGACATCAATAGTGTTACTGTAGCAAATAGTGTTTCACTGTAGCAAATAATCTGCTCAATCGGATGCTCCCTTGTCCATTTGGTGTTATGAACAGGTGAGCTGGTTGTAGAACACACAGCATCTTGATCATCAGCTGGTTCAGATGAGTGATCAGCAACAGAAGGTTGCTGATCAATATCAGTAGAATCAGTACCAGCTTGTGATCTCTCAGAACCAGCAGACCTAGGCTCATAGTGTTTTACAGCAACAAATAGTGTTTACTGTAGCAAATAGTGTTTACTGTAGCAAATAGTGTTTTACTGTAGGAAAGTCGTTTTTACTTGTACATATATATATACATACATATAATTGTTCATGAATCGTCGAGAGTAATCAAAGGTAATTGTATATATGAAACAGTTCTAAAATTTTGAGACTCAATCTAACAGACTTTGTTTAGCGTGTTAAAATAATAAATCGTATAGAGAATTGGTTTAAATAAGTCAAAAATTTTCGGGTCATCACAGTACCTCCCCCTTAAAGAAAATTTCGTCCCGAAATTTTGAGTAGTACCTGTTTCATGAGCGATATCAGTGAACAAATGTGGATACTTTTGCTTCATCTGATCTTCACGTTCCCAAGTAAACTCGGGTCCTCGTCTTGCGTTCCAACGAACCCTAACTATCGGTATTTTGCTTTGTTTTAATTGTTTGACCTCACGGTCCATGATTTCAACAGGTTCTTCGATAAAATGGAGTTTATCATTGATTCGTATTTCGTCAAGAGGAATTACGACATCCTCTTCAGCTAAACATTTCTTCAAATTTGACACGTGAAATGTGTTGTGAACACTACTAAGTTCTTGCGGTAGCTTTAATCGATAAGCAACTGTTCCAATTCTTTCGGTGATTTCAAAGGGTCCTACGTACCTAGGACTTAGCTTTCCTCGTTTACCGAATCGTACAACGCCTTTCCAGGGTGACACTTTCAACATGACTTTGTCGCCCACTTGAATTTCTAGCGGTTTTCTTCTTACATCAGCATAACTCTTTTGGCGACTCATGGCCGTTTTCAATCGCTGTTGTATTTGAATGATCTTTTCGGTGGTTTCGTGAATAATTTCTGGTCCAGTAAGTTGTCTTTCTCCTACTTCACTCCAACATATAGGAGATCTGCACTTTCTACCGTAAAGTGCTTCAAATGGCGCTGCGTTGATGCTCGTATGATAGCTGTTATTGTATGAAAATTCTGCCAACGGTAAGTGTCGATCCCAACTGGTTCCAAAGTCAATCACGCATGCCCGTAACATGTCTTCCAATGTTTGTATTGTTCTTTCACTTTGACCATCTGTCTGTGGGTGATAAGCGGTGCTCATATCTAATCGAGTTCCCAATGCTTTTTGTAATGACTGCCAGAAACGTGATGTGAATCGGGTGTCGCGATCAGATATGATAGAGATGGGTACACCATGCCTGGAAACTACTTCCTTCAAATATAGGCGTGCTAATTTCTCCATACTGTCTGTCTCCTTTATTGGTAGAAAGTGAGCTGATTTAGTTAGACGATCAACTATCACCCAAATAGTATCATGACTACTTGCAGTCCTTGGCAATTTCGTAATGAAATCCATAGTTATTCTTTCCCATTTCCACTGCGGAATTTCTGGTTGTTGCAGTAATCCTGACGGCTTTTGGTGCTCAGCTTTGACCTTTGCACACGTCAAACATTTGCTTACATAAGTAGCAATTTCTGTCTTCATATTAGGCCACCAATAAAACTTCTTGAGATCGTGGTACATTTTCCCGTTTCCTGGGTGAATTGAGTACCTCGTTTTGTGTGCTTCATCTAGTACTAGTTGCCTTAGATTACCATATTTTGGTACCCATATCCTATCAGCAAAATACAGGGTTCCATCGACTTTTACCTCAAGCTGTTTTTCTAACCCTCTGCTCATTTCGCCTTTTTCATTTTCTTCTTTTAAAGCTTCTAACTGTGCTGCTTGAATTTGCTTTGTGAGATCGGTACGAATTGTAATATTCAAAGCTCGGACCCTAAGAGGTTTTACTCTTTCTTTTCGACTTAGGGCATCAGCTACAACATTAGCCTTTCCGGGGTGGTAACGGATTTCACAATCGTAATCGTTTAACAACTCTACCCAGCGAGGTTGTCTCATATTGAGTTGTTTTTGATCAAAAATATGCTGAAAACTCTTATGGTCAGTGTACACTGTACACTTGGTGCCATATAGATAGTGTCTCCATATTTTGAGTGCAAAAACTACAGCTCCAAGTTCCAAATCGTGTGTTGTATAGTTCTTTTCATGAATTTTTAGTTGTCGTGAGGCATATGCGATAACTTTTGTGCGTTGCATTAATACACATCCTAAACCTTGGCGCGAAGCGTCACAATAGATCACGAAATCATCATTTCCTTCTGGTAATGACAAAATGGGTGCAGACGTTAACTTCTTCTTTAACAACTGGAATGAGGATTCCTGTTCCGTGGACCAATCATACTTCTTTCCCTTTTGAGTCAATGAAGTTAAGGGTTTGGCGATTCTAGAGAAATCTTGAATGAATCTTCGGTAGTAACCAGCAAGACCTAAGAATTGGCGGATTTGTGTTGGAGTCTTCGGTGTTTCCCATTTACTAATGGCTTCGATCTTGGCAGGGTCAACTTTAATTCCATGTTTACTGACAACATGTCCCAAAAATTGTACTTCTTGTAACCAGAAATCACACTTCGAAAATTTTGCGTACAATTCTTCTTTCTTGAGTATCTCTAGTACCAGTCTTAAGTGTTGCTCATGTTCTTCCTTGTTCTTCGAGTAAATCAATATGTCGTCGATAAAAACAATGACAAATTTGTCTAAATACGGTCTACAGATGCGATTCATTAGATCCATGAATACTGCTGGAGCATTAGTCAATCCAAAAGGCATGACTAGAAATTCATAGTGACCGTAACGGGTTCTGAACGCGGTTTTAGGAACATCTTCTTCCTTCACTCTCAGCTGATGATATCCGGAGCGTAGATCAATCTTGGAATAAACACTTGATCCTTGCAATTGATCAAACAAATCATCAATCCTCGGTAATGGGTACCGATTCTTGATCGTTAATTTGTTTAATTCTCGGTAATCTATGCACATTCTCATAGATCCATCCTTCTTCTTGACGAACAGAATAGGAGCACCCCAAGGTGAAAAACTAGGACGAATAAATCCACGGTCCGATAATTCTTGCAACTGGTCTTGTAATTCTTGCATTTCTGAAGGTGCAAGTCTATATGGAGATCGGGCTACAGGTGCAGCTCCTGGTATGAGATCAATCTGGAATTCTACACATCTGTGTGGAGGTAGCCCCGGTAATTCTTCTGAAAATACTCCGGGATATTCTCTTACAACCGGCATGTCATTAATGCTTCTTTCTTCAGTATCGATCTTCTTTACATGTGCCAAAATAGCATAACAACCTTTTCTTATAAGTTTCTGGGCCTTCATACAGCTGATAAAGTTCAGCTTTGAGTTGCTCTTCTCCCCATAAATCATTAATGACGTTTCATCCTTACGAGGGATGCGAATTGCTTTCTCAGCGCAAACAACTTCCGCTCTTGTTTTGGACATCCAGTCAATGCCAACGATTACGTCAAAACTTCCTAATTCTACGGGTATCAAATCGATTTTGAAGGTTTCACCAGCGAGATTCATTTCGCAACCATGGCAAATTTTATCGGCTTTTATCACTTTACCATTAGCTAATTCAATAGTATATTTATCGTCTAGAGGTAATGATGCACATTTTAGTTTAAAACTAAAGTCTTTACACATATAACTTCTATCAGCACCCGTATCAAACATAATAGAAGCTAGTTGATTATTAACGGTAAACGTACCCGTGACAAGATTAGGATCCTCACGTGCTTTACTGGCACTAACATTAAATGCCCTCCCACGTGCGGGTTCTTTGTTCTTCTCCTTATCAGGGCATTGATTTATAAAGTGACCAGACTTCCCGCATCCAAAACATTTCTTGACATCGGTCAGTTTTGTCTTTACTTCAGAAACGGTGGCATAACAATCTTTCGCCACATGTCCTTTCTTGTTGCACTTATCACAGACCACTTGACAATAACCTGCATGATGTGTGTAACATCTTTTGCAGAACGGATGGGGTCCCTTATAGTTTGGACTTGCAGTTGCCCCATCTTGTTTACCTTTAAAAGTTTCTTGTTTCTTCAGGTGAGTACTTTTGCCCTTATAGTCTTCCCATTTCCTCTTTCCTTCAGTTGTCTTGACTTCGGTAATTGGTGCCTTAATCGAACTCTCTGTGATCTGGTCCATGAGTTGGTGTGCCATTGTCATGGCTTCCTGCATCGTATTTGGTTTGGACGATGTAACATTTCCTTTGATATTGATCGATAAACCGTCAATATACATTTCTATCTTTCGTTTCTCGTTTGGCACCAATTCGGGACACAACAAGGCTAGTTCCATGAAACGCTTTTCATAGTTATTGAGATTCGCGCCGATAACTTTCAGATTACGTAACTCAGATTCCATTTTTCTGATCTCGTTTCGAGGACAGTACTCCTCGATTAGCATCTTTTTCAGTTCTTCCCAAGAGATATCATATGCCGTATCTATTCCTTCTGCTTTAGCATAATTGTTCCACCAAGTAAGTGCACCATCTTGCAACGTGCACGAAGCATACTTTGACTTGTCTCCGTTCGCACAATTACTGATTTTGAAAACGGACTCCATCTTTTCAAACCATCGGGTTAGACCGACTGGTCCCTCGGTTCCACTAAACGTATGTGGTTTGCATCCTTGAAAAGTTTTGTATGAGCATCTGTTTCGTGAGTTTGTGTTTACGGCTGCTGCTTTGGCTGCTGCTTCGGCTGTTGCTTTTGCTGCTTCGGTTGCAGCAATTCTTTCATTCACACGTTTCTCGACTAGTTGCTCAAACTCAGCATCCGACATTTGAGACATGTTTCTTCAATAAACACAACAGATATAATTTAATCATATAGAATATTATAGGTAAAATGAGTTGTCAATAGTTAATCGTAGCATATTAATAATATGAACCAATTATTATAAAAGCCTTTTCTTCTTATTAGCATTTTATAATTATTTCTAGGGTATTACCTACCCGTTAAGTTCATTCATAATAGCTAGTACAAGGAATTAACTACTAAAATCCTAATAATATTCCACTATAAAAAAATTATAGCGAGTTACTACATTATTATGTAATAATAATAATAATAAGAAGTAGTAATAATACAAATAATCATTCCATGCATTTATTATTAATAAACCAAAATAATACAATACCATACAATACTGATATTTTACATATGCTTATTTTACATAACAAGATAGAGTAGCACACATAAGCAATAAAATAGCGCATGGAAGATTTATGGTTGCGAGGTCGTTCATTCAGAACTATCAGAAACTTCTTCCCATTTGGTTCTCTCTGCCAATTGTTTGTGTGCACATGGTCCGACAGACATTCTGGCAGTGTATTTTATTTTTAGTTGGGGTTTTGAGGTACCCGTTGCCTCAGTGGGTTTAATACAATAAGGGTGGTTACGGATCGAATGATCCTGTTCTTTTTTAATAATTAAGGGCATTTTATTATTGTGGTTGTTTTTATTATCTATAGCAAGTTGGAATTTCTCCTTAGTGATCTCTTTTATTTCATTAGCGAAATACTCCTCCTTACTGATCTCGTCTGATGACGAACTGTCTGAGTCATGTGTAGGAGAATATGATGACGAACTGCAAGAATATGTACCGGTGGTCATGAACCGAAATCTGCCAGGCGTAATCGGCACAACCCGCCCGTCGGCGGTATATCTGGACCAATGTCCATATTTGTTTAGAAATGGACGATCCTCTTTTACTCCAAGGATCATGGGTCCATGCCAACGATACTGTGGCTCCGGAAAACTAAAGCTGGGTGGAGCTGGAACCTCCTCTGGGTTTACCGGGAGTTGAGATTCCCCGGCTAACACAATTTCTTCTTTAATAGGTATTGGAATGCCCTTTTCAGTTGTGGATAGAATAGATTCAGTGTCCGATTCCGAGTCGTACAAAATGATAGGATTAGAAGAAGTCATCTATCACATAATTGAAACAACAATTACGTTAATATATAAATATATCACATATAATGTTTTTGACCAAATAATAAGCAAAAATCAGGAAAAACAGATATGGTCATAGTCCAGACTCACTAATGCATCCTAACAATTACCAGTTAAACACAATAATGTAATTTCTGGTTCCCTATGACCTCAAGCTCGGATACCAACTGTAACGACCCGTCAAAATCGCTATTGACGCGGCACGTTAATCATTGATTCCACAGTGAGGTTTTGACCTCTATATGATACGTTTTGATAAAATATTGCATTCATTAAAATAAGTGACTTTCTAAACATAGAAAGTTATAAACATGTGGGCGAGTGCTTAGGTATAAGCAAAACCCCGAAATACATAAGTCTTTAATTTACAGGTTGACATCACAGTCCAATTATTTATTACACAACGCAGTTTTATTTTGAATGCAATAAACTTTGTACAAAGCATGAGAGACTCCATGCAGGCAACAAGCACATCACAGCGGAAGCATTCTAAGGACCTGAGAATAAAACATGCTAAAAAGTCAACACGAATGTTGGTGAGTTATAGGTTTAATTGCTCGAGTCATAAACATATATAAAGATAGACCACAAGATTTCATCAAAAGTTTATCAATAGATTCTACGTAACAGAGCACCCTGGTAACTAAACTTAACGCTATAGTGATAATTACCCCATTCGTTTTAATACACGCAAACCAACGTGTCTTAAACTCAAATAACATACGTCCGTTAAAAGGCTAGTGCTCTAGCTCGGACGGGGATGTCAAGCCCTATGGATCCATATACAATTATTCGCGCCCACCAGTCCATATCCTATGTACTGGCAGCTACTAGTTACCAAAGCTAAGGGATTTTCGGTTTAACTCAGTGTAGAATTTAGTATGTACTTGTGTCTTATCGCGTTTAAAATAAATTGCATATATTCTCAGCCCAAAAATATTTAAAGTATTTAAAAAGGGAGACTATAAACTCACAGTTCAATATTGAGACTCAATATTGTAGGCAAATTGCGTAGACGTAATGATGGTAGACGACTGTATGGTTGGCCTTGGATTCAAGAACAATACCCCGAACAATACCCAATATTTCCTTAGCTTAAAGTGGTTTAAAACCCGAATTAAAACACCCTCGAATATACTTTATTATTATTAAACTTAAATTTAAAATTATAATTATAATTTAAATATAAATTTTTATTACTGAAGAAAAAATATGTGATAATTCGCCGAGCAAAACAGGCGTATTTATATTACTTTTCCGTTTACTGTAGCTCATGCGATCGCACGAGTTTTCAGTATTTTTGCCATGCGATCGCATGGCCGCCTTTTCTGTTTTTGTTTGCTAGTTCGTCGACATCATATAGTGTTACTGTAGCAAATAGTGTTTCACTGTAGCAAATAATCTGCTCAATCGGATGCTCCCTTGTCCATTTGGTGTTATGAACAGGTGAGCTGGTTGTAGAACACACAGCATCTTGATCATCAGCTGGTTCAGATGAGTGATCAGCAACAGAAGGTTGCTGATCAATATCAGTAGAATCAGTACCAGCTTGTGATCTCTCAGAACCAGCAGACCTAGGCTCATAGTGTTTTACAGCAACAAATAGTGTTTACTGTAGCAAATAGTGTTTACTGTAGCAAATAGTGTTTTACTGTAGGAAAGTCGTTTTTACTTGTACATATATATATACATACATATAATTGTTCATGAATCGTCGAGAGTAATCAAAGGTAATTGTATATATGAAACAGTTCTAAAATTTTGAGACTCAATCTAACAGACTTTGTTTAGCGTGTTAAAATAATAAATCGTATAGAGAATTGATTTAAATAAGTCAAAAATTTTCGGGTCATCACAAATGATAACAACTAAAGGTAAGTTTTTTTATAAGAACCTGAAATGATAACAACTAAAGGTAAGTTTTTTTTATAAGAAAGCTATTATCGAGGTAGTGAAAGCTTCATAGATGGAAGAAGATGATAGCTCATGCTATATGAATTTCAAGTTAGGATTTGGATTAGTATTTTAGGTTTTAAAAAGTATTTTAATCTCTTAATTTGTTAGGATTAGAAAATCCTAATAGTTAAGATGTAAGTGTGTGATGAGTTTAGCATTGTAAGGGACTTGTGTATAGTCTATAAATACCAAGTTCCCATACTACTCGTCTTAGAGCTTTCATTGTCAAACACCCACATTAGGTGTTTACATCCCCAAACTCTCTCAACACATTGTTGAGAGACTTGAGCTAAACCGTGATCATTCATACAATTATGAATGAGTCCAAGAGAGCCGTGGATTCAATCGTGACTAATTGATTGTACAATCTCAGATTCACATTCATATTGTTACCACATATTCTGAGTTTGTTCTTCATCACCTTCATGTTCATCATCTTACAACTTCACTGTACAAATCCTAAACATCAACTAGAACATGATTTGAAGCTAAACATTAGACTTTTCAATTGGTATCAGAGCTAAAGAGTCATATCTCATCGATCCTAGCTACAAATAATTCGTGTTTGATTCAGATTCAAGATACTGTTCGAGCATGTTCATCATCTTCATGAATTTCAAAATTCAATTTCATCGAATGTTGTTTATCAACACAAATTGAGCTTAGATTCCTGAATCTGAACATAAACCTAAGCTTCGTGATCCTTCAGCTTCAATCAACAGGCTCAGATTCATCAAATTTGGAATCGTGTTCATTATAAACCGAAAAAGTCAATTTAGTATTGGCCTCCGAATCAATCTGGTACGAATTAGCAAAATCTATAAATGCAGATGTGTTAGCAATCATCTAGTGAAACTATCTGCAAATTTTCAGAATCTAATTCCTCCAATTGATTACGAATTCGTGAAGTCAAAGTTTGGGGTTAAAAAGTCAACTGTTGTGTTCATGATCGAATTCGATGATTACATGATGTTTCTGATTAAATTGATGTTCGAAGAAGATTATGATGATGATCTGAAACAACTTTGCAGAAGGAATCGAGGTCTAAAAATGAGTAATTCGAAAAATCACTTTGAACTTGCAATTTCATATTCGTTCACTGTTAATGTTTCGAATTCGGATATAGATGAAGTTTTGGATCTAATTTTCTCACAACTGTTGTTAGTCGCTGCAACTGGATGAGGTTTCAATCGATTTCAGGCTCATTTTACTCAAATTTCGTATTTCAATTTTTGTGTGCATAAGAACATGATGAACTGATCAATCGTACTAGTGATTGAAACGTCTAGCGAACGTTACGAGTAATTGTTTTGGTTTGCTGAAACGTACGAGTAGTGATTGACTCAAGTGAATCGTACGTTTGATTTCGAAAAAAAAAAAAACTGAAACTGAATTGAAATTTAGGGTTCATACGCTGTTTGTTTTGGGAAGAGAAAGATGACTGTAAATCAGGATTAAAACGACTAAAAGTGGAATTGTTTCAGGAAGGCAACAAGAGTTCAATGGTTCAGATTGTTAGTTGGTTTATGGGTGGTCGTGAGTTCGAATCTGGTGTCCAGCAATTTTTTTGTGACTTTATTTACTCAGCAACAGGCCCAGTAAAAGCCCATTTGATTAATCATATCTGATCAAGCCCATCAACTGTTACAAGCCCAACACGACAAGCCCCCAATTATTCTGATTCAAGTCCATGATCAGTTGGTGATAACTGACTTTGTTAACAGTTTTTAGACTAAGGAGCTTATTTGCCAATGATTTTACGAGAAGGATTTGCAATGCAACAACAGATTCGGTGATGATGACGTCTTTTGCGGTCCATTGTTATATCTATTCGGTCCTTTTCACCGAATGTTATTGTCATCGAATCTTGACATATTCGGTAATTATCCCATTTTTGCGCTACAATGTCAAATCCAAATACATCAACCACATACAACAACAACAACAACAAAAACCAATACCACATAAGTGGTGTATGGGGGAGGTGAGATGTAGACAATCTTTCCTCTATCCGAGAACGAGAATAAAGTCGAGTCATTTCTCCACCTAGAGTGAAAACACTCTCAAAAGTAGAGAAAATCATCCCTCTCTCTATTCGACGGATAGAGAGATTGCTTCCGAGTGGACCTCCTGCCAATAAGTAGGAAAAAGTTATTTAAAAAATAAAATAAAAAATTAAAATTGAGACGCCATGAAAATGGTAAAATTAAATTTCCATAGGTTTTAAATCCTGCCTGAAATTTAATTTAGGCTGAGTCAGTATTTATTTGTTCCATGAATATGATTTCGAAAAAAATGGGTATGCATAATCAGACATATTAATTACAATGTATCCCGGTATCCCCTACGAAACTGAAAATGGGTATGCATAATCAGACACATTAATTACAGAGTATCCCCTATGGAATACCTTATAGTGGACGGATACATGTTAACCCATAACAATCTACAAAAAATTACCTATAAAAGAGTTAAGTTGATAAAAATGCCTTTTTAGAAGATTTACCAGATTTCCATGCAACACCATTTTCAAAGAAGTCTTCAAAGACTATCAAAGCACTGCCACACCCACCTATAAAACGCAAATACTTACGCAAGTGTCATACTCTGTAACACTACTCTGTGGGTAATACTAAAAGAATCATACTCTGTAACACTACTCTATAGCACGAAAACAGGGGGTATAAGCTGAATTGGATGACGATATGTATATACATAATCAACCACTTGTTTCCGATATTACATATCAATCACATGAATCAAAATTACAAATATTGTGACATCGCAATATTTCACACAACATAATGATCTTTCCTGTAAAACAAACACCACGAGAAAAAATTTGCCAATGAAGGGAAGAAAGTAAGAGGAGGTGGTGTTGGTCATATCAATACAAATTTTAACAAGATTCACATCTCCTCACCATGTATATGGCAGGCACAGTCATGACATCTCTACATTTGCTCATATTACTACTTTTGGTTATACGAACTCATATTTCCAATCCGGAGTTGCCATTTACACCTCAACAAGCTCAGTCCCGAAGACCAAGTTCAAGCTCAAGCTCATCATCTTCTTCAAAAAGCTTTAACAGACGAGCATACTGCTCTTCGCGTTTCTTCTTTTGCCATAGCCTGAAAAGGAAAACTGATAAACCCGCAACGGTTGCAATGGCGATGATTAATATGAGTATTGTCGATCCACTCATGCTACGTGAAGAAGAGTGAGCACCAGTTTTCGTTTCTTTTTGAGAGTTTGTATCATCTGAAAAACCTGAGAGAAATTGAACAGAAATTAATGACAGTAATAATAAAAACCCGAACGATCTCCGATTTGGTGAGATCAACCACATAAAAATGATGATTTATTTCATTTTCATATAAACATCATTTTGGGGGAGAATGTCATATGGTTGATGTAAAGTGTTACGAGATTTGAAAGGGAAGCAAGGAGGAACGAAAAGAAATTTCCATATTCTTGGGGGAGTTTATGGAATCTTATATCGAAAGTACTCTTGTTAAAGATGTACCACCACTAAGTCATGTGACGAAGTCTGTGATGTGATCTAGAGAGGCGTGTCCCGGTGAAAATCGGCGGTATAAGGAATCAAATGTCGAGCCCATATACTTTGAGAGGGGAGTTTATCGAGTTTAACCGATCTTACTAATTCAAGTCAAGTGATGCTTTGAATATGACTCTTGTGCATGTACGGTACAAGACTCGGACTTTAAAGAAAGAATTGTTTGTTTGAGGGGGAGTTAGAGACTCGAAGAAAATTCCACATCATATGGGGAGTTTAAAGATCAAGCTACCAAACCAATAGCTAATGATCGAGACTTTGATGAGAGCCCATGTACTTTGAAGGGGGAGCTTCTAGAGTTTCGACATTTCGTCTCAAGACAAGCAAAGTTTTATGATCAAGAAAGTTTTAGTTTTCGAAGAAGAAGATAGTTAGGCTCATCCGCAATCAACTTCTAAGGAATAAAGACTTTCAAGATCATTTAGAAGATGAAGTCTATAAATCACAACTTACATCTAGGGGGAGATTGTTAGGATTAGAAAATCCTAATAGTTATGATGTAAATGTGTGATGAGTTTAGCATTGTAAGGGACTTGTGTATAGTCTATAAATACCAAGTTCCCATACTACTCATCTTAGAGCTTTCATTGTCAAACACACACATTAGGTGTTTACATCCCCAAACTCTCTCAACACATTGTTGAGAGACTTGAGCTAAACCGTGATCATTCATACAATTATGAATGAGTCCAAGAGAGCCGTGGATTCAATCGTTATCACGATTGAATTCATGTGCTAATTGATTGTACAATCTCAGATTCACATTCATATTGTTACCACATATTCTGAGTTTGTTCTTCATCACCTTCATGTTCATCATCTTACAACTTCACTGTACAAATCCTAAACATCAATTAGAACATGATTTGAAGCTAAACATTAGACTTTGACTACGAAATTCGAACTCGAATCTGAAAGATAGGATCTGAAAATTTGTAGAGAGCATCACGATGTGAATTAGAACACTTCTACATTTTTACTTTTCTCCATAACGTTCTGAATCGATCCGGAGGCCAAAACAGATTGACTTTTCGGTTTATGAAGAACTCGAATAAAAAATCATTGAATCTGTGCTTGTTGATTGAGATTGATGATCGACGAAGCTTTGGATTTAGTTATATATCACAAAGAATATGAAATTTGAGCTTATGATGATGTTCATGAAGTCACGAGCAGAAGGATGAAGTTGAGATGAAATCTGAATTTATATTTTCCGATTTAGAATGATAGATGTAATCTGATATAGATGATGTAATAAATCAGAAAGTTTTAATGAAATGATTTGAGTTTAGGTGATTGTTTTGATTTTGTGAAAATCAATTGATTTGGATAAATCCGAGAGAGACGTCAGATTTGTTTTCGTGTTTTGGTGATTTTGAAATTTTCGGATATTTTGTATGAAGATTCGAAGATTTCGGATGAAGATACGAAGATACATATGAAGATATGAAGATCTTCATGATGAAGGTTTGAAGATATGAAGATCTTCACGTTGAAGGTTTGAAGATATGAAGATCTTCATGTTGAGGGTTTGAAGGTGTATGGTGAACATTCATCGCATTCATATGGACCGACCTTCGATTCGTTGAAGGCTCGGCTCTGATACCACTTGTTTGTCCCTTTTAGGGATGAACACGATGAATGTGGGTTGAAGATTGATATGAAGATTGAGAGAGAAAGTCAAAAGGTTAAACGTTACATTCCACGGCTTTCTTCACTCAATACATATCAATGGCTAAAAGCAAGGACAAATGAAGCCTAAGGAAGGTATATATAGCCCTCGTCTATACCTTTCACACATTAAGTGTATGGCACAACCAATGCAATAAAACGGGTTCTAACATAATTTTTTTTCTTTTATTTTGAGTAGGTTTTTTTGAATCTAAGATTAAATTAGGGTTATATATATTGGAAGTTTTTTGCTCTCCCAACAGATATGCAGCAACGATTTGTTTTTATTTTAGTTAAATAATAATGTTTGGTTATATTTTTCTCTCGGTGATAGTGTATATGTATTTTTTTACTGTCAACTTCAAATATGGACTTGTTATTGCCATCATTAATTTGAAAAATGGGGAATATCCTTCGAAACTGCGTGAAAATGGAAAGAAATGGAGAGATGAGTTTGAAATGACACTAAAGAAGGTTTTGGAAATTAGCCAACTTACTTCACTTTTATTGTTGTAATAAAACACAACTCTCAGTGCTTATTCAGAAAATGTTGGTGATTTTTGAAAGTATGAATTCATCTCCATGTCTAGAAGACAACGATCACGTCAACAAAATTATGCCGCCCTTTTATTGTTTGTTCTATTCTTTTTAACTTCTTCATTTCTCATTTATCACTATCATGAATAATTGTATTTAACATGGTGCTAATGCACACCAATCACCAAGTTATTATTTATGCTAGATATTAGGGACTATATGTTAATGTATGTAGGCTTCGGCAGAGGCTTACTTGGTGGTTAAGTTAGGGTTTGGCCAACCCTAATTTAAATGGGCCGGGCTTAGGTTGATTAGACTAGGGTTTGTCTTAATCCTTGTCTATAAATACTCTCTCATATGTACATGTTTTGTATCACCTCCGAATTAATAATAATACTCTCTAGTTCCAAAGTGGATGTAGGTTTCACATCGAAACTGAACCACTATAATTCTCGTGTCGTTTCTTTTAATTCTTGTGTTTATATCTCAGCTATTATTGTGTGTGTTTGTGATTGCTTGATCGATTAGGGTTACTACTCTGATAAAAGGCAGTTCTAGCCTTAACAACTGGTATCTAGAGCTCAGGTTCTAACTCTAGCCGTCAATCATAGCTGTTGCTGTTACAGATCCAGTCGCTGCTGCTGTTGTTGCTGTTTTTACATATCAGATTGCAGGTTATTGCTGCTGTTTTTTACACATCAGATTGCAGGTGCTAAACCCTAGCCGCCATCAGACTCTGCTGATCAACCCTAGCCGCCACCAGGCTCTGCTGATCAACCCTAGCCTCCACCAAACTCTGCTGTTATAGATCTAATCCAGATCAACCCTAGCCGCCACCAGACTCTGCTGTTACAGATCTATTGCAACTGTTACAGATCAGATTGCTGTTGTCCTCAGATCCAATAAAAAAAAATTTAATGGCAGAAGAAGGAAGGATCAAAATCGACAAGTTTGATGGGCAAGATTTTGGGTGGTGGAAGATGCAGGTTGAAGATTTGTTATGTCAGAACGGATCTGATCGATGCCTTGAATGAGAATAAACCAGAAGGAATGAAAGATGACGAGTGGAAAACACTTGACAGGAAAGCCCTAGCAGTTGTCAGACTCACGTTGACAAAAAGTGTTGCCTTTAACATTGTGAACGAAACCACGACACATGGTTTGATGAAGACCTTAGCAAATATGTATGAGAAGCCGTCTGCTTCTAACAAGGTATTTTTGATCAGACAGTTGGTAAACACCAGGTTGAAAGAAGGTGCTTCAATGACAAATCATGTTAATAAGTTCAACAATATTTAACCGTCAGTTGATATCAAGTTCGATGACGAAGTCAAAGCTCTTCTATTATTATCTTCGTTACCTGAAAGCTGGTCAGGTTCAGTCACAGCTATCAGTGGATCCACAGAGTCCTCAAAGCTAAAGTTTGAGAGCATTCGTGATTTTATTCTTGGGGAAGATATAAGAAGAAAGAGCTCAGGAGAACCATCAGGAAACTTGCTGAGCACAGAAGAGAGGGGTAGGAGAAAAGGCAGAAGTAACACCACCAGGGCAGGTCAAAGTTAAGAAGGAGGAGTGTGTCGAGAACGAGGAATGATATTAAATGTTGGAATTGTCAGGAGACCGGGCACTTCAGAAACCAGTGCACTAAGCCAGTAACATCATCAAAGCCAAAGGAAGTTAATGTTGCAGTTGCAACAGATGATTATGATAACGTCCTTGTCTGCTGCATTGAGAATACAATTGATGCGTGAGTTATGGATTCAGGAGCATCGTTTCATGCTACTCCAAGTCCACATTTGATGAAGAATCTACGAACAGGTAACCTTCATAAAGTTCGTTTGGCTAATGACCATTGTCTTGACATTACAGGGATTGGAGACTTAGAGCTGAAGACCTCTTTGGGCACTAATTGGACCTTGGAAAATGTTCGAGTTATTCCTGGCCTAAAGAAGAAACTAATCTCTGTTGGACAGCTTGATGATCAAGGATATAGTGTGCTATTTGGTGAAGGTCAGTGGAAAGTAATAAAGGGGAACTTAGTAATAGCTAAGGGTAAGAAGAGAGGCACTCTTTATATGGTAGAAGTTCCAGCTAATGAAGTAAATGCAGTTTCCAATGATCGAAGCTTAACCAGTCAGTGGCACCAACGTTTAGGTCACATGAGTGACAAAGGAATGAAAATGTTAGTGTCAAATGGTAAAATTCCTGGTTTAAAGAGAGTTGAATCGGACTTTTGCGAGTCATGTGTTCTAGGAAAGAAGAAGAAGGTTACCTTTGCAAAAGCAGGCAGAACATTAAAGGCTCAGAAGTTGGAGCTAGTAAGTTGGAGCTAGTACACACGGATGTGTTCGGGCCTACTCCTATTTCTTCATTGGGAGGAGCACGCTATTATGTTACTTCCATCGATGATTCAACACGCAAGGTATGGGTTTACTTTCTTAAAAATAAATCTGATGTATTTGAAGCTTTTAAGAAATGGAAATCTGCTGTTGAATTATCTTGTGATTTGAAGGTAAAATGCTTGAAGTCGGATAATGGAGGAGAATACATCAGCACCGAATTCGTTAACTATTGTGCTGATCATGGCATTCATATGATCAAGACGGTTCCAGGTACTCCACAACAAAACGGAGTTGCAGAAAGAATGAATCGTACTTTAAATGAGAGAGCACGTAGCATGAGACTTAATTGTGGGCTACCAAAGACTCTATGGGCTGATGCAGTAAGCACTGCCGCTTATTTGATCAACCGTTCTCCATCAGCTCCGCTTGATTTCAAAATACCCGAAGAAGAATGGAGAGGTAAAGCAATCAGTTATGAGCATCTAAAAATCTTTGGGTGCAGTGCATATGATATTAATAAAGATGGTGACAAACTAGATGCAAAAGCAAAGAAGTACGTGTTCATTGGTTATGGGGGAGATGACATGGGTTACAGGTTATGGGATAACAAGGGAAAACATGTTATCAGAAGTAAACATGCCACCTTCAATGAAGCAGAATTGTACAAGGATTTCACCTCAACGCCAAAAGAAAAAGAATCAGTTGAATTTGAGGTTGACACAGAGACAACTAGAGAAGATGAAAGGGAAACTCCAGAGTATGAAACTGAAGTTCCAGTGGAAGTTCCTAACAGTGAAAGCTCGAAGTCTGATCACGAGCAGACTTCAGATAGTGGGAGCTCAGATTCTGATGATGAGCACCCCCCCCCCCCCCCCCCCCACAGCCCCCACCACAACCTGGCCAGTCCAATTGGGTCAGGAGATCTACACGAGTCACAAGACAGCCAGAGAGGTTTAGTCCAACAGTTAACTATCTTCTTTTGACAGAAAATGGGGAACCAGAAAGTTATTCTGAGGCAATGAAGGTGAAAGATTCGTTCCAGTGGGAGCAGGCTATGAAAAGCGAGATGGAATCTTTATTGAAAAATCAAACTTGGAAGTTGACCAAGTTACCACCAGGAAAAAGGGTCTTACAGAATAAATGGGTTTTCAGAGTCAAAGATGAAGGGGATGGTTCTAAACGATACAAAGCAAGATTAGTTGTTAAAGGATTTCAACAAAAGAAGGGAGTCGACTATGCTGAAATCTTTTCTCCAGTAGTGAAGATGACGACTATCAGATTAGTTCTAAGTATGGTGGCAACCGAGAAGTTACACTTAGAACAGTTGGATGTTAAAACAGCCTTTCTGCATGGCGACATTGAAGAAGACATTTACATGTCTCAACCAGAGGGGTTTTGTGTCAAAGGAAAGGAGAATCTTGTGTGTAATCTAAAGAGAAGCTTGTATGGTTTGAAACAAACTCCCAGACAGTGGTACTTGAAATTTGATAATTTCATGGAGAAGACGGGATTCGTGAGAAGTTCTACAGATCATTGTTGTTATTTGAAGAAGCAATTATCTAGAGAATTTGAAATGAAGGATCTCGGGCCAGCTAAGCAGATTCTCGGTATGAGTATATGCAGAAATAAAGATGGGTCAATTTCTTTATCTCAAGAAAGGTATATTCGCAAGGTTCTTGAAAAGTTCATAATGAATGGTGAGTCTACAAAGCCAAGAAACACACCGTTAGGAAGTCATCTAAAGCTTTCTAAACATCAGTCTCCTAAAACTGAAGTAGAAAAAGCAGAAATGGCTAAGGTTCCTTATGCATCCGCAGTGGGTAGTCTAATGTACGCTATGGTGTGTACAAGACCTGATATAGCACATGCAGTTGGGATGGTTAGTCGCTTTATGTCAAGTCCGGGGAAAGAACATTGGGAAGCAGTGAAGTGGATACTGCGGTATTTAAAGGGTACTCCCAAAGTTGGGTTATGTTTCAAGGGCAGAGATACTACTCTCAGGGGTTATTCCGATGCAGATCTGGGTAGATGCAATAATACCTTCAAGAGCACCACCGGGTATGTATTCACTATAGGAGGAACAACAGTGAGTTGGATCTAGGCTTCAAAAGAGCGTGGCTCTATCTACTACTGAAGCATAATACATGGCCTTGACTGAAGCCAGTAAAGAACTAGTGTGGTTGAAGACATTCATGAAAGAACTGGGCAGCAAACAGACAGAATTTGTCTTATATTGTGATAATGAGAGCGCAATCAAGTTAGCAAAGAATCCAGACTATCATGCTAAGAAGAAGCACATTGGCATGAAGTATCACTTTATCAGAGAACGGATAAGCAATGGAACATTTAATCTGGAGAGCATTCCAGGTTCAAAGAATCCGGTAGATATGTTCACCAAACCAGTAACGTTGGATAAGTTGAAGCTGTGCATAGCTTCAACTGGCCTTCAGGAACATTGAAGAGAAGACAGGAACTAGAGAGAGTAGAAACGAGCAAAGTCTTACAGAGCAGAAGTACAAGAGTGCAGATCGATGTATTCGAAGCCTCCAAGTGGGAGATTGTTAATGTATGTAGGCTTCAGCAGAGGCTTACTTGGTGGTTAAGTTAGGGTTTGGCCTACCCTAATTTAAATGGGCCGGGCTTAGGTTGATTAGACTAGGGTTTGTCTTAATCCTTGTCTATAAATACTCTCATATGTACATGTTTTGTATCACCTCCAAATTAATAATAATACTCTCTAGTTCCAAAGTGGATGTAGGTTTCACATCGAAACTGAACCACTATAATTCTCGTATCGTTTCTTTTAATTCCTGTGTTTATATCTCGGCTATTATTGTGTGTGTTTGTGATTGCTTGATCGATTAGGGTTACTACTCTGATAAAAGGCAGTTCTAGCCTTAACACTATAACAATGGCTTAGTCATGTGACACCATTGAATTATCATATCAAAATTCAAATACTAGTAATTCCATGGTGTCATAATACTAAGTCTTTGTTATAGTCCATAATATGTAGCATAAATAATAACTTGGTAATTGTTGGGCAATAGCACTATTTTAAATACAATTATTAATGATAGTGATAAATGAGAAATGGAGAAATTAAAAAGAATATAAAAAACCATAAAATAGGAGCATAATTTTATTGATGTGACCGTCAACTTCTAAAGTAAGTTAGTATATATTGATCCTAAAACAAATATATTAAATCTTAAAATAGTACAGTAACAATTATGTTATATCTTGATGGCTAATTTCCAAAACCTTCTTTGGTGTCATTCCGACTCTTCTCTCCATCTCTTTTCATCTTTAGGCACTTCCAAACGATATTTCCCCTTTCTCAAATTTATGATTGCCACACCAAGTCTATTTTTGAAGTTGACTGAATATATATAATTATCATTGAGAGAAAAAAAATATAACCAAATTATTATTTAACTAAATTAAAAATGAATCCTTACTGCGTATCTGTTTGGGAGAGCAAAAAACGTCCAATATATACAAGTCCAAATTAATCTTTGCTTTAGAAAAACCTATTCAAAATATAAGAAAAAAGCTAAGAGATTAAAATACTTTTTAAAACCTA
Source organism: Rutidosis leptorrhynchoides (assembly GCF_046630445.1). NCBI lineage: Eukaryota > Viridiplantae > Streptophyta > Magnoliopsida > Asterales > Asteraceae > Rutidosis > Rutidosis leptorrhynchoides. The sequence goes on along the minus strand of NC_092333.1, from coordinate 641,349,263 downwards.
AAATACTAATCCTAAATTGAAATACACATACAATCGGCTATCATTTTCACCCATCTATGAAGCTTCCAGGACCTCGATAATAGCTTTCTTACAAAAAACTTAGCTTCAACTGTCATCATTACAGGGTAAAACCTTGATATTGCTACCAACCACAAGGTGTGGTGGTCAACCAACATTGAGAGAGCTAGAGTCATCTTAATCAATAGTGGGCTACTGCGGTATAACTCTCTCTACAAATCTCATATATAGGACACTGAATAATTTCTGGATCCAACTAGCATTCTTACAGCCTGGTTGTTGGTTCCTCCCCTAGGTTTATGGATTCCTCCTAGTGGGTTAGGGTTGATTGTTTTATCCGATATGGTCCGCTTTGTAGAGAATACAGGTACTTTATTATTCTATTTGTATCTTGGTTATTTCTATATGTTATTCGCAGTATTTTTAATTACTAAATTTTCTTGTGTTCTAATTTCAGAAAAATATCAGCTTTACTTGTTCACCATTTGGATCACAAAAATGTTTAACATGATACTGAATTGAAGTCATGCATCGTACAGACTGCTACTTATTTGGCTCTGCAACTTCGGTTCGAAGTTGCACTAAAAGATATCAGATACGTAAGTGATCTCTGCCGACATTTGCGGAAAAGTCTTCAAGCGACCGTTGAATCAGTTGGAGAATGAGTTCTGCTTTAATACGTTACTTCAACGGTCGCTTGGGCAATCATAAATTTGAGAAAGGGGAAATATCGTTTGGAAGTGTATTTCAATTTAGCCGATGGTATGTGTATTTCAATTTAGGAATAGTATTTTAGGTTTTAAAAAGTATTTTAATCTCTTAGTTTTTTTTTCTTATATTTTGAATAGGTTTTTCCGAAATTAAGATTAAATTAGGGTTATATATAATGGAAGTTTTTTGCTTTTCCAAACAAATATGAATAACAATTCGTTTTTATTTTATTAAATACATTAATGAATTGGTTATATTTTATTTCAGTGATAGTATATATGTATTTATATTACAGTCAACTTCAAAATTGCCGTTGTTGTTGCAATCATTAATCTGAGAAAGGTGGAAAATCCTTCGGAACTGCCTCAAGATAAAACGAAATGGAGAGAAAAGTAGAAAAATGACACTAAAGAAGGTTATGGAAATTAGCCAATAAGGTATAACATAACTGTTACGGTACTTGTTTAAGATTTAATATATTTGTTTTAGGATCAATATACTAACCTCACTTTTATTGTTGTAATAAAACACAACTCTCAGTGCTGATTCAGAAAATTTTGGTGATTTATGAAAGTATCAATTCATCTTCATATCTAGAAGACGACAGTCACATCAGTAAAATTATGCCCTATTTAATGGTTTGTTCTATTCTTTTTAACTTCTTCATTTCTCAATAATCACTATCATTAATAATTGTATTTAACATATTGCTAATGCCTAACAATCCATCAAGTTATTGTTTATGTTACATATTAGGGATTATTATTTATAACACTATGTTGGGCATAAATAATAACTTGGTGGATTGTTGGGCATTAGTAGTATGTTATATACAATTATGAATGATTGTGATAAATGAGAAATGAAGAAGTTAAAAAGAATAGAACAAACCATAAAATAGGTGCATAATTTTATTGATGTGACCATTGTCTTCTAGACATGGAGATGAATTGATAGCTTCAAAAATCACCAACATTTTCTGAATCAGCACTGAGAGTTGTGTTTTATTACAACAATAAAAATGAAGTTAGTATATTGATCCTAAAACAAATATATTAAATCTTAAAATAGTACAGTAACAATTATGATATACCTTGTTGGCTAATTTTCAAAACCTTCTCTAGTGTCATCTCCGATTCTTCTCTCCTTTTTTTTTTTTTTTTTCATCTTCAAGCAGTTTCGAAGGATATTCCCTCATTCTCAAATTTATGATTGCAACAAGTTCATTTTTGAAGTTGACTTGTATAAATTATTACTGAGAGAAAATATACCCAAAGTATTATTTAACTAATTTAAAAACGAATCATTACCGCATGTCTGCTTTGGAGAGCAAAAAACTTCCAGTATATATAACCCAAAAATTGATCTTAGCTTCAAAAAAACATTTCAAAATATAAGAAAAAAGTTAAAGATTAAAATACTTTTTAAAACCTAAAATACTAATCCTAATTTGAAATACACATAACATCTGCTCTCATTTTCACCCATCTATGAAGCTTCCAGGACCTTGATAATAGCTTTCTTACAAAAAACTTAGCTTCATCTATAATCATTCCAGCGAAAAAACCTTGATATTGCTACCAACCACAAGGTCTGGTGGACAACCAAAATTGAGAGAGCCGGAGTCATATAAACCAATAGTGGGCTGCTACAGTATAGCTCTACCAAGTCCCTATCATTGAATAATTTCTAAATCCAACTAACATTCTTAGAGCAAGGTTGTTGCTGCCTTCCCTAGGTTTATGGATTCCTTCTAGTGGGTTAGGGTTGATTGTTTTATCCGATATGGCCTGCATTGCAGAGAGTATATGTACTTTATTCTTCTATCTGTATCTTGGTTTTTTTTATATGCTATTCGCAGTATTTTTAACTACTAAATTTTTTATTTTCTAAGTTGATATCAGCTTCAATTGTTCATCATTTGGATCATAAAAATGTTTCACATGATCCTGAATTGATGTCATACATATTGCTACTTATTTGAATCTGCAACTTCGGTCCGAAGTTGCCAGGGGCGGAACTTAGTTATATCCGGAGGGGGTGCCCCGCCCCCTCCGGATTTGGGAAAAAAAAAAAATTTACACTAAATTTTTTTTTTTACTAACAAATAAGGTTTTTTTTAGTGTTTACCCTCCTGGCATTGAAACTTTTATTAAATTTTTACATTCGCCCCACCTGTGTCCGGGTTCAAGTTCCGCCACTGGAAGTTGCACTAAAAGATATCGGATACGTGAGTGATTTAATTAACTTTGGTAGATTGCTGAAATTTGTAAATTAATTAACTTTGGTCTACCAGGTGTTTCCAGAGGGTCTTTTTCTTCAAATTTTGAAATTAATGCTGCATTCATACGTTGAAATGCGATTGAGTGGACATCAAATGAAGTTTAGTGTAAAATATATATTTTTTGTTTTATGATTGTGACAGGAACCATCTGTAATGAAGTTTAGTGAGGATCAAATAACTCAATTGTTATACTGGATACAAGCCAATCTTCCTGATAACAATCTTCTAAATATCGAAGCTTTAAAAGAGTATTGTTCTGACCGTGATAATCAGACGGCTAATGCGTTACTTGCTAAGTTGCAAACCAAGATGTCTAAATCTTATGAGAAAATTATCGATATCTTAGTTGAGAAGTTATCTAGTGTAACAAAGGTACAATTTCTGATTGATCGTTTTGTTGTTTATTGTTTTATTGTCTTTCTCTAGAAATGGCAAAATGGGTGCGTTAGGTAATTGGGTTTGGTTGCTTTTAACTGAAGTTACTTTTGTATCAAAAATAAAAAATAATTAGTTTGCTGAATGTGTTTAAGAACCATATTATCATGATAACCTTATTTTCTTATATTTACGCAGATCAACTTCTTATTTCAATGGATTTGAAATTGATAAATATATGTGTGTTTTGTCTACTCTCATAAGACGGAAGCAGAAGAAGTGCGTATACAGTTTTTGAAACATTCATGCCAGATGGTACAATGTTTGGTCCAGAATCGATGCTTAATTTGAATCACTCTCATAGAGTTTGCTCATTCGAAATAATCTATTTTTTTTTGAGACGGATTACCCTGTCAATTCATTAGTTGAGGATGATGCAAGCAGTGAATCATCTGTTTTGGATCTATCCCACTTTGTAAATAAATCTCCAACACCAGGCTCCATGTCCCATGCTATTAGCGTTCGACAACTTCTTATATAGGTAATTCCTCTAATCACCTGACACCTGTTCATCCTTGAATCCGTTAAAATCTTGATTGTTGAAGTTACTGTACTACTTACATGACATTGGTTGGACAAATGGATCAAATTAGACGTTTTTATACTTTATTTTATTCTTTTCTTCTCTAATCACTCGGAGAGTACAAGACGGTTGTATTTAATTCTTTTTTCTTTAAGTCCTATTTCTGGATGTTCCCTTAACATCACTCTATTTCTATTGTTTTCTTGAACATCCATATCAAAACTAGTTTAATATACAGTTGTGTTCTTTTTTATATATGTATCGAACCATCTACATGAAAATTGAGTGTTTTGTATATTCTACGTTCCATTGTGCCTGGTCTAGGCTCTAAACAACGGCTGCAGTTTTGGGTTGTAGGCAATAGAAGCAGCTGGTCAAGTGGCTGGAGCATCGGTCTCAACTTCTCCCCTTCTATTCATTGTGATGGCTGGCCAATGTGAAGCCGTCGGTACAGATTCAAGGAAAAAGCTCTCCACTTGGCTTTCTCGTGCAAATGACGATGCAAAACCAACAGACACGAGTGCCCCTGGTTATCAGAATTAAAATCGCACGAGGGTATTTATTTTATATTTTTTGTGATCATTGAAGTTGTAGCTTTTATAACTGCTATTCATTGCCCCTGACATGTTTTTTTTATGTAGATTATGGGTGAAGATGAGGCAGTTCGTGCTGGAACAAATGGTTTGAGGCTACCACCTGCCAGCCCTTTTGATAACTTTCTAAAAGCAGCTAGATATGCTTAGAAAAGATGGATCTCTAGTTGAATGTAAGTAGCGATTCATGTCAGAATTTTAAATCCAATTGTAAGAATTAACTTGATTGTCAGAATTTTAGGACTTGTCCAATTGTAAGAATTAACTTGATTGTCAGAATTTTAGGACTTGTAGTTGTTTGTCACTCGATAATACGAAGTATGAACTTTGTAAGGCATGTGAAACTAGGACTCATATGAGGGTTGACTCGGAATATGTGTTATGCCTTACATGCAGCTCTCTAGGCTTATGAGCTCAAGATTCTTTATTCGATTTTACGGTACTTACAAATCTCCATCTCGTTCTCATGTGATTTCACTCTCTCCTACCTCAATGATTTTGTCATTAATCATCTTGCAGAGTTTATTGTACTCGCTTTTATATTAAATCTTTTTATTTGTTTTGTTTTTTATTCAATCATGTTATGATTCTCAAATCCCATATACAAATATAAAAAACTGAAATTCATTTATAAGTTTATGACAATTAACATATCACTGATCGTTTTGTTAAAGTAATATACCATCTGGACTTGTATGGTTGTAAAAGTTGACACCATTAAATCAATGCTTCAGAATCATGCAAGTCCTTGGAACTCTATTTAACAAATTCTCTTGAATTTTATATCAAAACGGCAAAATGGAGACATTTGTACAAGCTAGTTTCAACTGTGTGTTGGTTTCTCAAAGCACGTAGGGATTGAAGGGGTCAGGTCAGATCAGGTAGCTATGACCTGCAAACTTTTCCTGTATTTTCTAGAAGTATACAAAAAATAAAAAGATAAAAAAAAAAAAAAAATCTTTTGTATAAGAGTATAAATATTACGGAGTATATTAAGAAAGTTTTTATTGCTGTAGTGGTGTATCTAAAAGTTACAAGATTTTATAATTTTGAACGCATTTGAATGACTTTCGACCTGTTTGAAAAACTTGACCAGTTCAACGGCAATTCATATCGCAAACTTGGCCCATTTGACCAATGAGAGAATGTTATACCAAAATCGACCCATTTACCCATAAGCGCAACTCTAGTCAAGTAGTAACAGGATTGTTATATGAATGCCCATCAATATCAGGAACAAATCCCCGCTCCATCATTTTCTCTCTAACAATATCATATGTTATTTGATTTGGTTCCAAACCCATTTCCAGCATCTTATTAAGAAACGTATTAGCTTCTTCCATCTTTCCCTTCTCACATAACGCCTTAACCAATACATTATATGTCACGACATTAGGCTTCCCCCCATCTCTTTCCATTCTCGTCATCACGTGTAAAGCAGCCCTAATGTTTTCTTCCCTACAACAACCATCCATCAACGTATTATACGTTAATTGAGTCGGGATCAAACCCATTCGAGACATCTCATTAAGAAGCTTAACCCCCTCTTTTGACTCTCCTTTCTTACAATACGTCACAAGATCAGCTTTCAAATTTTTATCCTTCATGATCTGTACAAACCTATTAGCAGAATCCAGTTGGACTAACGATATTACCCTCCAACATTGATTCAACCACTTTAACTGCTTCTTCAGAGTTCCCGCTTGAAAATAAGCCGTAATCAAAGTATTAAACGTGTACACATTCGGTACCAGCCCTTTCTTAGATATATCATCAAAAGCCTCTTTACCATCAATTTATCAATCGATTACACGACCAAACGGATAGTCTAAAGTCATAATCACGCAGAATCGAGCAATACGGGTATTGAAAGAAATCATTCCTAACGATACTTTTATCGAATAATGACCTAATTTTACTATACTTGTTAGCATTGGGTAGCAGAAAAAACAGTTTACAGTAATGTTCAAGTGAGTAAGATACCTGAAACTCATGTAAGGACCATCTAAAGTATGGTAAAACGACGTCGAACGGAGCGTTTGAATCGTTGGAGTAGTTCGTTAGGGGTTGTTGAGTGTGTTAAAAAAATTTTGAGGGTACTCCGCTGTTGTGTTTTAATTATAGATCACAAGATGTTTGTATGTCAAATTGTAGAGGTTGTGAAGAATAATAAGAGATTGATAAACAGGGGGATCGACAGCAATCTCTCTATCCGTCGAATAGAGAGAGGGATGACTTTCTCTACTTTTGAGAGTGTTTTCACTCTGTGTGGAGAAATGACTTGTCTTTATTCTCGGATAGGGGAATGATTGTCTACATCTCACCTCCCCATACACCACTTATGTGGTATTAGGTTTTGTTGTTGTTGTTGTTGTTGTTGATAAACAGGGGGATCGAGTGGAAAAACGTAGATGAGGAAGGGGAAACATATCAGGAACATCATCAACACAAGATGTTCGACGATTTGCTTATTTAGACCCAGGGTCCACAGCAAACATCATCTTTTTACACACTGATTTTGCAAGGTTTGTGTGTTGACCGTTGACTTTGTATGTACAGTGAGTAAATAATAAATTAAATATTAAATATGTAAAAATTATAAAAGAAATATAAATATAAACTTAGTATATAGAGAGGCATAGAGCTGTTTAAATGGCATAAAAGTACTACATACCGTTATTAAGAAGGATAAAAAACTTGTGGTTTGTTATGGTCGGTTAAAGACCATTAAACGTTAAATGACATAAAAGTATTATATACCGTGATTAATTATTAACTAGGATAAAAAGCATGTGTTTCGTTATGAGATGATTTTGGTCGGTGAACGATCAGCTAATTAAACGTTAAAAAACGGTAAAAAGGAAGGTGAAAAAATTAAATAAAAAAAATTTGGTCGGTTAACGGTCGATTATATGAACGTTTAAATAAAAAAAATTAACGGTTGATTAATTAAACGTTTGAAAAATAAAGGAATAAAAAAGAAAGGTGAAAATAGGAAGTGAAAAAAAGTATAGTCGTTTTATATAATGATTAAAAAAACTGTAACGGTTGATTAGTTAGTTGAAAGTTTAAAAAATAAAGATTTGAAAAACAAATGTGGAAAAAGGAAGTGAAGAAAAGTTGTAGAAAAAATAATGGAAAAAAAGTTTTTTTTTGTTTTTGTTTTTTTTAAGTTGTAAAAAAATTATGGGAAAGAAGTTTATCAAAAGTAATTTGTAAATAAATACACTAACTACCACGACCCTTGTGAATAGTAACATCCCTATGATAATTAGTATATTACTACTAGGTGAGGAGCCTTCGCTTCGCGTCTGGGCTCCGTTTCGTATATAATTTATCGCGTTTATTTCGTAAAATTATTTCGAATTTAACGGTTATGTCGGTTAAACGTAACTCAAGCCGAAAGAAAAGATAAATTCCGTTAAAAAATAAGGTGGATAATGGGGTTTTATGTAAAACAGAAAATTTACCATTTGAACATCTAAATTTAACTTTCGCACTCCTATAAAGTTTCAATTTTGTTTTCTCCCCTTAATTTAGAGATGGTTGTCAAGTGTTAGTGTGACTTTCATGTGTGTACAACATCCGAAGCTTAAGGTACAAACGTTTTACGCATGGAGGTGGATACTATTCACAAGTTTTTGTGTAGGTATTAAGTATGAATATGAATAACACCCCCACGGTAATTAGTATATTAGTATAACGTACTCCGTAATATAATTTCAAATTAACCGTTGTTTAACTATATAATAATAATACTTCGTAATACTTTTATGCATGTAACAATAGTCATACACGGTGGCGTATTCAGAATTTTTTTTCGATTGGTGCAAAACTTTAAAAATTTGAGAAAATAAAATAGGGACAAAAACGTTACTGTATATTTTAACATATAAATACATCAACCTTCGAATTTTAACATATAAACACATTAAAAATAATTTTGATCGTCAAAGACGGCCGACCCAAATCCCCCTTTTTGACACTGCCCTTGTCTCATACACACTATCTCTAAGAATGAAATGAAACTTCAAATGATAAAACAACATTTTATGCGGCTAATGATTTTTTTGCCTTTTTTAAGCTTAATGCAATTTTTTTAGCTTAATGCAGATTTTTAGCTTGATGTAATGCTATAAGACCAGGCGTTACGGATATCACTCATGCAGTGGGCTTGTTTACATGGCAAAACGCGTTTCTATTTTTTGGGGTTATGCTATGTTGTCAAGGAGCATGGGAAAGTGTCGCGGACTCGCGGAAGAAATAAAATGAACTGAGTAGTTTTGATTGGCCCAAAATTTTGTTTTATGTATTAATTATTTTTAATAATAGTACTTTTATTCTTTTTCTCACTCAACTCAATCACATTTTATCACAAACCATTACACTTCTCACCCACATTTCAACTCACATTACTATAACTTCACTTTTTTAACTTACACTGTCACATCATCAAACAAAAAAAAAAAATTGAACTCACGTACACCTTAACGGATGATCTTTTTTGAATGTCGGTTAGGAGTCACTGACGGGGTCCGAACGCGATGTTGGAACCCATTCGCTCGTTCATTTCCTTGGTCGAACTATTACAGTCCTAACGCCCATCATGAGGAAGAATCCGCAGAGCTGGGCGTAAAATTAAAAAAAAAAAAATGATTAATGTCGCTGGATTAATAAAACGAGTATCTGACTACGTTGCAAGTATATTTACAGCAAACACAGTTTTAGCCTAGCCATGTAACCAATCATATCTTGATTCACCAACTCTAGGATGACCTGGAAGATATGATCAATGGCCTAGAAACTATCACTGGCAATGAGTTGGTGCTTATTCACATTACTGTGGTTCTTTTGGACATGTTATACATGTAAAACTGCCAAGTTTGCTTCATACCCATTTTGCGGATGCACCTAACAAAAGACAAAACTGAGAGACCGCAAGAGATCAAGAATAATGGTCCCCTATCTATATCAAGTTTGCTATTCGGTTATAAAGTTCTTTAGATACCAATTCTCAGTTGGTGATATTCTCAGCAATGGGTTCTCAGTTAAACCCAGAACCACAAACCCTAGCCAATCTTCCTATATATCTATTCTATATATTAAAAAAAAAAAAAAAAAAAAAAAAAAAAAAAAATTATAATAATAATAATAAAAATATTAATTTCCATTATTTAAGGGTATACTTCCAAGTACCTTGGTCCGTTTCCATCCCCGCTTTGACCGTCATCTTCCTCCTCCAAATACCCAAACAGCCTCCAAAATTGATCAACAGGACTGCACATATCAAAGGCAAGTTAGAAGTGTTATGGTGACCCACCTAAATTAGAAAAGAAAGTAAAATCGAATATTATTATATTAGAACCTAGGATAAAGAATACTCGTGCGCTCGAGTTTTAATTGAAAAGCCACGGGTACGGGTACTTTGCCCCCCACTGACTTGCGAAAAACGATAATCAGATGATCTTGGATTATTGACGCGGCAATCTCTTCATGAAGATAAGAAAACGGTGGGATCCTAACGACTTTCTTTATTGTCGGTTCATATCGGTATGGAGGATCGGCGTGTTTGTGTATCCCGCAAACAACAACTAAGTCAGCTAGAACCAAAACTCTGAGGCGTTCCCTCGCAACATCAGACACATTAATACCAATGCACATCCTATGGGGGGGCTTATGTAATACTCTAGCATTTCGATCGGCCATTAGACTCTCGTAATTCTGCTTCACCACATCAACCATCACTTGTTGAAATAACGGCATGATGTCAATGGAAAGATTATACACAAGATCTTTGATTACGCTACCCGAGTATATCGAAGGAACAAGATAAGTCGGTGGGGGAACTCCGACTTTAGAAAGTTCAACAAGAACCTTTGCCACACCCTCATCCGTCAAGTTATTAAGCATCTCTGTAAACAAAAAAAGCAGCATTACTCTGATAGTAAACCTAAACCATGAAATTGAAATTGAATGTCAAATTATTGATGTTGAAATTTATATATACTAGTATACTAGTACTATATATCTCAAGTAAAAGGAAAAGAAATAAAAAAAACCATGAAATAGCAGCTTCATTTCCTCAACGGGAGGATTTTCTTCTTGATGACGGTTCATATTTTGAATAGCCTCTAAGATTTTTCCCAACGTTACTGATCATTTATCAATTTTAATATTATTTTCGTCAGTTGTAAACAAAAACAAAATTTTAAAAAATATAGCTAAGAGAATTGTGTATTGTACTGATATTATTAATTATACCTTGGGCAGGGGTAGGTTTAGGAGGAACAGCTTGAGTAAAAAACTTCCTGAATAAATTAGTAAAAACAGAGAAACCTTTGGAAGATAGAGGAGGTTTTGGTGGTAATTCCGATTCACTCTTCTTGGTGTTGTTGTTGTCGTTGTCGTATCGATTAGCACTGGTGCGCAAACAACGATGATGATGATGATGATGATGATGATGGTGGTGGTGGTGGTGGTGGTGGTGGTGGTGACCGTGAGTTGTTTTTGAAGTTAAGTAACCCACAAACCCTAATTGTTGCTGACATCTTGAAAAACCCACGATTCGTTTTCCATAATTCAACAAAGCCATCTCTATCTATTCAACTCTCTCGATAATACACACACAGACACCGTATGGGAAGGAAGGATGAGGACGATCAGATCACCAAAAATTAGGGTTTTACATAGTGTTTCTTTTTTTCACACGAGTCTTCTCCTAATCCACACGTGTCTCAAACCCACCAATATTTAATTCTTTATTTTTCAATTAGGTATCGATATGGGTGATGCACATCTGAAGTAAATATAATGATGGATATATCAATTCTCGATATGAGTTTCTTACACACTTTTTTTTTTATCCTATTATACTCATAATTATTTTTAAAATAATAATATAAGTTCAACTACCTAGATTAATCCAGAGGTATAATTGTGAGTTTATTAGAGCACCAGGAGTTAAAGGCTTTTTTTGGCGTTAAACAAATTTAACGGTGGGGACGATGGAAAATCCGACACCCAGCCGCCGTTAAATCGGCATTAAAGGCCACTGTTATTGGCCAGCGTCGCCTGTGTAACGGTATTGCTTCTTTTCCTTCTTTTTTTTTTCTTCCTTTATTTATTTGATGTTGTTTTGTTGACTTTTGTAATTTGTTTTTACAGGTACAGCAAATGAAGAAGACGATATAGTGTGTGCAATTGTATTTTGATTAGGTTTAAATTGGGCCATTAAAAATGGCAAAAAAAGGGTTGTATTTTTTTTAAAAAATTGGGCCATTTTTTTAAAAAAAAAATCACAATGATACTTATCTTTATTTATATTATATTTTTGTTAGTTAAATAAATTAATAATAATTAAAAGTATAAAAATAAATTAAATAATAATAATTAAATAACTTGATTTAACACTGAACGATTTTTTCAGTTTTAGCCTCAATGTTAAATCTCAGTGTTAAGCTTAACACTGAGATTTAACACTGAACGACTCCTAGTGCTCTTAGACAAAAGTGTACATAGATCAAAAAGTGGTGTGTAAAAACATCCCTTCCTATATAATATTCCAATTCCAATTAACTATTAAATTAAATAATTCCTGTTAAATTATACTTCGCAGTGCAAATTTTTGGGATTGAATAAGTAAAGTTAGAGTATGAACGAAATAAAAATTGTTTCACAACGTAGTTAAAATTAATTTTTGTTCATTGCAAGTTAATGATATATCACTCTATACCTTAAAAGAGAGTCATTATTAGGTAATAATTCATTTGTAAAAACCCCTTTAATCACCATTAGATCAAAAAATTACTTCAAAATACCCCTTAATCCAATGGTCATTATTCATCATCTAAACTTATTAAGTAATAAATCAAGTTAAAGTACACACCTTCTCTAAAATACCCTTCTTAAATAATACGGAGTAACAAACAAACGTGCATCCCTTCTATCTTCTTAATTTTTCCCCCATTTCTCATTTTTTCACCTACATCCATTTACATCGATCAGATCAATTATCTGCTGGTGATTCAATTGGTTAGTATTTCATTAATCGTATCAAAAGGCTTCGAATTTTCTCTACAAATCATCGAATCAATTATTCAAATGGTTAGTATTCCATTAATCGTATCAAAAAGCTTCGAATTTTCTCTCAATATCATCGAATTGGTTAGTTTTCATAATCTGTGATTTATATTTGTTATTTAACAATACTCAATTGTTTCTTAACCTAATAATTTAATTGTTTGCTGTATTTGTTAAATTAGGTTATGAGAACGAAAATTGTTGTGCGAAGAAAGCTTGAATTTTAGTCTCAAAATCATCGAGTTTTTCTCCAGACCGCATCCAACCTCCCTACATTTAAGAAATATTTTGATGACCCAGAAAATTTCATATTAATAAATTAATTACAGGATAAATGTGTCCGACACGATAAGCGAACCTATTATGTTGAGTCTTAAAACTTTTTGAACTAGTTTACACATTCATATACCTTTCGATTTTTTTCGACGATTCACGAACGTCATAACCTGTGATAATTGTAAAAATCACTTTGCTACAGTAAAACACTATTTGCTACAGTGAAAACGACTTTGCTACAGTAAAACACTATTTGCTACAGTGAACACTATTTGCTACGGTAAACACTATTTGCTACAGTAACACACTATTTGCTACAGTAAACACTATTTGCTACAGTAAAAAAATTATGTCGACGAACTAGCAAACAAAAGGGGTTAGGCGGCCATGCGATCGCATGACAAATACACTACAAACCCATGCGATCGCATGGGCTACAGGAAGTGGAAAAGTACTATAAATACGCCAGTTTGCTCGACGAATTCTTCACACTCTTTCTTTTCTTTCTTCTGTAATTTAAATTTAAATTTATAATTATAATTATAATTTTAATTTTAATTTAAGTTTAATAATAATAAAGTATATACGAGGGTGTTTTAATTCGGGTTTCAAACCGTTTTAAGCTAAAGAAATATTGGGTATTGTTCGGGGTATTGTTCTTGAATCCAAGGCCAACCATACAGTCGTCTACCATCATTACGTCTACGCAATTTGCCTACAATATTGAATCTCAATATTGAACCGTGAGTTTCATTTGCTCCCTTTTTAATTGATTTTGCAATCTATATTTTTGGGCTGAGAATACATGCACTTTATTTAAACGCAATGGACATAAGTACATACTAAATTCTATACTGAGTTTGAACCGAAAATCCCTTAGCTTTGGTAACTAGTAACTGTCGGTTATAAGAACTGGTGGGCGCGAGTAGTAGCATATGGATCCATAGGGCTTGATATCCCAGTCCGAGCTAGAGCACTAGCCTTTTAACGGACGTATGCTATTTGAGAAGCGTACACGTTGGTTTGCGTGTATTATTAAGATGATTATACAAAGGGTACAAATTATATATACGTTAAGTTTAGTTACCAGGGTGCTCAATTACGTAGAATCTATTGATAAACTTTTGATGAAATCTTGTGGTCTACCTTTATATATATTTATGACTCGAGCAATTAAACCTATAACTCACCAACATTCGTGTTGACTTTTTAGCATGTTTTATTCTCAGGTCCTTAGACTGCTTCCGCTGTGATGTGCTTGTTGCCTGCATGAAGTCTCTCATGTTTTGTATAAAGTTTATTGCATTCGAAATAAAACTGCGTTGTGTAATAAATAATTTGACTGTGATGTCAAACTGTATGATAAAAAACTTATGTATTTTGGGGATTTGCTTATACCTAAGCACTCACCCACATGTTTATAACTTTCTATGTTTAGAAAGTCACTTATTTTAATGAATGCAATATTTTATCAAAACGTATCATATAGAGGTCAAAACCTCACTGTGGAATCAATGATTAACGTGCCGCGTCAATAGCGATTTTGACGGGTCGTTACAGTTGGTATCCGAGCTTGAGGTTATAGGGAACCAGAATTTGCATTAATGTGTTTAACTGGTAATTGTTAGGATGCATTAGTGAGTCTGGACTATGACCATATCTGTTTTTACCGATTTTTGCTTATCATCTTGTCAAAAACACTATATATAATATATTTATATGCTAACGTAATTGTTGTTTCAATTATGTGATAGATGACTTCTTCTAATCCTATCATTTTGTACGACTCGGAATCGGACACTGAATCCATTCTCTCCACAACTAAAAAGGACGTTCCAATACCTGTTAAAGAAGAAATTGTGTTAGCCGGGGAATCTCAACTCCAGGTAAACCCAGAGGAGGTCCCAGATCCACCCATCCCTGGTTTTCCGGAGCCACAGTATCATTTCGATGGTACCGTGATCCCTGGAATAAACGAGGATCGTCAATTTCTAAACGAGCATGGACATTAGGCCAGATACACTGCCGACGGGCGGGTTGTGCCGATTACGCCTGGCAGATATCGGTTCATGACCACCGGTACATATTCTCCTACACATGACTCATACAGTTCATTAGGTGAGATCAGTGAGGAGGAGGAGGAGGAGGAGGAAGTAAAGGAGATTACAGAAAAAGAAGTTAACAAAGAAAAGGAACCTGTAGTCACCAAACCAGAATTGCCAAATCCAAAAATTAATAAAGCAATTGTTACTCCTAATATTGCTAACCATAGTCAACCTTCTCTTACCAACTCTATTGAGGTATCAAGTACCTCAGAACCCCGACAAAAATATAAACCTACTGCTCGAAGAAGCGTTATTCCAGTACCTGATAACAAGAAGCCTCGCCGCTTTTAAAAACCATTTCCGCTATGACATCACTTCACGTATTGTATAATATTAATTAGTGTGCTTTACTTTATTCTACATATGTTTTATGTAAAATAAACTTATGTGAATAAGTGGTATTGTATCGTTGTACGAAAATGCATTGAAGAATAAAGCGTGAAATGATAATGCATTAGTTTTTCATAATAGAGTATTATTTGAACGGTAGTAGTTAATTGTTGTATTAAGCTATTAAGTATGAACTTTAACGGATAGGTAATACCCTAAGAAATAATTATAAAACGCTAATAAGAAGAAAATGCTTTTATAATAATTGGTTCATATTATTAATATGACACGATGTACCATTAATTACTCGCTACATTTATAATATTCTACGTGATTAAATTATCTTATATGTTTATTGAAGAAACATGTCTCAAATGTCGGATGCTGAGTTCGAGGAACTAGTCGAGAAACGTGTAAATGAAAGAATTTCTGCAGCCGAGGCAGCAAAAGCAGCAACTGAAGCAGCAGCCAAAGTAGCAACCGTGAACACAAACTCATGAAACGGATGCTCATACAAAACTTTTCAAGGATGCAAACCACAGACATTTAGTGGGACCGAGGGACCAGTCGGTCTAACCCAATGGTTTGAAAAGATGGAGTCCGTTTTCAAAATCAGTAATTGTGCGTACGGAGACAAGTCAAAGTATGCTTCGTGCACGTTGCAAGACGGTGCACTTACTTGGTGGAACAATTATGCTAAACCAGAAGGAGTAGATACGCCATATGATATCTCTTGGGAAGAACTGAAAAAGATGCTAATCGAGGAGTACTGTCCTCGAAACGAGATCAGAAAAATGGAATCTGAGTTACGTAATCTGAAGGTTTTCGGCGCGAATCTCAATAACTATGAAAAGCATTTCATGGAACTAGCCTTGTTGTGTCCCGAATTGGTGCCAAACGAGAAACGAAAGATAGAAATGTATATTGACGGTTTATCGATCAATATCAAAGGAAATGTTACATCATCCAAATCGAATACGATGAATGAAGCCATGACAATGGCACACCAACTCATGGACCAGATCACAGAGAGTTCGATTAAGGCACCAATTACCGAAGTCAAGACAACTGAAGGAAAGAGAAAATGGGAAGACTATAAGGGAAAAAGTACTCACCTGAAGAAACAAGAAACTTTAAAAGGTAAACAAGATGGGGCAACTGCTAGTCCAAACTATAAGGGACCCCATCCGTTCTGCAAAAGATGTTACACACATCATGCAGGTTATTTCCAAGTGGTCTGTGATAAGTGCAACAAGAAATGACATGTAGCGAAAGATTGTTATGCCACCATTTCTGAAGTAAAGACAAAATCGACCGATGTCAAGAAATGTTTTCGATGCGGAAAGCCTGGTCACTTTATAAATCAATGCCCTGATAAGGAGAAGAACAAAGAACCCGCACGTGGGAGGGCATTTATTGTTAATGCCAGTGAAGCACGTGAGGATCCTAATCTTGTCACGGGTACGTTTACTGTTAATAATCAACTAGCTTCTATTATGTTTGATACGGGTGCTGATAGAAGTTATATGTGTAAAGACTTTAGTTCTAAACTAAAATGTGCATCATTGCCTCTAGACGATAAATATACTATTGAATTAGCTAATGGTAAACTGATAAAAGCCGATAAAATCATAAAATTTGCCATGGTTGCGAAATAAATCTCGCTGGTGAAACCTTCAAAATTGATTTGATACCCGTAGAATTAGGAAGTTTTGATGTAATTGTTGGCATAGATTGGATGTCCAAAATAAGAGCGGAAGTTGTTTGTGCTGAGAAAGCAATCCGCATCCCTCGAAAGGATGAAACGTCATTAATGATTTATGGGGAGAAAAGCAACTCGAAGCTGAACCTTATCAGCTGTATGAAGGCCCAGAAACTTATAAGAAAAGGTTGTTATGCTATTCTGGCACACGTAAAGAAGATCGATACTGAAGAAAGAAGCATTGATGACATGCCGGTTGTAAGAGAATATCCCGCAGTATTTCCAAAAGAATTACCGGGGCTACCTCCACACAGATGTGTAGAATTCCAGATTGATCTCGTAACAGGAGCTGCACCTGTAGCCCGATCCCCATATAGACTTGCACCTTCAGAAATGCAAGAATTAAAAAACCAGTTGCAAGAATTATCAGACCGTGGATTTATTCGTCCCAGTTTTTCACCTTGGGGTGCTCCTATTCTATTCGTCAAGAAGAAGGATGGATCTATGAGAATGTGCATAGATTACGGAGAATTAAACAAATTAACGATCAAGAATCGGTACCCATTACCGAGGATTAATGATTTGTTTGATCAATTGCAAGGATCAAGTGTTTATTCTAAGATTGATCTACGCTCCGGATATCATCAGCTGAGAGTGAAGGAAGAATTTGTTCTTAAAACCGCGTTCAGAACCCGTTACAGTCACTATGAATTTTTAGTCATGCCTTTTGGATTGACTAATGCTCCAGCAGTATTCATGGATCTAATGAATCGCATCTGTAGACTGTATTTAGACAAATTTGTCATTGTTTTATCGACGACATATTGATTTACTCGAAGAACAAGGAAGAACATGAGCAACACTTAAGACTGGTACTGGAGGTACTCAAGAAATAAGAATTGTACGCAAAATTTTCAAAATGTGATTTCTGGTTACAAGAAGTACAGTTTTTGGGCCATGTTGTCAGTAAACATGGAATTAAAGTTGACCCTGCCAAGATCGAAGCCATTAGTAAATGGGAAACACCGAAGACTCCAACACAAATCCGCCAATTCTTAGGTCTTGCTGGTTAGTACCGAAGATTCATTCAAGATTTCTCTAAAATCGCCAAACCCTTAACTGCATTGACTCAAAAGGGAAAGAAGTAAGATTGGTCCACGGAACAGGAATCCTCATTCCAGTTATTAAAGAAAAAGTTAACGTCTGCACCCATTTTGTCATTACCGAAAGGAAATGATGATTTCGTGATCTATTGTGACGCTTCGCGCCAAGGTTTAGGATGTGTATTAATGCAACGCACAAAAGTTATCGCATATGCCTCACGACAACTAAAAATTCATGAAAAGAACTATACGACGCACGATTTGGAACTTGGAGAAGTAGTTTTTGCACTCAAAATATGGAGACACTATCTATATGGCACCAAGTGTACAGTGTACACTGACCATAAGAGTCTTTAGCATATTTTTGATCAAAAACAACTCAATATGAGGCAACGTCGCTGGGTAGAGTTGTTAAACGATTACGATTGTGAAATCCGTTACCACCCCGGAAAGGCTAATGTTGTAGCTAACGCCCTAAGTCGGAAAGAAAGAGTAAAACCTCTTAGGGTCCGAGCTTTGAACATTACAATTCGTACTGATCTCATAAAGAAAATTCAAGCAGCACAGTTAGAAGCTTTAAAAGAAGAAAACGAAAAAGGTGAAATGAGCAAAGGATTAGAAAAACAACTTGAAGTAAAAGTCGATGAAACCCTGTATTTTGCTGGTAGGATATGGGTACCAAAACATGGTAACCTAAGGCAACTAGTACTGGATGAAGCACACAAAACGAGGTACTCAATTCATCCAGGAAACGAGAAAATGTACCACGATCTCAAGAAGTTCTATTGGTGGCCAAATATGAAGACAGAAATTGCTACTTATGTAAGCAAATGTTTGACGTGTGCAAAGGTCAAAGCTGAGCACCAAAAGCCATCAGGATTACTGCAACAACTAGAAATTCTGCAGTGGAAATGGGAAAGAATAACCATGAATTTCATTACAAAATTGCCAAGGACTGCAAGTAGTCATGATACTATTTGGGTGATAGTTGATCGTCTAACTAAATCAGCTCACTTTCTACCAATAAAGAAGACAGACAGTATGGAGAAATTAGCACGCCTATATTTGAAGGAAGTAGTTTCCAGGCATGGTATACCCATCTCCATCATATCTGATCGTGACACCCGATTCACATCACGTTTTTGGTAGTCATTACAAAAAGTATTGGGAACTCGATTAGATATGAGCACTGCTTATCACCCACAGACAGATGGTCAAAGTGAAAGAACAATACAAACATTGGAAGACATGTTACGGGCATGCGTGATTGACTTTGGAACCAGTTGGGATCGACAATTACCGTTGGCAGAATTTTCATACCATAACAGCTATCATACGAGCATCAACGCAACGCCATTTGAAGCACTTTACAGTAGAAAGTGCAGATCTCCTATTTTTTGGGGTGAAGTAGGAGAAAGACAACTTACCGGACCAGAAATTATTCACGAAACCACCGAAAAGATCATTCAAATACAACAGCGATTGAAAACGGCCATGTATAGTGACCCGAACTTTTCCATGTTTATATATATTAAATGAAATTGTTATTTACATGATTAAGTGTTTCCAACATGTTAAGCAATCAAACTTGTTAAGACTTGATTAATTAAAATAGGTTTCATATAGACAATTGACCACCCAAGTTGACCGGTGATTCACGAACGTTAAAACTTGTAAAAACTATATGATGTCATATATATGTGTGTATATATATATATATATATATATATATATATATATATATATATATATATATAGTTAACATGGTATTATGATAAGTAAACATATCATTAAGTATATTAACAATGAACTACATATGTAAAAACAAGACTACTAACTTGAGGATTTCGAAACGAGGCATATATGTAACGATTATCGTTGTAACGACATTTAATTGTATATATATCATATTAAGATATATTAATACATCATAATATCATGATAATGTAATAATTTAACATCTCTTTAGATATAATAAACAATGGGTTAACAACATTTAACAAGATCGTTAACCTAAAGGTTTCAAAACAACACTTACATGTAACGACTAACGATGACTTAACGACTCAGTTAAAATGTATATACATGTAGTGTTTTAATATGTATTCATACACTTTTGAAAGACTTCAAGACATTTATCAAAGTACTTCTACTTAACAAAAATGCTTACAATTATATCCTCATTCATTTTCATCAACAATTTTACTCGTATGCTCTCGTATTCGTACTCGTACAATACCCAGCTTCTAAATGTATTTACTATTGGTATATACACTCCAATGATCATATTTTAGCAGCCCTTGTGAGTCACCTAACACATATTGGAACCATCATTTGGCAACTAGCATGAAATATCTCATAAAATTACAAAAATATTAGTAATCATTCATGACTTATTTACAAGTAAACAAAATTATACATCCTTTATATCTAATCCATATACCAATGACCAAAAACACCTACTAACCCTTTCATTCTTCAATTTTCTTCATCTAATTGATCTCTCTCAAGTTCTATCTTCAAGTTCTAAGTGTTCTTCATAAATTCTATAAGTTCTAGTTTCATAAAATCAAGAATACTTCCAAGTTTGCTAGCTTACTTCCAATCTTGTAAAGTGATCATCCAACCTCAAGAAATCTTTCTTATTTACAGTAAAATATCTTTCTAATACAAAGTAATACTCATATTCAAACTTTAATTCAATTTCTATAACTATAACAATCTTATTTCGAGTGGAAATCTTACTTGAACTTGTTTTCGTGTCATGATTCTGCTTCAAGAACTTTCAAGCCATCCAAGGATCCTTTGAAGCTAGATCTATTTTTCGCATTTTCAGTAGGTTTACCTACTAAAATTAAGATAGTAATTATGTTCATAACATCATTCGATTCATACGTATAAAACTATCTTATTCGAAGATTTAAACTTGTAATTACTAGAACATAGTTTAGTTAATTCTAAACTTGTTCGCAAATAAAGTTAATCCTTCTAACTTGAATTTTAAAATCAACTAAACACATGTTCTATATCTATATGATATTCTAACTTAATGATTTAAAACCTGGAAACACGAAAAACACCGTAAAACCGGATATATGCCGTCGTAGTAACACCGCGGGCTGTTTTGGGTTAGTTAATTAAAAACTATGATAAACTTTGATTTAAAAGTTGTTATTCTGGGAAAATTATTTTTCTTATGAACATGAAACTATATCCAAAAATTATGGTTAAACTCAAAGTGGAAGTATGTTTTCCAAAATGGTCATCTAGACGTCGTTCTTTCGACTGAAATGACTACCTTTATAAAAATGACTTGTAACCTGTATTTCTAACTATAAACTTATACCTTTTATGTTTAGATTCATAAAATTAAGTTCAATATGAAACCATAGCAACTTGAAACACTCAAAACGGATTTAAAACGAAGAAGTTATGGGTAAAACAAGATTGGATAATTTTTCTTGTTGTAGCTACGTGAAAATTGGTAACAAATCTATATTAATCATATCCTAGCTAACTCATATTGTATTATACATGTATTCTAATATATTATATAATCTTGGGATACCATAGACACGAATACAATGTTTTGACATATCATATCGACCCATCTATATATATATTTCGGAACAACCATAGACACTCTATATGCAGTAATGTTGGAGTTAGCTATACAGGGTTGAGGTTGATTCCAAAATATTATATATACTTTGAGTTGTGATCTAGCCTGAGGCTTGTATACACGAGGTCGTGGATTGATTCAAGATAATATATATTGCTTTATTTTTCTGTACATCTAACTGTGAACAACTAGTTGTAGGTTACTAACGAGGACAGCTGACTTAATAAACTTAAAACAACAAAACGTATTAAAAATGTTGTAAATATATTTTGAACATACTTTGATATATATGTACATATTTGTTATAGGTTCGTGAATCGACCAGTGGCCAAGTCTTACTTCCCGACGAAGTAAAAATATGTGAAAGTGAGTTATAGTCCTACTTTTAAAATCTAATATTTTGGGATGAGAATACATGCAGTTTTATAAATGTTTTACAAAATAGACACAAGTAAATGATTTTTATCTCTATGTATGGGATGTATATTGAAATATGAAATCTTGTGGTCTATTATTACGATTTGATAAATATAGGTTAAACCTATAACTCATCAACATTTTTGTTGACGTTTAAAGCATGCTTATTCTTAGGTGATTATTAAGAGTTTTCGCTGTTGCATGCTATTATATGGACAAGATTTGGTGTCAGCATGTTTGTATAATATTGTTTAAAACTGCATTCAAGATTTATTTTGTTGTAACATATTAATATTTGTAAACCAATATGTATTGGTAGTGTGTAAGTGTGATATTTGTTAGATTATCATTTCTGGATAATCTAAGTGGTGTCTTGTTAACCTTGTCGATAAAATAAAGGTTATGGTTTGTTTTAAAAACGAATGCAGTCTTTGAAAAACGTCTCATATAGATGTCAAAACCTCGCAACGAAATCAATTATTATGGAACGTTTATAATCAATATGAACGGGACATTTCAGTTGGTATCCGAGCGTTGGTCTTAGAGAACCAGAATTTTTGCATTAGTGTGTCTTACCGAGTTTGTTAGGATGCATTAGTGAGTCTGGACTTCGACCATGTTTTTCT
Organism: Rutidosis leptorrhynchoides; assembly: GCF_046630445.1. Classification (NCBI taxonomy): domain Eukaryota; kingdom Viridiplantae; phylum Streptophyta; class Magnoliopsida; order Asterales; family Asteraceae; genus Rutidosis; species Rutidosis leptorrhynchoides. Next base: position 641,326,439 of record NC_092333.1, on the reverse strand, counting down.
TCAAAAAACAATTGCTTAACTTTTTTGTTGGAAACTATATATTATTAACATGTAAATATTATGTGATATATTAATCTCTTAACGTGTTTTATATTGTGTGATAGATGTCTACCTCTAGTACAAATTCCATCGACTCACCTAATAATAATGAAGAGTCGAATATACTTTGGGAAGATTCACAAATTCCCGAAGAGGAACCGGAAGAAGAGGAACCGGAAGAGGAGGAACCGGAAGAGGAAGAATCGGAAGAAGAAGAGGTTCCGGAGGAAGAAATATTGATATCTACATTAAATCGTTTAAATAAAAGAAAATCCTCAACCAACGGACCAAAGTCAATAATGGTCAATGGTGTTTCCGCCGAAGAAGCAAAATATTGGGAAGATTTCCAATTTTCCGATGAATCGGATCCCGATGAGGATTCCGATGATGTTATAGAAATTACCTCGACCCAATTAAATAAAGCAAAAGAAAATAATAAGGGAAAAGGTATAAAAATAGAGAAACCTGATTCCAACCCCGATGAACTTTATATGTATCGGCAACGTCCGTATTTTCTAAAATGTAATAATAACCGGGAAGCTCTAAACCACCAGGTTTTTCTAAACCATTGTGAAAAACGACAGCTCGTATTAGGGGAGCATCATATATCCCTAGGAAATTAGCAAAACAAATCAAGTCCGAAGGAGAAGAAATGAGTGAGTCGGATTAAAGAGTTGTAATCATGTTGTGTAATATATGTAATATAGTGTGCTTGTGCTTTTTTTGATAAATGTAAAATTGCTTGTATTGTTTGTTAATTATCTTTTATGAATCTAACCCTCGTCTATTTTTACAGTATAAAAACACAAAATGGACGTTAAGGGTAAACAACCGAATATTTTAGAAGACCTACCAGAGGATATGATTGATGAAATCTTGTTTAGAGTCGGTTAGAATTCATCAGCACAATTAGTTATGGCGAAATTAACTTGTCAAACATTTGAAAGACTTTTCAGAAATGCCTTAGTTTATAAAAGGCTTTCCTTTGATAGGTGGGGTATATCACATTGGGGAGACCGTAAGTTACGCCGTGTTTTCTTTAAAGTGTTAAATGCTGGGAACCCAAATGCAATTTTTCGCTACGGGTTAAGAACCTATTTTGACTCAACATATCCCAACATAGGATTTCGTGAATTAGAAAGAGCTTCTAACATGCAACATAAAGAAGCATGTTATGCTTACGGGTTAGTGATGTTCGCTTCTCACCAAAGTGAGAAAAAGAACACCGGATTACAACTATTAAATGAAACATTCCCACAAGTGACGGACTCAGTAGTTGGGGTAAGAAACAAGGTTTTTAGATTGCTACGAGGCTGTTGGGCATTACGAAACCCTCGTCCTTTTGACGACATTACAACATGCTGCCTAGCCAATGGTCATAACGGTTACTTTCCACAAGATCAAGGATGGGAAGTCGTTTTAGTAAAACCAGAATGCATGACCTGTTTCTGGACTTATGAATTACGTGTCTTTATTGCCTTTGCTGAACAACTTGCGTATTAATTAGAATTACCTTTATAGTTGCCGTGTAACAAGTTATTATGTGCTATATTTCATCATATATGTATAATAGTGGTATTGTATGTTTGTAAAATATTGTATAAAAGTTTGAATGCAAAATATTATTGTAATAAGTTTTTCATATAGAATCGTAGTAGTTGAGTTGTATAATAGCTAGTAAGTATGAACTTAACGGGTAGGTACTACCCGAATTAAAACTATAAAATGCTAATATGAAGAAAAATCTTTTGTAAATAAGTTCATATTATGCTACGAAATACTATTGACTACTCTTAAATTCTATATGATTAACTCAATTCTTTTGGGCTATTTTTGAAGGAAATGGCACCGGCGACTCGTCAGAATTTGAACATGAGCGAAGAAGACTTCCGTGTTTTCCTTGCAGCAAACATAGCCGCAGTACAGGTTGCGATGCAAAATAACAATAACTCTGGATCTAGCAGTGGAACTAATTCCACAAGAAATCGTGTAGGATGCTCCTACAAAGAATTCACTGCCTGCAAACCTTTAGAATTTGATGGAACCGAAGGACCAATTGGATTGAAACGGTGGACTGAGGAGGTTGAATTGGTGTTTGCCATAAGTAAGTGTACTGAAGAGGACAAAGTTAAGTATGCTACGCATACCTTCACAGGTACTGCGTTAACGTGGTGGAACACCTATCTTGAACAGGTAGGACAAAATGCTGCTTACGCACTACCGTGGTCGGCATTCAAGCAATTGATGAACGAGCAGTACCGTCCTAGAAACGAAGTCAATAAGCTCAAGGTAGAACTTAGAGAGTTACAAACACAAGGATTCGACATTACCACATATGAACGACGATTACAGAGTTGTGCCTATTGTGTCCGGGAGCGTTTGAAGATGAAGAAGAGAAGATCGACGCGTTTGTAAAAGGGTTACCAGTAAGGATTCAAGAAGATGTGAGTTCACATGAGCCCGCTTCCATACAGAAGGCAAGTCGAATGGCTCATAAACTCATAAATCAGATTGAGGGGAGAATTAAAGAACAGGCGGTCGAAGAAGCCAACACGAAACAACTCAAGAGGAAGTGGGAGGAAAACGGTGACAAGAGTCACCAGTACAACAACAATACAATTACAACAACAATCGCAACAATAACCGCAATCCTAACAATAACTACAACAAACGTCCCAACAACTACAACAACCGTTTCAACAACAATAACAATCCCAACAACAACCTCAATAACAATAAACAACAGAAACAACCATGCTGCAGGTGTGCAGAGTACCATCCGAATGTGTTTTGCACAACAGTTTACACCAAGTGTAAGAGAAGTGGTCATGGCGCAGCAAAATGTGAGATTTACGGACCAAAGAACAACAAAAATAAAGAAACAAATAAGGTCGGAACAAATAATGCCGACGTAGTTTGTTATAAATGTGGAAAACCGGGCCACATTATTAGAAATTGCCCAAACCAAGGGAATACTAATGGGCAAGGCCGCGAAAGAGTTTTCAATATTAATGCAGCAGAAGCGCAGGAAGATCCGAAGCTTGTTACGGGTACGTTTCTTCTTGATAATACATCTGATTATGTTTTATTTGATTCGGGTGTGGATAGAAGCTATATGAGTAGAGATTTTTGTGCTAAATTAAGTTGCCCATTGACGCCTTTGGATAGTAAATTTTTACTCGAATTAGCAAACGGTAAATTAATTTCAGCAGATAATATATGTCGGGATAGAGAAATTAAACTGGGAGATGAAACGTTTAAAATTGATTTAATACCAGTCGAGTTAGGGAGTTTTGATGTAATAATTGGCATGGACTGGTTGAAAAAGGTGAGAGCAGAGGTCGTTTGTTACAAAAATGCGATTCGCATTATGCGTGAAAAAGAAAAACCTTTAATGGTGTATGGAGAAAAGAATAATGCGAAATTAAATCTTATTAGTAGTTTGAAGGCGCAAAAACTAATAAGAAAAGGTTGTTACGTCATTCTAGCAAATCAAGGAAGTTAAACCTGAAGAAAAGAACATCAGTGATGTTCCCGTCGCAAAAGAATTTCCCGATGTATTTTCGAAAGAATTACCAGGATTACCCCCACATCGATCCGTTGAATTTCAAATAGATCTTATACCAGGAGCTGCACCAATAGCTCGTGCTCCATACAGACTCGCACCCAGCGAAATGAAAGAATTACAAAGTCAGTTACAAGAACTTTTAGAGCGTGGTTTTGTGATGACCCGGGAATTTCCGACCAAATTTAAACTTAATATTATATGATTTCGACACGATAAGCAATGTATGTAATGTTGAGTCTAGAAGATTAAGAAACGATGTTCATATATTCATTTGACCTTTGACTATTCTCGACGATTCACGAACAAATGATTATAAATGAATATGTATATATATGATTTTTGTACACAATTAACACACTATGTATATTGTATTAAGTACTAGAATATGTTATATGAATATTACATAATTAATAATAAGTAATGTTAATCTATTATATATAAATACAAATTAAAATGTAGTTACTATATTAATGAATATTACTTGCATTACTAACATCAATATCAGTATTATTTATATCATTAATTTAACACAAAATATATAAAAAAATGAGATTTTTGCAAGCATAAATTGTTATATCAATAATATTAGTACTACTCTCATTATTAACATTAATATTAATTTTGGTATTATTATTTGTATTACTAATAATAATATTATTATTGTTATAAATTTAGAAGTTATTATTATCAATATTTTAATTATTTATAACATTATTAGTACTATTATTAATATTATCATTAATATTATGATTATTGTATTATTAGTATTTTTATTATTATTATTACAAATATTAAGGGAATTTTATTTATTAATATATTTATTAATAAATTAATCCGTATGATATATATTATCAAATATAAACGCGTTCAATCAGTTCCTTTATTTATTCATTTAATTTTTTTTTTCCTAAACCTCTGTAATGACCCGCATTTTTCCGATCATTCTATACTTATAAGATTAATATTTACATAAATTAAACTTACCAACATGATAAGCAATCCAAATTGTTGAGAATTATGTTTTGAAAAGAGTTTTACACAACGTTTGACCGTCTAGTTGACCGATGATATCACGAACTATATAACATATGATAATTATACGTTTGTGTATATATATGTATATATACATATTTAACATGATCTAAGAATGTTGTAATATCTCATTTTGTATTAATAACAATAAGTTATAAGTATATTTTGAAACTACTAACTTAAGTTTTCAAAACGATAATCATACGTAACGTTATTTGACATAAATACTTATGACCTATAATGTTTATACATATATCGTATATGTAATGTATTTAATCACTTTTTAAGGACTTAAATACATAAAACAATATAAGTGTATTCACAAAAGATAGCTATATTTGAATTCTCATTCCATTTTTCACAAGATTTCTATACGTATATCTAGAGTATATGTACTCGTATCATACCTAGCTTCTATACGTATTTACTATTAGTATATACACATCAAATCACCACCTAACTAGCCATTATTACTGCCCTAGATGAGAGGTAATTAGAATTTGGAAGTTTGTTGACTAATTTCACAAAATAACAACTTGAAAATCTTGTCCATGTTTCCCATGAAAAACGTTTTTTTAAGGCTTTATATACTCCATCCATTTTCAATCTTTACTACCTCATTTTCTCTAAACAAAACACAATCTTAAGAACCTTAAGTGTTCATCATAATTCCAGCAAGATACCATGAATATCTAGCTTCAAAAACATCACTTAATCACCATAATAAAACCCTTACAAAAACACTTCAAGAATCCTTTCAAGAACACAAGTTTACTTCCAATCTTTCATCCAATTCCATCACCCTTTTGGTTCTAGGTTCTTACTCCTCTTTTACAGCAACCTTGTCCAAGGAACTTGAGGTAGTAACTATGTTCATAACCTTATTCGATTCATATATATATAGCTATCTTATTTTGTGGTATAAAATTTTAACAACAAGAACATAGTTTGAATGTTTTCAAACTTGTTTGCAAACTAAATAGATCCTTCTAACTTAACTTTTAAAATACTTCAAGACCTGTAATATATCTTAAATATATGCTAATTTAACAAGGTTTAACTTGGTTTTTCAAAGAACACCTTAAAAACTGTTTTTACGACGTCGGAGTGTAACCGGGGGCTGTTTTGGGTTGGATAATTACAAACCATCTTAAACTTTGAATTGGAGGTTTATTTTCTGGAAAAATGATTTTTACTATGAATATGTTAACGCATAAAAATTTTATGATTTAACTCAAAGTATAAGTATTTTTAGAAAAATAATCATTTAAGGTTGTTTACATGATGAAAAATGATTAACTTCATAAGTTTCACTAAAGTTTGACCTATGACCTGTGATTTCGAATACAAACTAAGGTATTTACAGTTCATATTCTTAAAGAAGGACTCGATCCAAGGAAGTGGCAAGTTGAATCAACGAAAACGGAGTTGTAACGAAGAAACTATGACCAAAACAAGATCGGATATCTAAGACTAGTTTAGCTACGAAAATAATTGGAGAAAATTAAATAAATCACATCTTTTTAAAATAACATGATATTTTATATATATGTACTCATAATTTAATTTTATATGGTTCAGGATCACCCGTAAACAATACGAGAAGATTAATCATAAGATCCCATGATTGTACGCAACACGTCATTTGACAACACCGGTACTTTATGTACGCAACACGTCATTTGACAACACCGGTACCGTGGGTCAAGATTAATCTCGACCAATACATATACGATGGGGGTTTTTATTTATTTCATTGGGGGTTTATTAAACACCTAAAAATGAACCATTAAAATTGAATTACTAACATCGGACTGCTAACTACGGACTAAGGAATTATTAAAAGTATTAAAAGTATTATAAGTATATATATGTGACGTTTGTTTAAAAAGAAAAGGTATTGATATATTATATATGGATAGGTTCGTGATATCAATCGGAGACCAAGTCAAAATTACATATCTTCAAGACGAAAGTGAGTATATAGTCCCACTTTTAAACTCTAAATATTTACGGATGAGAATACATGTATTTTATGTTTTACGATATGGACACAAGTAACTGAAAAATATATTCTACGTTGAGTTGTACCACTGGCATACTTCCCTGTAGCTTGGTAACTGTTATTTACAGCGGTATTGTAAATGCGAATCCTGTTGATAGATCTATCGGGCCTGACAACCCCAACCGAACTGGACGACCAGTATTCAACGGTTGCACAGTACTTCGTTTCGTGACTACACTTGGTACGGTGTAGTAAGATTTCATAATAAAGGGAATATGCGATGTGATTAAATGTTAAGTATGGTTACCAAGTGCTCAACCACTTAGAATATTTTTATTAAAACGTTTATATATGAAATCTTGTGGTCTATATATATATTGCTGCCGGCATTAAACCTATATCTCACCAACTTTATGTTGACGTTTTAAACATGTCTATTCTCAGGTGATAATTAGAAGCTTCCGCTGCAACATGTTGAATTTAAACAAGATCTTGAGTATGCATATTTGTGTCAAAAATAAAACTGCATATCGGAGGATTTGTAATGTAAAATATGCTAGAAATCGTATTGTTATCATCACATGTAAAGTTTGTAAGTCTAAGATTATCGCTAAACGATAATCATCTTTTTATTGTCTAAAGCTTGTATTAAAATAAGAGTTATGGTTTGTAATGTAAAATAAATGCAGTTGTTCTTTTAAAAATGTCGCATATAGAGGTCAATACCTCGCAATGAAATCATACGTTATCTAACTCGTTCTTATGGTTAAGGACGGGTTATGACATGTGGTATCAGAGCGGTGGTCTTAGCGAACCAGGTTTGCATTAGTGTGTCTAACTGATAAGTCGTTAGGATACATTAGTAAGTCTGGACTTTGACCGGGTCTGATTTAAAAACCATTGCTTATCATTGTTGGTTAAAATTTATATGTAAATATTATGTAGTACTAATGGGTTAGTTGTTGTGTGATAGATGTCGGGCTCAAAACTTGTTATCACATTCAGCGACTCCCAATCAGAATCTTCAGATGGTGTTCCAGTCATTAACCTATCCGATGACGAAAATAATATCTTTGGGGAAGACTCACAAATTCTGGATGAACCGACTATAGAGAACCCGGAAAGTGAACCCGAGGAGGAAAGTGAACCCGAGGAGGAAAGTGAACCCGAGGAGGAAAGTGAACCCGAGGAAGAAATACAGGAAATTACAAAAGACGAGTTCGAACTAGGAAAGAAACGAAAGGCTAATGAATTAGAAAATTCAAATCCCGAGTTTAGTAAGGATGATGTGGCACCAACTCCACTAGACACTACCACCCCTATTCCCGCTATTCCTATTCATTCTATCCCGGCATCCAGTTCTTTAGTCCCACAGCCAAAATATAGGCAGACAGCCAGGATAAGCGTTAAGCGATTCTTTGAACCTAAACGTCCTAGAAAATAGACCAAACGATGCGCTGCCGTATTAAACCATGGGATCATATAATGTTTTGTATAATATTATTAGTGTGGTTTGTTTAATGTTCGATGTAAGATAAGCATATGTAAAATAGTGAAGTGTGAAATGCAATAATTTTCCATGGTTAAGTATTATTTAGATGGTAGTAATTGATTCTGTACTAAGCTATTAAGTATGGACATTAACGGGTAGGTACTACCCTAGATATAATTATAAAACGCTAATAAGAAGAAAAGGCTTTTATAATAATACCTGGTTCATATTATTAATAAGCTATAATGTACTGTAAATATACACTACATCTATAATATTCCATGTGAATAATTATTTTCTTTTCATTCTTATAGAAGAATATGGCGCGATTGAACCGAATGACGGAACAAGAAATCCAGGAACTCATCAATCAGCGAGTGAACGACAGAATGTTATGGGTCGAGGCTGCAAGAGGTGCTGCAGTTAACCCAAATCCTCGTGTGGGGTGCACTTACAAAACTTTTCAAGCTTGCAGGCCCTCATCATTCAGTGGAACAGAAGGACCGATCGGTTTAACCCGGTGGATAGAAAAGATGGAGACTGTGTTTAAAATCAGTGGTTGTGTTGAAAAGGACATGACCAAGTATGCATCGTGCACTTTACAAGATAGTGCACTCACGTGGTGGAAAAATTATGTGAAGGCTGTAGGAGGAGATGTAGCTTATGATACTCCGTGGGAAGAATTCAAAACAATGTTAATCAACGAATATTGTCCAAGGAACGAGGTTAGGAAGTTGGAAGATGAGTTACGAAGTCTGAAGGTTATTGGTACTGAAATCACCAACTACAATCAGCGATTCATGGAATTAGTTTTGCTATGTCCTGAATTGGTTCCAACCGAAGAACGGAAGATTGAAATGTACAAAGATGGTTTGCCCAAAAAGGTCAAGGCAAATGTTACAGCATCGAAACCCAAGACAATTCATGAAGCTATAACCATGGCAAACGAGCTAATGGATCAGGTCATCATGGATAAGAAAGTATCCAATACTGATGTGAAGGTATCATGTAACAAAAGAAAGTGGAATGGAAATTATGATCGAGGTAACCAACAACAATCTTTTAAGAAACAAGAAAACACGCAAGGTGCGGGTAGTGGTTTAAGCTTTGGTTATAAAGGACAAAATCCTTTATGCAACCGATGCCACAAACATCACTCTGGTTACTGTAATGTGGTATGCAACAAATGTAATCGAAAGGGTCATCTTGCTGAAGATTGTAGGGCTCTCGTTACAAATACAAATGGTACCAAGACTCCTGCCACCAATGCAAATAGAACTGCTTTGGCTACCATTACTTGTTTTGGGTGTGGAAAACAAGGTCACTATAAGAGCCAGTGCCCGAATCCAGAGAAGAATATCGGACCTGCACGTGGGAGAGCATTTGTTATTAATGCTAGAGAGGCATGTGAAGACCCGGAGCTTGTTACGGGTACGTTTACCATTAATAACTTATCCGCATCTATTATATTTGATACTGGTGCTGATAGAAGTTACGTGTGTAGAGACTTTCACGCTAAATTGAATTGTTCATCATTACCTCTAGATGCTAAGTACATGATTGAGTTAGCTAATGGTAAACTAATTAAAGCCGATAAAATTTGCCGTGATTGTAAAATAAATTTAGCCGGAGAAACATTTAAGATTGATTTGATACCCGTAGAATTAGGAAGTTTTGATGTAATAATCGGCATGGACTGGATGTCCAAAATAGGAGCTGAAGTTGTGTGCGCCAAGAAGGCAATTCGCATTCCTCGTAAGGATAAAACGCCAGTAATGATTTATGGAGAGAAGGGTAACTCAAAGCTAAAACTCATTAGTTATTTGAAAGCTCATAAGTGCTTGAAGAAAGGGTGCTATGCTATCTTAGCACATGTTAATAAAGTCTAAAAGAAAGAAAAAGAGAAGTGCATCAATGACGAGCCTGTGGCAAGAGATTTTCCTGAAGTATTTCCGGAAGAGTTGCCGGGATTACCTCCATTTAGATCTGTAGAATTTCAAATAGATCTTGTACCAGGAGCTGCACCGGTTGCCCGTGCTCCATATAGACTTGCACCGTCCGAGTTAAAAGAACTTCAGAGTCAGTTAAAAGAATTACTGGATCGTGGATTCATACGACCAAGTACTTCACCGTGGGGAGCTCCAATTTTATTCGTCAAGAAGAAAGACGGATCTTTCCGAATGTGTATAGATTATCGTGAATTAAATAAGTTAACTATCAAGAATCGGTATCCACTACCGAGAATTGACGACTTATTTGATCAACTCCAAGGATCATGTGTGTACTCGAAAATTGACCTAAGATCGGGCTATCATCAATTACGTGTCAAAGAAGAAGATATACCGAAAACTGCTTTTCGGACACGCTACGGTCATTACGAATTTTTGGTCATGCCGTTTGGATTGACGAATGCGCCAGCTGTATTCATGGACCTCATGAATCGAGTTTGTAGTCCATATTTAGATAAGTTTGTTATCGTTTTCATTGATGATATTCTTATCTATTCCAAGAGTGAGCAAGATCATGAGCAGCATTTAAGGTTGATATTAGAGTTGTTAAGAAAAGAACAGCTATATGCTAAATTTTCTAAATGTGCTTTCTGGTTGAAAGAAGTGCAATTTCTTGGCCACGTTGTTAGTAGCAAAGGAATTTAGGTTGATCCAGCAAAAATTGAAGCCATTGAAAAATGGGAGACTCCTAAGACACCAATGCAGATACGCCAATTTTTGGGTTTAGCCGGTTATTATAGAAGGTTTATTCAAGATTTTTCCCGAATAGCTAAGCCGTTGACAGCGTTAACGCAAAAAGGGAAGAAATATGAATGGACTTCTGAGCAGGAGAGTGCATTTCAATTACTGAAAAAGAAGTTGACTACGGCGCCTATTTTATCGTTACCAGAAGGGAACGATGATTTTGAAATATATTGTGACGCTTCGCGACAAGGTTTTGGTTGCGTTCTTATGCAACGGAAGAAAGTTATTGCATACGCATCCCGACAATTAAAGATTCACGAGCGGAATTATACGACGCATGATCTAGAACTGGGAGCAGTCGTGTTTGCATTGAAGATATGGAGACACTACTTATATGGGGTTAAATGCACTGTGTTTACTGATCATAAAAGCCTTCAACATATTTTCGATCAAAAACAGCTGAACATGAGGCAACGTAGGTGGGTTGAGTTAATAAATGACTATGATTGTGAAATTCGTTATCATCCCGAGAAAGCGAACGTGGTGGCCGACGCTCTAAGCAGAAAGGAACGAGAACCAATTCGAGTACGAGCGATGAACATAAAAATTCGCATGAATCTCAACTCACAAATCAAAGAAGTTCAACGAGAAGCACTTACTAAAGAAAATATAGGAAATGAAATAATGAAGAAGTATGAGAAGCAACTCGTTATACGGGAAGATGGAATTCGATATTTTGCAAACCGTATTTGGGTACCGAAGTTGGGTGGATTAAGGAAGTTGATATTGAATGAGGCACATAAGAAAAGATACTCGATACATTCTGGAGTTGGAAAGATGTACCAAGATCTTAAGACACATTATTGGTGGCCTAATTTAAAGACAGACGTTGCAACATATGTTGGGGAATGTTTAACTTGTTCCAAAGTCAAAGCTGAACACCAGAAGCCGTCAGGGTTACTTCAACAACCAGAAATCCCAGAATGGAAATGGGATGGTATTACCATGGATTTCATCACGAAGTTACCAAAGACTGCCTGGGGATACGACACCATTTGGGTGATTGTTGATCGTCTCACCAAGTCTGCACATTTCTTGCCTATAAAGGAAACGGATAGAATGAGAAACTATTACGATTGTATATAAAGGAAGTTGTTTCAAGGCATGGAATACCTATTTCCATTATATCCGATCGTGATAGTAGATTTACATCAAAGTTCTGGAAATCACTACAGGAGGCCCTAGGAACTCGTTTGGATATGAGTACCGCGTATCATCCGCAAACTGACGGGCAGAGTGAAAGAACGATTCAGACTCTTGAAGACATGCTCAGGGCATGTGTGATCGATTTTGGAAACGGATGGGATAAATATCTACCATTAGCAGAATTCTCGTATAATAATAGTTATCATGCGAGCATTAAAGCTGCGCCATTCGAAGCATTGTACGGAAGGAAGTGTAGATCTCCTATTTGTTGGAATGAAGTAGGAGATCGACAATTAACTGGTCCCGAGATCATACACGAAACGACTGAGAAGATAGTACAAATCAAGGAGAGATTGAAAACAGCCCGTAGTCGCCAAAAGAGCTACGCCGATGTTCGAAGGAAACCATTAGAGTTTCAGATCGGTGACATGGTTATGTTAAAGGTGTCACCGTGGAAAGGTGTAATACGCTTCGGAAAAAGGGGTAAACTGAACCCAAGATATGTAGGCCCGTTCAAGATTATCGAACGCATTGGACCGGTAGCTTATCGACTCGAGTTACCACAACAACTCACCGGAGTACATAATACATTTCACGTCTCAAACCTTAAGAAGTGTCTTGCAAAGGAAGATCTCACCATTCCTCTTGAAGAAATCCATGTCGACGAGAAACTACAATTCATCGAAGAACCAATCGAAATCATGGATCGTGAAGTTAAACGGCTCAAGCAGAGCAACATACCGATCGTTAAGGTTCGTTGGAATGCTCGAAGGGGTCCTGAGTTTACTTGGGAACGAGAGGATCAGATGAAACAAAAGTATCCACACTTGTTTCTCGATGACGCAAAATAGGTACAATTTTAAAATTTCGGGACGAAATTTATTTAACGGGTAGGTACTGTAATGACCCGCATTTTTCCGATCATTCTATACTTATAAGATTAATATTTACATAAATTAAACTTACCAACATGATAAGCAATCCAAATTGTTGAGAATTATGTTTTGAAAAGAGTTTTACACAACGTTTGACCGTCTAGTTGACCGATGATATCACGAACTATATAACATATGATAATTATACGTTTGTGTATATATATGTATATATACATATTTAACATGATCTAAGAATGTTGTAATATCTCATTTTGTATTAATAACAATAAGTTATAAGTATATTTTGAAACTACTAACTTAAGTTTTCAAAACGATAATCATACGTAACGTTATTTGACATAAATACTTATGACCTATAATGTTTATACATATATCGTATATGTAATGTATTTAATCACTTTTTAAGGACTTAAATACATAAAACAATATAAGTGTATTCACAAAAGATAGCTATATTTGAATTCTCATTCCATTTTTCACAAGATTTCTATACGTATATCTAGAGTATATGTACTCGTATCATACCTAGCTTCTATACGTATTTACTATTAGTATATACACATCAAATCACCACCTAACTAGCCATTATTACTGCCCTAGATGAGAGGTAATTAGAATTTGGAAGTTTGTTGACTAATTTCACAAAATAACAACTTGAAAATCTTGTCCATGTTTCCCATGAAAAACGTTTTTTTAAGGCTTTATATACTCCATCCATTTTCAATCTTTACTACCTCATTTTCTCTAAACAAAACACAATCTTAAGAACCTTAAGTGTTCATCATAATCCCAGCAAGATACCATGAATATCTAGCTTCAAAAACATCACTTAATCACCATAATAAAACCCTTACAAAAACACTTCAAGAATCCTTTCAAGAACACAAGTTTACTTCCAATCTTTCATCCAATTCCATCACCCTTTTGGTTCTAGGTTCTTACTCCTCTTTTACAGCAACCTTGTCCAAGGAACTTGAGGTAGTAACTATGTTCATAACCTTATTCGATTCATATATATATAGCTATCTTATTTTGTGGTATAAAATTTTAACAACAAGAACATAGTTTGAATGTTTTCAAACTTGTTTGCAAACTAAATAGATCCTTCTAACTTAACTTTTAAAATACTTCAAGACCTGTAATATATCTTAAATATATGCTAATTTAACAAGGTTTAACTTGGTTTTTCAAAGAACACCTTAAAAACTGTTTTTACGACGTCGGAGTGTAACCGGGGGCTGTTTTGGGTTGGATAATTACAAACCATCTTAAACTTTGAATTGGAGGTTTATTTTCTGGAAAAATGATTTTTACTATGAATATGTTAACGCATAAAAATTTTATGATTTAACTCAAAGTATAAGTATTTTTAGAAAAATAATCATTTAAGGTTGTTTACATGATGAAAAATGATTAACTTCATAAGTTTCACTAAAGTTTGACCTATGACCTGTGATTTCGAATACAAACTAAGGTATTTACAGTTCATATTCTTAAAGAAGGACTCGATCCAAGGAAGTGGCAAGTTGAATCAACGAAAACGGAGTTGTAACGAAGAAACTATGACCAAAACAAGATCGGATATCTAAGACTAGTTTAGCTACGAAAATAATTGGAGAAAATTAAATAAATCACATCTTTTTAAAATAACATGATATTTTATATATATGTACTCATAATTTAATTTTATATGGTTCAGGATCACCCGTAAACAATACGAGAAGATTAATCATAAGATCCCATGATTGTACGCAACACGTCATTTGACAACACCGGTACTTTATGTACGCAACACGTCATTTGACAACACCGGTACCGTGGGTCAAGATTAATCTCGACCAATACATATACGATGGGGGTTTTTATTTATTTCATTGGGGGTTTATTAAACACCTAAAAATGAACCATTAAAATTGAATTACTAACATCGGACTGCTAACTACGGACTAAGGAATTATTAAAAGTATTAAAAGTATTATAAGTATATATATGTGACGTTTGTTTAAAAAGAAAAGGTATTGATATATTATATATGGATAGGTTCGTGATATCAATCGGAGACCAAGTCAAAATTACATATCTTCAAGACGAAAGTGAGTATATAGTCCCACTTTTAAACTCTAAATATTTACGGATGAGAATACATGTATTTTATGTTTTACGATATGGACACAAGTAACTGAAAAATATATTCTACGTTGAGTTGTACCACTGGCATACTTCCCTGTAGCTTGGTAACTGTTATTTACAGCGGTATTGTAAACGCGAATCCTGTTGATAGATCTATCGGGCCTGACAACCCCAACCGAACTGGACGACCAGTATTCAACGGTTGCACAGTACTTCGTTTCGTGACTACACTTGGTACGGTGTAGTAAGATTTCATAATAAAGGGAATATGCGATGTGATTAAATGTTAAGTATGGTTACCAAGTGCTCAACCACTTAGAATATTTTTATTAAAACGTTTATATATGAAATCTTGTGGTCTATATATATATTGCTGCCGGCATTAAACCTATATCTCACCAACTTTATGTTGACGTTTTAAACATGTCTATTCTCAGGTGATAATTAGAAGCTTCCGCTGCAACATGTTGAATTTAAACAAGATCTTGAGTATGCATATTTGTGTCAAAAATAAAACTGCATATCGGAGGATTTGTAATGTAAAATATGCTAGAAATCGTATTGTTATCATCACATGTAAAGTTTGTAAGTCTAAGATTATCGCTAAACGATAATCATCTTTTTATTGTCTAAAGCTTGTATTAAAATAAGAGTTATGGTTTGTAATGTAAAATAAATGCAGTTGTTCTTTTAAAAATGTCGCATATAGAGGTCAATACCTCGCAATGAAATCATACGTTATCTAACTCGTTCTTATGGTTAAGGACGGGTTATGACAACCTCTGCTCGTGACATTACTTGTAGCTATCACCAACCCTACCTTGAAGACTTGGAGCAATTAATTTTGGAAGTTAACATAAACCACACCTAACAAATCCTCATCTACAAACTGTTAAAGCAATTGGGTTCTTTTATTTATAAAATGTTTTTTTTATTATTTCTCTCGTTCAGCCATAACCGAAACCAATTAATCTTCAAAATGATTCGAATCAAATTGGAGAAAAGTAAAATTGCAGATACCTTGCAATTCATCTCGTGAACGTGTGTGATTAATCTCAGGTCTCAATTTTATAAACTGTGAACGAATGGTTGAGTCAAAGCTTTTGGTTATTAAAAGTCAAACTTTGTTCATCGAAAAATTCGGGTTCAAAACGATGTTACAGGTACAATTGAGGTTACAGATAGTTTTTAAGAGTGATTTGAAATCTTTTTCATGTAGGAATTTTCAACTAAAAAGCTCTCCAAATTCGAAATCATTTTTTTTTGTTTAAACTACGCTGCATCAGCAGCCTTTTTTTTTAATTTCGTTTTTTTCTTCTTTTGTGCTAATCAAACTAGTTACATAAAATTGTTCTTATGATGATTATTGAATCCAAAATTCGAGTTTGTATTTGTTGTAAAATTAAAAATGGTGATAAGTCGACTTGCAATTAGGAAGAAGAAGGGAAAAACAGATTACTCGGGTTAAATAATTTCTGTTGCGTTTTAATTCAGAAAAAGGAAAAGGGGTGGAGTGGTCATGGGAGTTTATGGGTTAGCGAGAGGTCTCGGGTTCGAGCCCGGTTCGTGGCATATCTTCTTTTTAGATAAAGCTTTTAGGGGTATATACTCTTACTTATATTTCCATTATTATTATTATTATTATTATTATTATTATTATTATTATTATTATTATTATTATTATTATTATTATTATTATTATTATTATTATTATTATTATTATTATTATTATTATTATAATTATTATTATTATTATTATTATTATTATTATTATTATTATTATTATTATTAATATTGTTATTATTATTATGGTTATTATTTTATTAATGTTATTATCAATTATTATTATTATTATTATTGTTATTATTAGGTTAATTATTATTATTATTATTAACCATTATAACATGATTATTAATATGGTCAATATTGTTATCATTATTACTATCACTAAGTATTATTGTATTATTATTATTATCATAATACAAATTATTATTATCGATAGTATTATCATAAAATTATTATTGATTTTTATAATTTTAATGTTACTATCTTTATGATAAAAGGGTTTATTATTATTATCATTATAAAAATATTACAAATTAATATCATCTTCGTAAATATTAGTAGTAGTATCTTTCTGTAAATAATAGGAACGTTAATATTAACATAAGTACCAATATTGAATTATTATATGAATTATTATTACGGAATTACTAAAATCAATATTATAACTATCATTAATAGTAGAATTAATACTTTTCACAAATATTATTGTTAATATCACTATTATTATCACTAATAGAGTTATTATTAACATTACTACCTTTACTAATAATATTAAGTATTAACACTGTTATAAATTTTGCCATTTCTAAGATTATGATAATACTACTATTATTACTATATTTTTTTTTTACAAACAAATAATATATACATATATAAAAATATATTTAATACATATAACATAACGAAAAGTAATATATTATATAACAAAATAAATATATGAAACATATATATATTATTAAAATAAAAAGTATATAACTAATAAATTTATATATATATATATATTGTCGATTACAACTATGTATATTAATAAATATACAAATGATATAGGTTCGTGAATCCGAGGCCAACCCTGCATTGTTCAATGTCGTCATGTGTATTTTTACTACAAAATACAGTAGTGTGAGTTTCATTTGCCCTTTTACTCTTTACATTTTTGGACTGAGAATACATGCGTTGCTTTTATAACTGTTTTACGAAATAGACACAAGTACTTAAAACTACATTCTATGGTTAGATTATCTAATCGAATATGCCCTTTATATTAAGTCTGGTAATCTAAGAATTAGGGAACAGACACCCTAATTGAAGCGAACTCTAAAGATAGATCTATCGGGCCCAACAAGCCCC
This sequence comes from Rutidosis leptorrhynchoides, assembly GCF_046630445.1. Taxonomy (NCBI): domain Eukaryota; kingdom Viridiplantae; phylum Streptophyta; class Magnoliopsida; order Asterales; family Asteraceae; genus Rutidosis; species Rutidosis leptorrhynchoides. The sequence continues at coordinate 641,308,465 of NC_092333.1, read as the reverse complement.
ATCCAAAGTACCGGATGCTTTAGTACTTCGAAATTTATATCATGTCCGAAGGAGGATCCCGGAATGATGGGGATATTCTTATGTGCATATTGTGAATGTCGGTTACCAGGTGTTCAATCCATATGAATGATTATTTTGTCTCTATGCATGGGACGTATATTTATGGAAATAGGAAATCTTGTGGTCTATTAAAATGATGAAAATGATTATTTATGTTAAACTAATGAACTCACCAACCTTTTGGTTGACACTTTAAAGCATGTTTATTCTCAGGTATGAAAGAAGTCTTCCGCTGTGCAATTGCTCATTTTAAAGCTATTACTTGGAATCATTCATGACATATTTCAAAAGACGTTGCATTCGAGTCGTTGAGTTCATCAAGATTATTATTAAATCAATTATAGTTAGATATATTATAAAATGGTATGCATGCCGTCAACTTTCAATGTAATGAAAGATTGTCTTTTCAAAAACGAATGCAATGCTTGTAAAATGTATCATATAGAGGTCAAGTACCTCGCGATGTAATCAACTGTTGTGAATCGTTTCTAATCAATATGGACTTCGTCCGGATGGATTAGGACGGGTCCTTTCAGTTGGTATCAGAGCGGTGGTCTTAGCGAACCAGGTCTTGCATTAGTGTGTCTAACTGATAGTTGTTTAGATGCATTAGTGAGTCCGGACTTTAACCGTGTCTGCATGTCAAAAGTTTTGCTTATCGTTTCGTGTCGAAAATTATCTGCTTATCATTCTTAGTCTAGAGACATCTTACTGCATTGATTGCATGAATCGTGTATAGACAAAATTCATATCTTAGCGTATCTGTTAATTCATATCTTAGCATATCTGTTACTGTAGACCTTGTCTGACAGATTCCGTAGAGTCCTCTGTAATTTATAAGATTTTAGTATTTTATATGCATATGTAAATTATGTATTGCAGGATACTAATCTACATCCTAAAATCTATTTCTTATCGAAAATCCTTCATCTGATCATACGAGATGAATCCCTCAACCAGTTCGAGTCCCTCAGATTCCGATAGCTATTCTGATAGTTATTTCGACAGCTATTCCGATATGAATTTCCACTCGAACTCCGAAAGCAGTATAACCAGAATGAATAAACCAATCAGCCATCCCCAATTCATCCGATGGGTTCGTAGTCGACTTAATCAATGGAGACGAGAAGAAGGCGATCCCTTCCACCAATCGAATTCACCTCTTGACAATGAACCTGAAATGTTTACTGGCGAACCTGTTCGAGACACCATTTTCTCTCTCATTTTCAAAGTATCTCATCACGATCATATACTATCTCAGATTCTAAACCTCACTCATCCGCTTGTAGTGACCCGAACTTTTCCATGTTTATATCTATTAATTGAGATTGATATTTACATGATTAAATGTTTCTAACATGTTAAGCAATCAAACTTGTTAAGACTTGATTAATTGAAATATGTTTCATATAGACAATTGACCACCCAAGTTGACCGGTGATTCACGAACGTTAAAACTTGTAAAAACTATATGATGACATATATATGGATATATATATAGTTAACATGATACTATGATAAGTAAACATATCATTAAGTATATTAACAATGAACTACATATGTAAAAACAAGACTACTAACTTAATGATTTTTAAACGAGACATATATGTAACGATTATCGTTGTAAAGACATTTAATGTATATATATATCATATTAAGAGATATTCATACATGATAATATCATGATAATATAATAATTTAAAATCTCATTTGATATTATAAACATTGGGTTAACAACATTTAACAAGATCGTTAACCTAAAGGTTTCAAAATAACACTTACATGTAACGACTAACGATGACTTAACGACTCAGTTAAAATGTATATACATGTAGTGTTTTAATATGTATTTATACACTTTTGAAAGACTTCAATACACTTATCAAAATACTTCTACTTAACAAAAATGCTTACAATTACATCCTCGTTCAGTTTCATCAACAATTCTACTCGTATGCACCCGTATTCGTACTCGTACAATACACAGCTTTTAGATGTATGTACTATTGGTATATACACTCCAATGATCAGCTATCAGCAGCCCATGTGAGTCACCTAACACATGTGGGAACCATCATTTGGCAACTAGCATGAAATATCTCATAAAATTACAAAAATATGAGTAATCATTCATGACTTATTTACATGAAAACAAAATTACATATCCTTTATATCTAATCCATACACCAACAACCAAAAACACCTACAAACACTTTCATTCTTCAATTTTCTTCATCTAATTGATCTCTCTCAAGTTCTATCTTCAAGTTCTAAGTGTTCTTCATAAATTCTACAAGTTCTAGTTACATAAAATCAAGAATACTTTCAAGTTTGCTAGCTCACTTCTAATCTTGTAAGGTGATCATCCAACCTCAAGAAATCTTTGTTTCTTACAGTAGGTTATCATTCTAATACAAGGTAATAATCATATTCAAACTTTGGTTCAATTTCTATAACTATAACAATCTTATTTCAAGTGATGATCTTACTTGAACTTGTTTTCGTGTCATGATTCTGCTTCAAGAACTTCGAGCCATCCAAGGATCCGTTGAAGCTAGATCCATTTTTCTCTTTTCCAGTAGGTTTATCTAAGGAACTTAAGGTAGTAATGATGTTCATAACATCATTCGATTCATACATATAAAGCTATCTTATTCGAAGGTTTAAACTTGTAATCACTAGAACATAGTTTAGTTAATTCTAAACTTGTTCGCAAACAAAAGTTAATCCTTCTAACTTGACTTTTAAAATCAACTAAACACATGTTCTATATCTATATGATATGCTAACTTAATGGTTTAAAACCTGGAAACACGAAAAACACCGTAAAACCGGATTTACGCCGTCGTAGTAACACCGCGGGCTGTTTTGGGTTAGTTAATTAAAAACTATGATAAAATTTGATTTAAAAGTTGTTATTCTGAGAAAATGATTTTTATTATGAATATGAAACTATATCCAAAAATTATGGTTAAACTCAAAGTGGAAGTATGTTTTCTAAAATGGTCATCTAGACGTCGTTCTTTCGACTGAAATGACTACCTTTACAAAAATGACTTGTAACTTATTTTTCGACTATAAACCTATATTTTTTCTATTCAGATTCATAAAATAGAGTTCAATATGAAACCACAGTAATTTGATTCACTCAAAACGGATTTAAAATGAAGAAGTTATGGGTAAAACAAGATTGGATAATTTTTCTCATTTTAGCTACGTGAAAATTGGTAACAAATCTATTCCAACCATAACTTAATCAACTTGTATTGTATATTATGTAATCTTGAGATACCATAGACACGTATACAATGTTTCGACCTATCATGTCGACACATCTATATATATTTCGGAACAACCATAGACACTCTATATGTGAATGTTGGAGTTAGCTATACAGGGTTGAGGTTGATTCCAAAATATATATAGTTTGAGTTGTGATCAATACTGAGATACGTATACACTGGGTCATGGATTGATTCAAGATAATATTTATCGATTTATTTCTGTACATCTAACTGTGGACAACTAGTTGTAGGTTACTAACGAGGACAGCTGACTTAATAAACTTAAAACATCAAAATATATTAAAAGTGTTGTAAATATATTTTGAACATACTTTGATATATATGTATATATTGTTATAGGTTCGTGAATCAACCAGTGGCCAAGTCTTACTTCCCGACGAAGTAAAAATCTGTGAAAGTGAGTTATAGTCCCACTTTTAAAATCTAATATTTTTGGGATGAGAATACATGCAGGTTTTATAAATGATTTACAAAATAGACATAAGTACGTGAAACTACATTCTATGGTTGAATTATCGAAATCGAATATGCCCCTTTTTATTAAGTCTGGTAATCTAAGAATTAGGGAACAGATACCCTAATTGACGCGAATCCTAAAGATAGATCTATTGGGCCTAACAAACCCCATCCAATGTACCGGATGCTTTAGTACTTCGAAATTTATATCATATCCGAAGGGTGTCCCGGAATGATGGGGATATTCTTATATATGCATCTTGTTAATGTCGGTTACCAGGTGTTCACCATATGAATGATTTTTATCTCTATGTATGGGATGTGTATTGAAATATGAAATCTTGTGGTCTATTGTTATGATTTAATATATATAGGTTAAACCTATAACTCACCAACATTTTTGTTGACGTTTAAAGCATGTTTATTCTCAGGTGAATACTAAGAGCTTCCGCTGTTGCATACTAAAATAAGGACAAGATTTGGAGTCCATGTTTGTATGATATTGTGTAAAAACTGCATTCAAGAAACTGATTTCGATGTAACATATTTGTATTGTAAACCATTATGTAATGGTCGTGTGTAAACATGATATTTTAGATTATCATTATTTGATAATCTACATAAAGCTTTTTAAACCTTTATTTATGAAATAAAGGTTATGGTTTATTTTAAAATGAATGCAGTCTTTGAAAAATGTCTCATATAGAGGTCAAAATCTCGCAACGAAATCAATTAATATGGAACGTTTTTAATCAATAAGAATGGGACATTTCAGTTGGTATCCGAGCGTTGGTTTTAGAGAACCAGAATTTTGCATTAGTGTGTCTTATCGAGTTTGTTAGGATGCATTAGTGAGTCTGGACTTCGACCGTGTTTACTTGAAAAATGATTGCTTAACAAATTTTGTTGGAAACTATATATTTTTAACATGTGAATATTATGTGATATATTAATCTCTTAACGCGTTTGATATTATGTGATAGATGTCTACCTCTAGAACAAGTCCCATTGACTCACCTAATAATAATGAAGAGTCAAATGTAAATTGGAATGATTCGTGGACTGATTCACAAGTTCCCGAAGAGGAACCGGAAGAAGAGTCGGAACCGGAAGAAGAATCGGAACCGGAAGAAGAATCGGAACCGGATGAAGAAATAGAACCGGTGGGGGAAATAATAAAACGGTTAAGTAAAAGAAAATCCTCAACCAACTGACCAAGGTTAATTATGGTCAATGGTGTTTCCGCCAAGGAAGCAAAATATTGGGAGGATTACCAATTCTCCGATGAATCGGATTCCGACGAGAATTCCGATGATGTTATAGAAATTATCCCAACTGAATTTAAAAAGGCAAAAGAAAATAATAAGGGAAAGGACATAAAAATAGAGAAATCTAATTCCAACCCCGATGAACTTTATATGTATCGTCAACCCCCGAAGTCCTTAAGTTGTAACAATGACCCGGGAACCTCTAAACCACCAGGTTTTTCTAAACCAATGTGGAAAACGACGGCTCGTATTAGGGGAACATCATATATCCCTAGAAACTTGGTAAAACGAACCAAAACCGAAGAAGAAGAAACAAGCGAGTCGGAATAAGATAGTTGTATTCGTGTGGTGTAATATATGTAATATAGTGTGCTTATGCTTTATGATATATGTAAAAATTGCTTGTATTAATAAGTATTTTGTTTTTTTTATGAATCTAACTCTTGTCTATTTTACAGTATAAAAACACAAAATGGATAGACAACCCAATATTTTAAGAGACCTACCCGGAGACATGATTGATGAAATCTTGTCTAGAGTCGGTCAGAATTCTTCGGCACAACTATTTAAGGCGAGATCAGTTTGTAAGACATTCGAAGAACGTTCCAAGAATGCCTTGGTTTATAAAAGGCTTTTGTTCGAAATATGGGGGATATCACATTGGAAAATCCATAAGTTACGATGTATTTACTTTGACGCATATATTGCGGGGGACCCAAATGCTATTTTACGCAATGGGTTAAGAAATCATTTTGACTCAATATATCCGAATATTGGACTTCGTGATTTAGAAAAAGTGGCTAACATGCAACATAAAGAAGCATGTTATGCTTACGGATTAGTAATGTTCGCTTCTCACCAAAGTGAGAACAAGAACATCGGGCTACAACTATTAAACAAAACGTTCCCACAAGTGACGGAGTCGGTAATTGGGGTAAGAAATGGGGTTTTTAGATTGTTAGGGGACTGTTGGACATTACGTAACCCTCGTCCCTTTGACGATGTTACAACACGCTGTCTTATCAATGGCCATAACGGTTATGTTCCACAAGACCAAGGATGGGAAGTAATCCTAGTAAAACCAGAATGCATGACTTGTTTCTGGACGTATGAATTACGTGTCTTTATTGCCTTTGCTGAACGACTTGTGTACTAGCTAGAATTATCTTCACAACCATCTTGTATCAAATTTATTGTGTGCTATATTTCATGCTATATGTAAAATAAGCGGTATTGTAAGTTTGTAAAATATTGTGTAAAAGTTTGAACGCGAAATATTATTATAATCAGTTTTTCATATAGAATTTTAGTAGTTGAATTGTATATTAGCTACTAAGTATGAACTTAACGGGTAGGTACTACCCGAATTTAAACTTATAAAATGCTAATATGAAGAAAAAGCTTTTATAAATGAGTTCATATTATGCTACGAAATACTATTAACTACTCTTAATATTCTGTATGATTAACTTGTTCCATTTGACTATTTTGAAGGAAATGGCACCGACTACTCGACACACCGTGAATATGAATGAAGAGGAATTCCGTACTTTTCTAGCTTCAAACATAGCTGCAGTACAGGCTGTGCTACATACCAACAATAACCTTGGATCTAGCAGTATAGGAAATCGTGTAGGATGCACCTACAAAGAATTCACTGCCTGCAAACCTTTGGAATTTGATGGAACCGAAGGACCGATCGGATTGAAACGGTGGACCGAGAAGGTCGAATCGGTGTTTGCCATAAGTAAGTGTACTGAAGAGGACAAAGTGAAGTACGCTACGCATACCTTCATAGGTTCTGCATTAACATGGTGGAATACCTATCTAGAGCAAGTGGGACAAGATGATGCTTATGCACTACCGTGGTCAGCATTCAAGCACTTGATGAACGAGAAGTACCGTCCCAGAACCGAGGTCAATAAGCTCAAGACAGAACTTAGAGGGTTACGAACCCAAGGATTTGATATTACCACGTACGAAAGACGATTCACAGAATTATGCCTATTGTGTCCGGGAGCGTTCGAAGATGAGGAAGAGAAGATCGACGCGTTTGTGAAAGGATTACCGGAAAGAATCCAAGAAGATATAAGTTCACACGTGTAATGACCCGGAATTTTCCGACCAAATTATACTTATGAGATTAATATTTACATAAATTAAACTATACCAACATGATAAGCAATCCAAATTGTTGAGACTTGTGTTTTTGAAAAGAGTTTTACACAACGTTTGACCGTCCAATATGACCGATGATATCACGAACTATATAACATACGATAATTATACGTTTGTGTATATATATGTATTTATATATATTTAACATGATCTAAGGATAGTTTAACATCTCATTGTGTACTAATGACAATGAGTTATAAGTATATTTTGAAACTACTAATTTAAGTTTTCAAAACGATAACTATATGTAACATTCTTTGATATATATACTTATAATCTATAATGCTTATACATGTATCGTATATATAATGTATTTAATCACTTTTTAAGGACTTAAATACATAAAAAAATATAAGTATATTCACAAAAGATAGCTATATTTGAATTCTCGTTCTGTTTCCTCAAGATTTCTATACGTATATCTAGGGTATATGTACCCGTATCATACCCAGCTTCTATACGTATTTACTATTGGTATATACACATTAAATCAACATCCTAATCAACATTATTACTGCCCTAGATATGAGGTAACTAGAATTTGTCAAGTAGTATGAATTATTAGTAAGAAAACAAAATTAGGAATCCTTTTCTTTCTTTATAAACTAAAAACATTTTTATAAATGAACACCATTTCTTCACTCCATTTTCTCATACCTACACCCTCATTTCTCTCTCAAAATACTCCTAACTTCATACTTGATCATATCCAAGCATTTTCCCCATCATTTAGCTTCAATTACAAGCCTTAAACACCATAAGAAAACTCTTTCAAGAACATATCAAAATAACCACCCATTTGAAGAAGTTTACTTCCAACCTTTTGATCTAACTCCACCACTCTTTGATTCCAAGATTATTTCTTATCTTTTGCAGTAACTTTGTCCAAGTAACTTGAGGTAGTAACCTTGTTCATAATCTTATTCAATTCATATTCATATAGCTATCTTATTTTGTGGTATAAAATTTTAACAACAAGAACATAGTTTGAATGATTTCAAACTTGTTCGTAAACTAAATAGATCCTTCTAACTTGACTTTTAAAAAACTTAAAGACCTGTAATATATCATAATGATATGCTAACCTAACAAGATATAACTTGGTTTTACAAAGAACATCTTAAAAACTGAATCTACATCGTCGGAGTGCAACCGGGGGCTGTTTTGGGTTGGATAATTAAAAACCATCTTGAACTTTGAATTAGAAGTTTATGTTCTGGAAAAATGATATTTCTTATGAATATGTTAACACATAAAAATTTCATGGTTTAACTCAAAGTGTAAGTATTTTTAGAAAAATGATCATTAAATGTTGTTTTTATGATGGAAAATGATCACTTTCATAAGTTTCACCAAAGTTTGACCTATAACCTATAATTTTGATTACAAACTAAGGTATTTTCAGTTCATATTCTTAAAATTTGACTCGATCCAAGGAAGTGGCAAGTTGAACCAACAAAAACGAAGTTGTAATGAAGAAACTACGACTAAAACAAGATTGGGTATCCGAAGCTAGTTTAGCTACGAAAATATTTGGAGAAAAAGTAAATTAATCATATCTTTTCTAATTAATATGATATTTTATATATAATTACTTATGATTTGATTTTATATATTTCAGGACCACCCGTAAACAACACGGTACTTTATGTACGCAACACGTCATTTGACAACATGGTACCATGGGTCGAGATTAATTCTGATCAATACGAATATGATGGGGTCTTTATTTATTTTATTTAAGCAACTAATTGTGGACCACTAACATCGGACTGCTAACTACGGACTAAGAAAAATATTAAAAGTATTAAAAGTATATATATATATATGTAACGATTACTTAAAAAGAAAATATGTTGATATATTATATATATGGTTAGGTTCGTGATATCTATCGGAGACCAAGTCGAATTAAATACCTTCAAGGCAAAAGTGAGTTTCATTTGCTCCCTTTTTAATTGCTTTTGCAATATATATTTTTGGGCTGAGAATACATGCGCTGCTTTTATAAATGTTTACAAAATAGACACAAGTACTTAAAAATATATTCTACGTTGAGTTGTACCACTGGCATATTTCCCTGTAGCTTGGTAACTACTATTTACATGGGTATTGTAAATGCGAATCCTGTTGATAGATCTATCGGGCCTGACAACCCCAACCCGACTGGACGACCAGTATTCAACGGTTGCACAGTACTTCGTTTTGGTGACTACACTTGGTACGGTGTAGTGAGATTTCATAATAAAGGGAATATGCGACGTTGATTAAATGTTAAGTATGGTTACCAAGTGCTCAACCACTTAGAATGCTTTACATACACTTGCGAGTGTATTATGTTTATGATTATGAAATCTTGTGGTCTATTAACATATTGAAATGATTGTTATGATAAACCTATGAACTCACCAACCTTTTGGTTGACACTTTAAAGCATGTTTATTCTCAGGTACGAATTAAGTCTTCCAATGTGCATTTGCTCAATATAAGGACATTACTTGGAGCCGATCATCGCAATGGGACCAAATGTTGATGACTTCGTCCAGGTGGATTAGGACGGGTCCTTTCAGTTGGTATCAGAGCGGTGGTCGTAGCGAACCAGGTCTTGCATTAGTGTGTCTAACTAGTAGTTGTTAGGATGCATTAATGAGTCTGGACTTCGACCGTGTCTACATGTCAAAAGTTTTGCTTATCATTTCTAGTCGAAAATCATCTGTTTATCATCCTTAGGAAATTACCTGCTTATCATTCATAAGTCTAGACACGTTTTACTGCATTTAGTGCATTGATAGTGTATAGATAAATTCTTATCTTAGCATATCTGTTATTGCGAACTTTGACTGATATCTTTTCAAAGATTCTCCGTAATTTACGGAATTTTGGTATTATATATACATATGTAAATTATGTATTGAAGAGTACCAAATCTAACTCCTATAATCTATTCCATACCAAAAATTCATTTTTCCCATTATACAAGATGGATTCCGCATCTAGTTCGAATTCTTCAGATTCCGACAGTTATGCCGATATGGATTTCCATTCGGGCTCCGAAAGCAGCGTCACCGGAATGGATCAACCAATTTCCCATCATCTATTCTAGATGAATTGGGGATGGGTTTGTAATGTACTAAATCACTGGAGACAAGAAGAAGGTGATCCATTCCATCTACCAAATTGCCCTCTTGGCGATGAACCTGAAGCACTTACCGACGAACCTATTCGAAACACCATTTTCTCTCTCATTTCTAGAGTATCTCGTCACGATTATATACTATCCCATATTACAAATCTTGTTCATTCGCCCGCTCCAACCGCCAATCATCCCGGTGTACTAGCAGAAGTTAACGAACTTCGCGCTCGCGTAACGGCTTTGGAGAACATGGTGCGAAGGTTGCAAACACCAGCAGCAGCACCAGTAGCATAATCAGCACCACCATCAATAACATCAACAATACCATCATCACCACTAACAAACAACATCCGCATCACACGTCTCGACATCATAATCTGTCCCACAAACATCAACATCATACGCACCATAGATACCAAGGAGTACCAACAATAATGAACGATGAAGTATTGATCCATCACTTCATTGATATTCTGCGAAGAATATGTGGTTTCAAAATGTTTTAGAGATTTCTTATTTTAGCTCAAACCGAAAAGCAAATGAGATTAATATCATATTAACTCATTAAATTCATGATTTCATCTGAAGAAAATATATATGTATATATGTTTTCATAAAGATTGTAATTAAAAGTTCTTTTGTACAAAATATTAATGGTGAAAATTTTTTTTAACGGGTAGGTAATACCCGAGGAATAATTAGATTTCATCTTAATAAGTTACATTGTACATTCGTCGAAGCTGATTCAACAGTCATTTACTATCCTACTTACAACCACCTATATACGTATCCGTTCACCGCAGAATAACCATTTTCATTCAATTTCATATTTGGATTTTGACTTCCCAGAATCCAACAAGTGGCATATGAAGAAATCATATGACAAAATAAAATCTGTTAGAAACAAACAAATTAACTATGAAAATTTTTGTTAAGAATCCACGCTAACTGTTCCAGCTAACTGTTCCTAGCTAACTGATTACATTTTATTTATCGCAGTTTATTTATTGCAATTTAATTATCGCACTTTTATTTATCGTCATTTAATTTCTGTAATTATTTTACGCACTTTAAATATCGGGACACGTATTCAATGTTTTGACATATCATATCGACGCATCTATATATATTATTTGGAATCACCATAGACACTCTATATGCAGTAATGATCGAGTTCTCTATACAGGGTTGAGGTTGATTCTACAATAATATATATAGTTTGAGTTGTGATCGAGTCTGAGAGGTATACGGGTCACGACACGTATTAATTAATTCGTATATTATATATTAAACTATATATGAATTATTGGACTGTTACTGTGGACTATCGACATTGGACAATTAAAATGAATTAAAATATTGATTATAACATATGAAACTAAACATTTCTTCAAGATTGCCACTTGATTTCATCTTAAACCTCATTGTATCTCGACGATTACAATCAGCGTTCAAATCTATCATGAATCTTAAAAACACCTTAATCGAGAGGATAAACCAACCGCACTTCATCTACGGAAGAAAAGATTGATGCATATAGTTATGCACCTGAAAAACCCTCGGAAACTGAGTAAACGTTTGACACGTATCTGTTCTAGTTCCTTTGACATTGTTATTACCAAAGATCGTTTTGCAATCCCTTTCCAAAGTAGCTAATTTTGTCACAGCTCCAGCAAGTCAACTCCGACTTTTCATCCGAAACAACTTTATTATAACCGCGATATATATGCGTACTCTTTATTGTTACTGGGGAACCTTTTATATTACACAATATTACCATCAGCGATTAATCATTCTAAAAACACAATTCTCCTGAAACTACCTCGGTTTGATAACCGATGACCCAGATCAGTTAACTTTGAAAATGCTGACGAAGCAGCATGTTGTAGATGATCTTAATGGCCAAAAGTTTGATGATAAAGAAAGGAGTGTTAGGAACGCTCGATAGAAAATTTAGTACCAAAAAGCGGATTATGTGAAACTATGAAGAAAGCCGTGGACAAATCACAAAGAATAAGTTTGCCTTCAAAGAATCCAAATGATTCTGTGCCTGCTGAAATCGTTAGCAAACATCTTATTTCTCATTTTAAACCTTCACAGACAAATCTTATTCATCATCCATTGATATTAGAAATTCTAAGATATTCTCGTATGTTCTATTATAAATATCCTCCATATTTCTGGCGATATTTTCACAACTATTCTTATCTGAGATCATTTATCTCTCCGTAATATCTGCAACATAAAAGAAACTGTGCTAGTTTCTAAATTCTGAAACCTTCGAGTTTAAAATATGAATGTTTTGAAGTAGTGTTGGGAACTGAAGCATGGATTAGTATAATATAATGACACTTAATCAACGTCATTATATTACAGTAAGTCATGCTGAGTTTCTAATGAAGCATGATGATTCACAGTACCGTCATCATGTGCCATTTACACGACTCTTACATTCTATCTAATCTCTAAACATATCAAGAGAATATTTTTCTGGATGACTCGGTCTTCTCCAGGGTATTCTGGTAATTTAACAAATCAAAATCGTTCTATTACCATTTTCTTCTTAGAGCATTAGCTATGTTCATTCTGAATTTCATATCTACGAATTCCGGAACATTACTCGCTTGACTCGAAGTCGGGAAGAGAAAACGAAAGCATGAAGCTCCGAAAAATAATGAAGAATATAAACTCCGATAATAACCCCGAAATTACAAACCGTGTATATCGATGAAGATAGCAATATAGAGACACGGTAGAATTAGAAACACTATAAACACAAGAGTATAGTAGAAGTAAATAGATTCTTCTGATGGTAGATGAAAAAGAAGAATGACATATATAAAAGTTAGGAGAATATCAAGAATCAGGACTGGATGGAGCATATTGATGAATGCTTTAAAATAAGAATCAAGGGAGAAAGAATAGAAGGTGTGAGTCGTGGAAAATAAGGAAACGAAGGGGTGAATTTATAGTGAAATATCCGACAGAGCAATCGAAAAAGATTATTGCATATAATCAAAGAAGATCCTGATTACATTAATCACCAAAGAACCAAATCTTATTACGTAAGATTCTCTTTAAATCCCTTAAATCCCAGAAATCAATCATAACTACGTCATCGGTTAAGACGAATATATTTTGCTCATCTCACTCTTTTACGATAGTCTCATTTATATTCTTCGCATAATCGAATCGTTTTATCTACATTACTAAATGATGATAAAACTCCATTATCACCTTATATTTGTCATGAAAACCTTCTTATTGTTATCCATAACAACCTCTATCAAATTTCGGGGACGAAATTTCTTTAACGGGTAGGTACTGTAATGACCCGGAATTTTCCGACCAAATTATACTTATGAGATTAATATTTACATAAATTAAACCATACCAACATGATAAGCAATCCAAATTATTGAGACTTGTGTTTTTGAAAAGAGTTTTACACAACGTTTGACCGTCCAATATGACCGATGATATCACGAACTATATAACATACGATAATTATACGTTTGTGTATATATATGTATTTATATATATTTAACATGATCTAAGGATGGTTTAACATCTCATTGTGTACTAATGACAATGAGTTATAAGTATATTTTGAAACTACTAATTTAAGTTTTCAAAACGATAACTATATGTAACATTCTTTGATATATATACTTATAATCTATAATGCTTATACATGTATCGTATATATAATGTATTTAATCACTTTTTAAGGACTTAAATACATAAAACAATATAAGTATATTCACAAAAGATAGCTATATTTGAATTCTCGTTCTGTTTCCTCAAGATTTCTATACGTATATCTAGGGTATATGTACCCGTATCATACCCAGCTTCTATACGTATTTACTATTGGTATATACACATTAAATCAACATCCTAATCAACATTATTACTGCTCTAGATATGAGGTAACTAGAATTTGTCAAGTAGTATGAATTATTAGTAAGAAAACAAAATTAGGAATCCTTTTCTTTCTTTATAAACTAAAAACGTTTTTATAAATGAACACCATTTCTTCACTCCATTTTCTCATACCTACACCCTCATTTCTCTCTCAAAATACTCCTAACTTCATACTTGATCATCTCCAAGCATTTTCCCCATCATTTAGCTTCAATTACAAGCCTTAAACACCATAAGAAAACTCTTTCAAGAACATATCAAAATAACCACCCATTTGAAGAAGTTTACTTCCAACCTTTTGATCTAACTCCACCACTCTTTGATTCCAAGATTATTTCTTATCTTTTGCAGTAACTTTGTCCAAGTAACTTGAGGTGGTAACCTTGTTCATAATCTTATTCAATTCATATTCATATAGCTATCTTATTTTGTGGTATAAAATTTTAACAACAAGAACATAGTTTGAATGATTTCAAACTTGTTCGCAAACTAAATAGATCATTCTAACTTGACTTTTAAAACACTACAAGACCTGTAATATATCATAATGATATGCTAACCTAACAAGATATAACTTGGTTTTACAAAGAACATCTTAAAAACTGAATCTACGTCGTCGAAGTGCAACCGGGGGCTGTTTTGGGTTGGATAATTAAAAACCATCTTGAACTTTGAATTAGAAGTTTATGTTATGGAAAAATGATATTTCTTATGAATATGTTAACACATAAAAATTTCATGGTTTAACTCAAAGTGTAAGTATTTTTAGAAAAATGATCATTAAATGTTGTTTTTATGATGGAAAATGATCACTTTCATAAGTTTCACCAAATTTTGACCTATAACCTATAATTTTGATTACAAACTAAGGTATTTTCAGTTCATATTCTTAAAATTTGACTCGATCCAAGGAAGTGGCAAGTTGAACCAACAAAAACGGAGTTGTAATGAAGAAACTACGACTAAAACAAGATTGGGTATCCGAAGCTAGTTTAGCTACGAAAATATTTGGAGAAAAAGTAAATTAATCATATCTTTTCTAATTAATATGATATTTTATATATAATTACTTATGATTTGATTTTATATATTTCAGGACCACCCGTAAACAACACGGTACTTTATGTACGCAACACGTCATTTGACAACATGGTACCATGGGTCGAGATTAATTCTGATCAATACGAATACGATGGGGTCTTTATTTATTTTATTTAAGCAACTAATTGTGGACCACTAACATCGGACTGCTAACTACGGACTAAGAAAAATATTAAAAGTATTAAAAGTATATATATATATGTAACGATGACTTAAAAAGAAAATATGTTGATATATTATATATATGGTTAGGTTCGTGATATCTATCGGAGACCAAGTCGAATTAAATACCTTCAAGGCAAAAGTGAGTTTCATTTGCTCCCTTTTTAATTGCTTTTGCAATATATATTTTTGGGCTGAGAATACATGCGCTGCTTTTATAAATGTTTACAAAATAGACACAAGTACTTAAAAATATATTCTACGTTGAGTTGTACCACTGGCATATTTCCCTGTAGCTTGGTAACTACTATTTACATGGGTATTGTAAACGCGAATCCTGTTGATAGATCTATCGGGCCTGACAACCCCAACCGGACTGGACGACCAGTATTCAACGGTTGCACAGTACTTCGTTTTGGTGACTACACTTGGTACGGTGTAGTGAGATTTCATAATAAAGGGAATATGCGACGTTGATTAAATGTTAAGTATGGTTACCAAGTGCTCAACCACTTAGAATGCTTTACATACACTTGCGAGTGTATTATGTTTATGATTATGAAATCTTGTGGTCTATTAACATATTGAAATGATTGTTATGATAAACCTATGAACTCACCAACCTTTTGGTTGACACTTTAAAGCATGTTTATTCTCAGGTACGAATTAAGTCTTCCAATGTGCATTTGCTCAATATAAGGACATTACTTGGAGCCGATAATCGCAATGGGACCAAATGTTGATGACTTCGTCCAGGTGGATTAGGACGAGTCCTTTCAACACGAGCCCGCCTCCATACAACAGGCATGTAGAATGGCTCACAAACTAGTGAACCAGATTAAAGAAAGAATTAAAGAACAGACTGCTGAAGAGGCCAATGTGAAGCAAGTCAAAAGAAAGTGGGAGGAAAATGGTGATAAGAATCACCAATACAACAACAACAGCAATTACAACAATAATCGCAACAATTATCCCAACAATCGCAACATCAATCGCAACTACAACAAACGGCCCAACAACAACAACAATAACAACAACAATAACAACAACAGTAACTACAACAATCATCCCAACAACAATAACAACCGCAACAATAACAACAATCAGAAGCAGCTATGCCAAAGGTGTGAAAAGTATCACTCGGGGTTCTGCACCAAATTTTGCAACAAGTGTAAAAGAAATGGTCATAGCGCGGCGAAGTGTGAGGTCTACGGACCAGGGGTTAATAGAACGAAAGGAACAAATGGTGTCGGAACGAGTAATGGCGGAGCAAGTAGTGTCGGAGCAAGTTATGCCAATGTAGTTTGTTATAAATGTGGAAAACCGGGCCACATTATTAGAAATTGCCCGAACCAGGAGAACACGAATGGACAAGGCCGCGGAAGAGTTTTCAATATTAATGCGGCATAGGCACAGGAAGACCCGGAGCTTGTTACGAGTACGTTTCTTATTGACAATAAATCTACTTACGTTTTATTTGATTCGGGTGCGGATAGAAGCTATATGAGTAGAGATTTTTGTGCTAAATTAAGTTGTCCATTGACGCCTTTGGATAGTAAATTTTTACTCGAATTAGCAAATGGTAAATTAACTTCAGCAGATAATATATGTCGGAATCGAGAAATTAAACTGGTTAGCAAAACATTTAAGATTGATTTGATACCAGTAGAGTTAGGGAGTTTTGATGTGATAATCGGTATGGACTGGTTGAAAAAAGTGAAAGCAGAGATCGTTTGTTACAAAAATGCAATCCGCATTATACGAGAAAAAGGAAAACCCTTAATGGTGTACGGAGAAAAGGGAAACACGAAGCTACATCTTATTAGTAATTTGAAGGCATAAAAACTAATAAGAAAAGGTTGCTATACTGTTCTAGCACACGTCGAGAAAGTACAAACTGAAGAAAAGAGCATCAATGATGTTCCCATTGCAAAAGAATTTCCTGATGTATTTCCGAAAGAATTACCGGGATTACCCCCACATCGATCCGTTGAATTTCAAATAGATCTTGTACCAGGAGCTGCACCAATAGCTCGTGCTCCTTACAGACTCGCACCCAGCCAGATGAAAGAACTGCAAAGCCTATTACAAGAACTTTTAGAGCGTGGTTTCATTCAACCAAGCACATCACCGTGGGGAGCTCCTGTTTTGTTTGTCAAGAAGAAAGATGGTACATTCAGATTGTGTATCGACTACCGAGAGTTGAACAAACTTACCATCAAGAACCGCTACCCACTACCGAGAATCGACGACTTATTTGATCAACTACAAGGCTCGTCTGTTTATTCAAAGATTGACTTACGTTCCGGGTATCATCAAATGCGGGTGAAAGAAGATGATATTCCAAAGACTGCTTTCAGAACACGTTACGGTCATTACGAGTTTATGGTCATGCCGTTTGGTTTAACTAATGCACCAGCTATGTTCATGGACCTTATGAACCGAGTGTGTGGACCATACCTTAACAAGTTTGTCATTGTTTTCATTGATGACATACTTATTTACTCAAAGAATGACCAAGAACACGGTGAACATTTGAGAAAGGTGTTAGAAGTATTGAGGAAGGAAGAATTGTACGCTAAGTTTTCAAAGTGTGCATTTTGGTTGGAAGAAGTTCAATTCCTCAGTCACATAGTGAACAAAGAAGGTATTAAGGTGGATCCGACAAAGATAGAAACTGTTGAAAAGTGGGAAACCCCGAAAACTCCGAAACACATACGCCAGTTTTTAGGACTAGCTGGTTACTACAGAAGGTTCATCCAAGACTTTTCCAGAATAGCAAAACCCTTGACTGCATTAACGCATAAAGGGACGAAATTTGAATGGAATGATGAACAAGAGAAAGCGTTTCATTTATTGAAGAAAAAGCTAATTACGGCACCTATATTGTCATTGCCTGAAGGGAATGATGATTTTGTGATTTATTGTGACGCATCAAAGCAAGGTCTCGGTTGTATATTAATGCAACGAACGAAGGTGATTGCTTATGCGTCTAGACAATTGAAGATTTACGAACAAAATTATACGACGCATGATTTGGAATTAGGCGCGGTTGTTTTTGCATTAAAGACTTGGAGGCACTACTTATATGGGGTCAAAAGTATTATATATACCGACCACAAAAGTCTTTAACACATATTTAATCAGAAATAACTGAATATGAGGCAGCGTAGGTGGATTGAATTGTTGAATGATTACGACTTTGAGATTCGTTACCACCCGGGGAAGGCAAATGTGGTAGCCGATGCCTTGAGCAGGAAGGACAGAGAACCCATTCGAGTAAAATCTATGAATATAATGATTCATAATAACCTTACTACTCAAATAAAGGAGGCGCAACAAGGAGTTTTAAAAGAGGGAAATTTAAAGGATGAAATACCCAAAGGATCGGAGAAGCATCTTAATATTCGGGAAGACGGAACCCGGTATAGGGCTGAAAGGATTTGGGTACCAAAATTTGGAGATATGAGAGAAATGGTACTTAGAGAAGCTCATAAAACCAGATACTCAATACATCCTGGAACGGGGAAGATGTACAAGGATCTCAAGAAACATTTTTGGTGGCCGGGTATGAAAGCCGATGTTGCTAAATACGTAGGAGAATGTTTGACGTGTTCTAAGGTCAAAGCTGAGCATCAGAAACCATCAGGTCTACTTCAACAACCCGAAATCCCGGAATGGAAATGGGAAAACATTACCATGGATTTCATTACTAAATTGCCAAGGACTGCAAGTGGTTTTGATACTATTTGGGTAATAGTTGATCGTCTCACCAAATCAGCACACTTCCTGCCAATAAGAGAAGATGACAAGATGGAGAAGTTAGCACGACTGTATTTGAAGGAAGTCGTCTCCAGACATGGAATACCAATCTCTATTATCTCTGATAGGGATGGCAGATTTATTTCAAGATTCTGGCAGACATTACAGCAAGCATTAGGAACTCGTCTAGACATGAGTACTGCCTATCATCCACAAACTGATGGGCATAGCGAAAGGACGATACAAACGCTTGAAGACATGCTACGAGCATGTGTTATTGATTTCGGAAACAGTTGGGATCGACATCTACCGTTAGCAGAATTTTCCTACAACAACAGCTACCATTCAAGCATTGAGATGGCGCCGTTTGAAGCACTTTATGGTAGAAAGTGCAGGTCTCCGATTTGTTGGAGTGAAGTGGGGGATAGACAGATTACGGGTCCGGAGATTATACAAGAAACTACCGAGAAGATCATCCAAATTCAACAAAGGTTGAAAACTGAAATGTCCCGTTCTTATTGATTAAAAACGTTCCATATTAATTGATTTCGTTGCGAGGTTTTGACCTCTATATGAGACGTTTTTCAAAGACTGCATTCATTTTAAAACAAACCATAACCTTTATTTCATCAATAAAGGTTTAAAAAGCTTTACGTAGATTATCAAATAATGATAATCTAAAATATCCTGTTTACACATGACCATTACATAATGGTTTACAATACAAATATGTTACAACAAAATAAGTTTCTTGAATGCAGTTTTTACACAATATCATACAAGCATGGACTCCAAATCTCGTCCTTATTTAAGTATGCGACAGCGGAAGCTCTTAATAATCACCTGAGAATAAACATGCTTAAAACGTCAACAAAAATGTTGGTGAGTTATAGGTTTAACCTATATATATCAAATCATAATAATAGACCACAAGATTTCATATTTCAATACACATCCCATACATAGAGATAAAAATCATTCATATGGTGAACACCTGGTAACCGACATTAACAAGATGCATATATAAGAATATCCCCATCATTCCGGGACACCCTTCGGATATGATATAAATTTTGAAGTACTAAAGCATCCGGTACTTTGGATGGGGTTTGTTAGGCCCAATAGATCTATCTTTAGGATTCGCGTCAATTAGGGTGTCTGTTCCCTAATTCTTAGATTACCAGACTTAATAAAAAGGGGCATATTCGATTTCGATAATTCAACCATAGAATGTAGTTTCACGTACTTGTGTCTATTTTGTAAATCATTTATAAAACCCGCATGTATTCTCATCCCAAAAATATTAGATTTTAAAAGTGGGACTATAACTCACTTTCACAGAGTTTTACTTCGTCGGGAAGTAAGACTTGGCCACTGGTTGATTCACGAACCTATAACAATATATACATATATATCAAAGTATGTTCAAAATATATTTACAACACTTTTAATATATTTTGATGTTTTAAGTTTATTAAGTCAGCTGTCCTCGTTAGTAACCTACAACTAGTTGTCCACAGTTAGATGTACAGAAATAAATCGATAAATATTATCTTGAATTAATCCACGACCCAGTGTATACGTATCTCAGTATTGATCACAACTCAAACTATATATATTTTGGAATCAACCTCAACCCTGTATAGCTAACTCCAACATTCACATATAGAGTGTCTATGGTTGTTCCGAAATATATAGAGATGTGTCGACATGATAGGTCGAAACATTGTATACATGTCTATGGTATCTCAAGATTACATAATATACAATACAAGTTGATTAAGTTATGGTTGGAATAGATTTATTACCAATTTCACGTAGCTAAAATGAGAAAAATTATCCAATCTTGTTTTACCCATAACTTCTTCATTTTAAATCCGTTTTGAGTGAATCAAATCGCTATGGTTTCATATTGAACTATATTTTATGAATCTAAACAGAAAAAGTATAGGTTTATAGTCGGAAAAATAAGTTAAGTCATTTTTGTAAAGGTAGTCATTTCAGTCGAAAGAACGACGTCTAGATGACCATTTTAGAAAACATACTTCCACTTTGAGTTTAACCATAATTTTTGGATATAGTTTCATGTTCATAATAAAAATCATTTTCTCAGAATAACAACTTTTAAATCAAAGTTTATCATAGTTTTTAATTAACTAACCCAAAACAGCCCGCGGTGTTACTACGACGGCGTAAATCCGATTTTACGGTATTTTTCGTGTTTCCAGGTTTTAAATCATTAAGTTAGCATATCATATAGATATAGAACATGTGTTTAGTTGATTTTAAAAGTCAAGTTAGAAGGATTAACTTTTGTTTGCGAACAAGTTTAGAATTAACTAAACTATGTTCTAGTGATTACAAGTTTAAACCTTCGAATAAGATAGCTTTATATGTATGAATAGAATGATGTTATGAACATCATTACTACCTTAAGTTCCTTGGATAAACCTACTGGAAAAGAGAAAAATGGATCTAGCTTCAACGGATCCTTGGATGGCTCGAAGTTCTTGAAGCAGAATCATGACACGAAAACAAGTTCAAGTAAGATCATCACTTGAAATAAGATTGTTATAGTTATAGAAATTGAACCAAAGTTTGAATATGATTATTACCTTGTATTAGAATGATAACCTACTGTAAGAAATAAAGATTTCTTGAGGTTGGATGATCACCTTACAAGATTAAAAGTGAGCTAGCAAACTTGAAAGTATTCTTGATTTTATGTAACTAGAACTTGTAG
The DNA here is from genome assembly GCF_046630445.1 of Rutidosis leptorrhynchoides. NCBI lineage: Eukaryota > Viridiplantae > Streptophyta > Magnoliopsida > Asterales > Asteraceae > Rutidosis > Rutidosis leptorrhynchoides. The sequence continues at coordinate 641,286,370 of NC_092333.1, read as the reverse complement.
AATATATGAAGAACACTTAGAACTTGAAGATAGAACTTGAGAGAGATCAATTAGATGAAGAAAATTGAAGAATGAAAGTGTTTGTAGGTGTTTTTGGTCGTTGGTGTATGGATTAGATATAAAGGATATGTAATTTTGTTTTCATGTAAATAAGTCATGAATGATTACTCATATTTTTGTAATTTTATGAGATATTTCATGCTAGTTGCCAAATGATGGTTCCCACATGTGTTAGGTGACTCACATGAGCTGCTAATAGCTGATCATTGGAGTGTATATACCAATAGTACATACATCTAAAAGCTATGTATTGTACGAGTACGAATACGGGTGCATACGAGTAGAATTGTTGATGAAACTGAACGAGGATGTAATTGTAAGCATTTTTGTTAAGTAGAAGTATTTTGATAAGTGTATTGAAGTCTTTCAAAAGTGTATAAATACATATTAAAAATATACATTTTAACTGAGTCGTTAAGTCATCGTTAGTCGTTACATGTAAGTGTTGTTTTGAAACCTTTAGGTTAACGATCTTGTTAAATGTTGTTAATCCAATGTTTATAATATCAAATGAGATTTTAAATTATTATATTATCATGTATGAATATCTCTTAATATGATATATATACATTAAATGTCTTTACAACGATAATCGTTACATATATGTCTCGTTTAAAAATCATTAAGTTAGTAGTCTTGTTTTTACATATGTAGTTCATTGTTAATATACTCAATGATATGTTTACTTATCATAGTATCATGTTAACTATATATATATCCATATATATGTCATCATATAGTTTTTACAAGTTTTAACGTTCGTGAATCACCGGTCAACTTGGGTGGTCAATTGTCTATATGAAACATATTTCAATTAATCAAGTCTTAACAAGTTTGATTGTTTAATATGTTGGAAACATTTAATCATGTAAATATCAATCTCAATTAATATATATAAACATGGAAAAGTTCGGGTCACTACCGTACCTACCCGTTAAATAAATTTCGTCCCGAAATTTTAAGCTGTTGAAGGTGTTGACGAATCTTCTGGAAATAGATGCGGGTATTTCTTCTTCATCTGATCTTCATGCTCCCAGGTGAACTCGGGTCCTCTACGAGCATTCCATCGAACCTTAACAATTGGTATCTTGTTTTGCTTAAGTCTTTTAACCTCACGATCCATTATTTCGACGGGTTCTTCGATGAATTGAAGTTTTTCGTTGATTTGGATTTCATCTAACGGAATAGTGAGATCTTCTTTAGCAAAACATTTCTTCAAATTCGAGACGTGGAAAGTGTTATGTACAGCCGCGAGTTGTTGAGGTAACTCAAGTCGGTAAGCTACTGGTCCGACACGATCAATAATCTTGAATGGTCCAATATACCTTGGATTTAATTTCCCTCGTTTACTAAATTGAACAACGCCTTTCCAAGGTGCAACTTTAAGCATGACCATCTCTCCAATTTCAAATTCTATATCTTTTCTTTTAATGTCAGCGTAGCTCTTTTGTCGACTTTGGGCGGTTTTCAACCGTTGTTGAATTTGGATGATCTTCTCGGTAGTTTCTTGTATAATCTCCGGACCCGTAATCTGTCTATCCCCCACTTCACTCCAACAAATCAGAGACCTGCACTTTCTACCATAAAGTGCTTCAAACGGCGCCATCTCAATGCTTGAATGGTAGCTGTTGTTGTAGGAAAATTCTGCTAACGGTAGATGTCGATCCCAACTGTTTCCGAAATCAATAACACATGCTCGTAGCATGTCTTCAAGTGTTTGTATTGTCCTTTCGCTCTGCCCATCAGTTTGTGGATGATAGGAAGTACTCATGTCTAGACGAGTTCCTAATGCTTGCTGTAATGTCTGCCAGAATCTTGAAATAAATCTGCCATCCCTATTAGAGATAATAGAGATTGGTATTCCATGTCTGGAGAAGACTTCCTTTAAATACAGTCGTGCTAACTTCTCCATCTTGTCATCTTCTCTTATTGGCAGGAAGTGTGTTGATTTGGTGAGACGATCAACTATTACCCAAATAGTATCAAAACCACTTGCAGTCCTTGGCAATTTAGTGATGAAATCCATGTTAATGTTTTCCCATTTCCATTCCGGGATTTCGGGTTGTTGAAGTAGACCTGATGGTTTCTGATGCTCAGCTTTGACCTTAGAACACGTCAAACATTCTCCTACGTATTTAGTAACATCGGCTTTCATACCCAGCCACCAAAAATGTTTCTTGAGATCCTTGTACATCTTCCCCGTTCCAGGATGTATTGAGTATCTGGTTTTATGAGCTTCTCTAAGTACCATTTCTCTCATATCTCCAAATTTTGGTACCCAAATCCTTTCATCCCTATACCGGGTTCCGTCTTCCCGAATATTAAGATGCTTCTCCGATCCTTTGGGTATTTCATCCTTTAAATTTCCCTCTTTTAAAACTCCTTGTTGCGCCTCCTTTATTTGAGTAGTAAGGTTATTATGAATCATTATATTCATAGATTTTACTCGAATGGGTTCTCTGTCCTTCCTGCTCAAGGCATCGGCTACCACATTTGCCTTCCCCGGGTGGTAACGAATCTCAAAATCGTAATCATTCAATAATTCAATCCACCTACGCTGCCTCATATTTAGTTGTTTCTGATTAAATATGTGTTGAAGACTTTTGTGGTCGGTATATATAATACTTTTGACCCCATATAAGTAGTGCCTCCAAGTCTTTAAATCAAAAACAACCGCGCCTAATTCCAAATCATGCGTCGTATAATTTTGTTCGTGAATCTTCAATTGTCTAGATGCATAAGCAATCACCTTCGTTCGTTGCATTAATACACAACCGAGACCTTGCTTTGATGCGTCACAATAAATCACAAAATCATCATTCCCTTCAGGCAATGACAATATAGGTGCCGTAGTTAGCTTTTTCTTCAATAACTGAAACGCTTTCTCTTGTTCATCATTCCATTCAAATTTCTTTCCTTTATGCGTTAATGCAGTCAAGGGTTTTTCTATTCTGGAAAAGTCTTGGATGAACCTTCTGTAGTAACCAGCTAGTCCTAAAAACTGGCGTATGTGTTTTGGAGTTTTCGGGGTTTCCCACTTTTCAACAGTTTCTATCTTTGCCGGATCCACCTTAATACCTTCTTTGTTCACTATGTGACCGAGGAATTGAACTTCTTCCAACCAAAATGCACACTTTGAAAACTTAGCGTACAATTCTTCCTTCCTCAATACTTCTAACACCTTTCTCAAATGTTCACCGTGTTCTTGGTCATTCTTTGAGTAAATAAGTATGTCATCAATAAAAACAATGACAAACTTGTCAAGGTATGGTCCACACACTCGGTTTATAAGGTCCATGAACACAGCTGGTGCATTAGTTAAACCAAACGGCATGACCATAAACTCGTAATGACCGTAACGTGTTCTGAAAGCAGTCTTTGGAATATCATCTTCTTTCACCCGCATTTGATGATACCCGGAACGTAAGTCAATCTTTGAATAAACAGACGAGCCTTGTAGTTGATCAAATAAGTCGTCGATTCTCGGTAGTGGGTAGCGGTTCTTGATGGTAAGTTTATTCAACTCTCGGTAGTCGATACACAACCTGAATGTACCATCTTTCTTCTTGACAAACAAAATAGGAGCTCCCCACGGTGATGTGCTTGGTCGAATGAAACCACGCTCTAAAAGTTCTTGTAATTGGCTTTGCAGTTCTTTCATCTCACTGGGTGCGAGTCTGTAAGGAGCACGAGCTATTGGTGCAGCTCCTGGTACAAGATCTATTTGAAATTCAACGGATCGATGTGGGGGTAATCCCGGTAATTCTTTCGGAAATACATCGGAAAATTCTTTTGCAATGGGAACATCATTGATGCTCTTTTCTTCAGTTTGTACTTTCTCGACGTGTGCTAGAACAGCATAGCAACCTTTTCTTATTAGTTTTTGTGCCTTCAAATTACTAATAAGATGTAGCCTCGTGTTGCCCTTTTCTCCGTACACCATTAAGGGTTTTCCTTTTTCTCGTATAATGCGAATTGCATTTTTGTAACAAAGGATCTCTGCTTTCACTTCTTTCAACCAGTCCATATCGATTATCACATCAAAACTCCCTAACTCTACTGGTATCAAATCAATCTTAAATGTTTCGCTAACCAGTTTAATTTCTCGATTCCGACATATATTATCTGCTGAAATTAATTTACCATTTGCTAATTCGAGTAAAAATTTACTATCCAAAGGCGTCAATGGACAACTTAATGTAGCACAAAAATCTCTACTCATATAGCTTCTATCCGCACCCGAATCAAATAAAACGTAAGCAGATTTATTGTCAATAAGAAACGTACCCGTAACAAGCTCCGGGTCTTCCTGTGCCTCTGCCGCATTAATATTGAAAACTCTTCTGCGGCCTTGTCCATTCGTGTTCTCCTAGTTCGGGCAATTTCTAATAATGTGGCCCGATTTTCCACATTTATAACAAACTACATTGGCATAACTTGCTCCGGCACTACTTGCTCTGCCATTACTCGTTCCAACACCATTTGTTCCTTTCGTTCTATTAACCCCTGGTCCGTAGACCTCACACTTCACCGCGCTATGACCATTTCTTTTACACTTGTTGCAAAATTTGGTGCAGAACCCCGAGTGATACTTTTCACACCTTTGGCATAGCTGCTTCTGATTGTTGTTGTTGTTGCGTTATTATTGTTGTTGGGATGATTGTTATAGTTGCTGTTGTTGTTGTTGTTGTTGTTGTTGTTGTTGTTGGGCCGTTTGTTGTAGTTGCGATTGATGTTGCGATTGTTGGGATAATTGTTGCGATTATTGTTGTAATTGCTGTTGTTGTTGTATTGGTGATTCTTATCACCGTTTTCCTCCCACTTTCTTTTGACTTGCTTCACATTGGCCTCTTCAGTAGTCTGTTCTTTAATTCTTTCTTCAATCTGGTTCACTAGTTTGTGAGCCATTCTACATGCCTGTTGTATGGAGGCAGGCTCGTGTGAACTTATATCTTCTTGGATTCTTTCCGGTAATCCTTTCACAAACGCGTCGATCTTCTCTTCCTCATCTTCGAATGCTCCCGGACACAATAGGCACAATTCTGTGAATCGTCTTTCATACGTGGTAATATCAAATCCTTGGGTTCGTAACCCTCTAAGTTCTGTCTTGAGCTTATTGACCTCGGTTCTGGGACGGTACTTCTCGTTCATCAAGTGCTTGAATGCTGACCACGGTAGTGCGTACGCATCGTCTTGTCCCACTTGCTCTAGATAGGTATTCCACCATGTTAACGCAGAACCTGTGAAGGTATGCGTAGCATACTTCACTTTGTCCTCTTCAGTACGCTTACTTATGGCAAACACCGATTCGACCTTCTCGGTCCACCGTTTCAATCCGATCGGTCCTTCGGTTCCATCAAATTCCAAAGGTTTGCAGGCAGTGAATTCTTTGTAGGTGCATCCTACACGATTTCCTGTACTGCTAGATCCAAGGTTATTGTTGGTATGTAGCGCAGCCTGTACTGCGGCTATGTTTGAAGCTAGAAAAGTACGGAATTCCTCTTCATTCATATTCACGATGTGTCGAGTAGTCGGTGCCATTTCCTTCAAAATAGTCAAATGGAACAAGTTAATCATACAGAATATTAAGAGTAGTTAATAGTATTTCGTAGCATAATATGAACTCATTTATAAAAGCTTTTTCTTCATATTAGCGTTTTATAAGTTTAAATTCGGGTAGTACCTACCCGTTAAGTTCATACTTAGTAGCTAATATACAATTCAACTACTACAATTCTATATGAAAAACTGATTATAATAATATTTCGCGTTCAAACTTTTACACAATATTTTACAAACTTACAATACCGTTTATTTTACATATAGCATGAAATATAGCACACAATAAATTTGATACAAGATGGTTGTGAAGATAATTCTAGCTAGTACACAAGTCGTTCAGCAAAGGCAATAAAGACACGTAATTCATACGTCCAGAAACAAGTCATGCATTCTGGTTTTACTAGGATTACTTCCCATCCTTGGTCTTGTGGAACATAACCGTTATGGCCGTTGATAAGACAGCGTGTTGTAACGTCGTCAAAGGGACGAGGGTTACGTAATGTCCAACAGTCCCGTAACAATCTAAAAACCTCATTTCTTACCCTAATTACCGACTCCGTCACTTGTGGGAACGTTTTGTTTAATAGTTGTAGCCCGATGTTCTTGTTCTCACTTTGGTGAGAAGCGAACATTACTAATCCGTAAGCATAACATGCTTCTTTATGTTGCATGTTAGCCGCTTTTTCTAAATCACGAAGTCCAATATTTGGATATATTGAGTCAAAATAATTTCTTAACCCATTGCGTAAAATAGCATTTGGGTTCCCCGCAATATATGCGTCAAAGTAAACACATCGTAACTTATGGATTTCCCAATGTGATATCCCCCATCTTTCGAACGAAAGCCTTTTATAAACCAAGGCATTCTTGGAACGTTCTTCGAATGTCTTACAAACTGATCTCGCCTTAAATAGTTGTGCCGAAGAATTCTGACCGACTCTAGACAAGATTTCATCAATCATGTCTCCGGGTAGGTCTCTTAAAATATTGGGTTGTCTATCCATTTTGTGTTTTTATACTGTAAAATAGACAAGAGTTAGATTCATAAAAAAAATACTTATTAATACAAGCAATTTTTACATATATCATAAAGCATAAGCACACTATATTACATATATTACACCACACGAATACAACTATCTTATTTCGACTCGCTTGTTTCTTCTTCTTCGGTTTTGGTTCGTTTTGCCAAGTTTCTAGGGATATATGATGTTCCCCTAATACGAGCCGTTGTTTTCCACATTGGTTTAGAAAAACCAGGTGGTTTAGAGGTTCCCGGGTCATTGTTACAACTTAAGGACTTAGGGGGTTGACGATACATATAAAGTTTATCGGGGTTGGAATTAGATTTCTCTATTTTTATGCCCTTTCCCTTATTATTTTCTTTTACCTTTTTAAATTCAGTTGGGGTAATTTCTATAACATCATCGGAATTCTCGTCGGAATCCGATTCATCGGAGAATTGGTAATCCTCCCAATATTTTGCTTCCTTGGCGGAAACACCATTGACCATAATTAACCTTGGTCGGTTGGTTGAGGATTTTCTTTTACTTAACCGTTTTATTATTTCCCCCACCGGTTCTATTTCTTCATCCGGTTCCGATTCTTCTTCCGGTTTCGATTCTTCTTCCGGTTCCGACTCTTCTTCCGGTTCCTCTTCGGGAACTTGTGAATCAGTCCACGAATCATTCCAATTTACATTTGACTCTTCATTATTATTAGGTGAGTCAATGGGACTTGTTCTAGAGGTAGAGATCTATCACATAATATCAAACACGTTAAGAGATTAATATATCACATAATATTCACATGTTAAAAATATATAGTTTCCAACAAAATTTGTTAAGCAATCATTTTTCAAGTAAACACGGTCGAAGTCCAGACTCACTAATGCATCCTAACAAACTCGATAAGACACACTAATGCAAAATTCTGGTTCTCTAAGACCAACACTCGGATACCAACTGAAATGTCCCGTTCTTATTGATTAAAAACGTTCCATATTAATTGATTTCGTTGCGAGGTTTTGACCTCTATATGAGACGTTTTTCAAAGACTGCATTCATTTTAAAATAAACCATAACCTTTATTTCATCAATAAAGGTTTAAAAAGCTTTACGTAGATTATCAAATAATGATAATCTAAAATATCCTGTTTACACACGACCATTACATAATGGTTTACAATACAAATATGTTACAACAAAATAAGTTTCTTGAATGCAGTTTTTACACAATATCATACAAGCATGGACTCCAAATCTCGTCCTTATTTAAGTATGTGACAGTGGAAGCTCTAAATAATCACCTGAGAATAAACATGCTTAAAACGTCAACAAAAATGTTGGTGAGTTATAGGTTTAACCTATATATATCAAATCATAATAATAGACCACAAGATTTCATATTTCAATACACATCCCATACATAGAGATAAAAATCATTCATATGGTGAACACCTGGTAACCGACATTAACAAGATGCATATATAAGAATATCCCCATCATTCCGGGACACCCTTCGGATATGATATAAATTTTGAAGTACTAAAGCATCCGGTACTTTGGATGGGGTTTGTTAGGCCCAATAGATCTATCTTTAGGATTCGCGTCAATTAGGGTGTCTGTTCCCTAATTCTTAGATTACCAGACTTAATAAAAAGGGGCATATTCGATTTCGATAATTCAACCATAGAATGTAGTTTCACGTACTTGTGTCTATTTTGTAAATCATTTATAAAACCCGCATGTATTCTCATCCCAAAAATATTAGATTTTAAAAGTGGGACTATAACTCACTTTCACAGAGTTTTACTTCGTCGGGAAGTAAGACTTGGCCACTGGTTGATTCACGAACCTATAACAATATATACATATATATCAAAGTATGTTCAAAATATATTTACAACACTTTTAATATATTTTGATGTTTTAAGTTTATTAAGTCAGCTGTCCTCGTTAGTAACCTACAACTAGTTGTCCACAGTTAGATGTACAGAAATAAATCGATAAATATTATCTTGAATCAATCCACGACCCAGTGTATACGTATCTCAGTATTGATCACAACTCAAACTATATATATTTTGGAATCAACCTCAACCCTGTATAGCTAACTCCAACATTCACATATAGAGTGTCTATGGTTGTTCCGAAATATATAGAGATGTGTCGACATGATAGGTCGAAACATTGTATACGTGTCTATGGTATCTCAAGATTACATAATATACAATACAAGTTGATTAAGTTATGGTTGGAATAGATTTGTTACCAATTTTCACGTAGCTAAAATGAGAAAAATTATCCAATCTTGTTTTACCCATAACTTCTTCATTTTAAATCCGTTTTGAGTGAATCAAATTGCTATGGTTTCATATTGAACTCTATTTTATGAATATAAACAGAAAAAGTATAGGTTTATAGTCTGAAAAATAAGTTACAAGTTATTTTTGTAAAGGTAGTCATTTCAGTCGAAAGAACGACGTCTAGATGACCATTTTAGAAAACATACTTCCACTTTGAGTTTAACCATAATTTTTGGATATAGTTTCATGTTCATAATAAAAATCATTTTCTCAGAATAACAACTTTTAAATCAAAGTTTATCATAGTTTTTAATTAACTAACCCAAAACAGCCCGCGGTGTTACTACGACGACGTAAATCCGGTTTTACGGTGTTTTTCGTGTTTCCAGGTTTTAAATCATTAAGTTAGCATATCATATAGATATAGAACATGTGTTTAGTTGATTTTAAAAGTCAAGTTAGAAGGATTAACTTTTGTTTGCGAACAAGTTTAGAATTAACTAAACTATGTTCTAGTGATTACAAGTTTAAACCTTCGAATAAGATAGCTTTATATGTATGAATAGAATGATGTTATGAACATCATTACTATCTTAAGTTCCTTGGATAAACCTACTGGAAAAGAGAAAAATGGATCTAGCTTCAACGGATCCTTGGATGGCTCGAAGTTCTTGAAGCAGAATCATGACACGAAAACAAGTTCAAGTAAGATCATCACTTGAAATAAGATTGTTATAGTTATAGAAATTGAACCAAAGTTTGAATATGATTATTAACTTGTATTAGAATGATAACCTAATGTAAGAAATAAAGATTTCTTGAGGTTGGATGATCACCTTACAAGATTGGAAGTGAGCTAGCAAACTTGAAAGTATTCTTGATTTTATGTAACTAGAACTTGTAGAATATATGAAGAACACTTAGAACTTGAAGATAGAACTTGAGAGAGATCAATTAGATGAAGAAAATTGAAGAATGAAAGTGTTTGTAGGTGTTTTTGGTCGTTGGTGTATGGATTAGATATAATGGATATGTAATTTTGTTTTCATGTAAATAAGTCATGAATGATTACTCATATTTTTGTAATTTTATGAGATATTTCATGCTAGTTGCCAAATGATGGTTCCCACATGTGTTAGGTGACTCACATGGGCTGCTAAGAGCTGATCATTGGAGTGTATATACCAATAGTACATACATCTAAAAGCTGTGTATTGTACGAGTACGAATACGGGTGCATACGAGTAGAATTGTTGATGAAACTGAAAGAGGATGTAATTGTAAGCATTTTTGTTAAGTAGAAGTATTTTGATAAGTGTATTGAAGTCTTTCAAAAGTGTATAAATACATATTAAAACACTACATGTATATACATTTTAACTGAGTCGTTAAGTCATCGTTAGTCGTTACATGTAAGTGTTGTTTTGAAACCTTTAGGTTAACGATCTTGTTAAATGTTGTTAATCCAATGTTCATAATATCAAATGAGATTTTAAATTATTATATTATCATGTATGAATATCTCTTAATATGATATATATACATTAAATGTCTTTACAACGATAATCGTTACATATATGTCTCGTTTAAAAATCATTAAGTTAGTAGTCTTGTTTTTACATATGTAGTTCATTGTTAATATACTCAATGATATGTTTACTTATCATAGTATCATGTTAACTATATATATATCCATATATATGTCATCATATAGTTTTTACAAGTTTTAACGTTCGTGAATCACCAGTTTGAAACATATTTCAATTAATCAAGTCTTAACAAGTCTTAATGCTTAACATGTTGGAAACATTTAATCATGTAAATATCAATCTCAATTAATATATATAAACATGGAAAAGTTCGGGTCACTACAAAAACCGCCCAAAGTCGACAAAAGAGCTACGCTGACATTAAAAGAAAAGATATAGAATTTGAAATTGGAGAGATGGTCATGCTTAAAGTTGCACCTTGGAAAGGCATGTTCGATTTGGTAAATGAGGGAAATTAAATCCAAGGTATATTGGACCATTCAAGATTATTGATCACGTCGGACCAGTAGCTTACCGACTTGAGTTACCTCAACAACTCGTGGCTGTACATCACACTTTCCACGTCTCGAATTTGAAGAAATGTTTTGCTAAAGAAGATCTCATTATTTCATTAGATGAAATCCAAATCAACGAAAAACTCCAATTCATCGAAGAACCCGTCGAAATAATGGATCGTGAGGTTAAAAGACTTAAGCAAAACAAGATACCAATTGTTAAGGTTCGATGGAATGCTCGTAGAGGACCCGAGTTCACCTGGGAGCGTGAAGATCAGATGAAGAAGAAATACCCGCATCTATTTCCAGAAGATTCGTCAACACCTTCAACAGCTTAAAATTTCGGGACGAAATTTATTTAACGGGTAGGTACTGTAGTGACCCGAACTTTTCCATGTTTATATATATTAATTGAGATTGATATTTATATGATTAAATATTTCCAACATGTTAAGCAATCAAACTTGTTAAGACTTGATTAATTGAAATATGTTTCATATAGACAATTGACCACCCAAGTTGACCGGTGATTCACGAACGTTAAAACTTGTAAAAACTATATGATGACATATATATGGATATATATATAGTTAACATGATACTATGATAAGTAAACATATCATTAAGTATATTAACAATGAACTACATATGTAAAAACAAGACTACTAACTTAATGATTTTTAAATGAGACATATATGTAACGATTATCGTTGTAAAGACATTTAATGTATATATATCATATTAAGAGATATTAATACATGATAATATCATGATAATATAATAATTTAAAATCTCATTTGATATTATAAACATTGGGTTAACAACATTTAACAAGATCGTTAACCTAAAGGTTTCAAAACAACACTTACATGTAACGACTAACGATGACTTAACGACTCAGTTAAAATGTATATACATGTAGTGTTTTAATATGTATTTATACACTTTTGAAAGACTTCAATACACTTATCAAAATACTTCTACTTAACAAAAATGCTTACAATTACATCCTCGTTCAGGTTCATCAACAATTCTACTCGTATGCACCCGTATTCGTACTCGTACAATACACAGCTTTTAGATGTATGTACTATTGGTATATACACTCCAATGATCAGCTCTTAGCAGCCCATGTGAGTCACCTAACACATGTGGGAATCATCATTTGGCAACTAGCATGAAATATCTCATAAAATTACAAAAATATGAGTAATCATTCATGACTTATTTACATGAAAACAAAATTACATATCCTTTATATCTAATCCATACACCAACGACCAAAAACTCCTACAAACACTTTCATTCTTCAATTTTCTTCATCTAATTGATCTCTCTCAAGTTCTAAGTGTTCTTCATAAATTCTACAAGTTCTAGTTACATAAAATCAAGAATACTTTCAAGTTTGCTAGCTCACTTCCAATCTTGTAAGGTGATCATCCAACCTCAAGAAATCTTTGTTTCTTACAGTAGGTTATCATTCTAATACAAGGTAATAATCATATTCAAACTTTGGTTCAATTTCTATAACTATAACAATCTTATTTCAAGTGATGATCTTACTTGAACTTGTTTTCGTGTCATGATTCTGCTTCAAGAACTTCGAGCCATCCAAGGATCCGTTGAAGCTAGATCCATTTTTCTATTTTCCAGTAGGTTTATCTAAGGAACTTAAGGTAGTAATGATGTTCATAACATCATTCGATTCATACATATAAAGCTATCTTATTCGAAGGTTTAAACTTGTAATCACTAGAACATAGTTTAGTTAATTCTAAACTTGTTCGCAAACAATAGTTAATCCTTCTAACTTGACTTTTAAAATCAACTAAACACATGTTATATATCTATATGATATGCTAACTTAATGATTTAAAACCTGGACACACGAAAAACACCGTAAAACCGGATTTACGCCGTCGTAGTAACACCGCGGGCTGTTTTGGGTTAGTTAATTAAAAACTATGATAAACTTTGATTTAAAAGTTATTATTCTGAGAAAATGATTTTTATTATGAACATGAAACTATATCCAAAAATTATGGTTAAACTCAAAGTGGAAGTATGTTTTCTAAAATGGTCATCTAGACGTCGTTCTTTCGACTGAAATGACTACCTTTACAAAAACGACTTGTAACTTATTTTTCCGACTATAAACCTATACTTTTTCTGTTTAGATTCATAAAATAGAGTTCAATATGAAACCATAGCAATTTGATTCACTTAAAACGGATTTAAAATGAAGAAGTTATGGGTAAAACAAGATTGGATAATTTTTCTCATTTTAGCTACGTGAAAATTGGTAACAAATCTATTCCAACCATAACTTAATCAACTTGTATTATATATTATGTAATCTTGAGATACCATAGACACGTATACAATGTTTCGACCTATCATGTCGACACATCTATATATATTTCGGAACAACCATAGACACTCTATATGTGAATGTTGGAGTTAGCTATACAGGGTTGGGGTTGATTCCAAAATATATATAGTTTGAGTTGTGATCAATACTGAGATACGTATACACTGGGTCGTGGATTGATTCAAGATAATATTTATCGATTTATTTCTGTACATCTAACTGTGGACAACTAGTTGTAGGTTACTAACGAGGACAGCTGACTTAATAAACTTAAAACATCAAAATATATTAAAAGTGTTATAAATATATTTTGAACATACTTTGATATATATGTATATATTGTTATAGGTTCGTGAATCAACCAGTGGCCAAGTCTTACTTCCCGACGAAGTAAAAATCTGTGAAAGTGAGTTATAGTCCCACTTTTAAAATCTAATATTTTTGGGATGAGAATACATGCAGGTTTTATAAATGATTTACAAAATAGACACAAGTACGTGAAACTACATTCTATGGTTGAATTATCGAAATCGAATATGCCCCTTTTTATTAAGTCTGGTAATCTAAGAATTAGGGAACAGACACCCTAATTGACGCGAATCCTAAAGATAGATCTATTGGGCCTAACAAACCCCATCCAAAGTACCGGATGCTTTAGTACTTCGAAATTTATATCATATCCGAAGGGTGCCCCGGAATGATGGGGATATTCTTATATATGCATCTTGTTAATGTCGGTTACCAGGTGTTCACCATATGAATGATTTTTATCTCTATGTATGGGATGTGTATTGAAATATGAAATCTTGTGGTCTATTGTTACGATTTGATATATATAGGTTAAACCTATAACTCACCAACATTTTTGTTGACGTTTAAAGCATGTTTATTCTCAGGTGAATACTAAGAGCTTCCGCTGTTGCATACTAAAATAAGGACAAGATTTGGAGTCCATGTTTGTATGATATTGTGTAAAAACTGCATTCAAGAAACTGATTTCGATGTAACATATTTGTATTGTAAACCATTATGTAATGGTCGTGTGTAAACAGGATATTTTAGATTATCATTATTTGATAATCTACATAAAGCTTTTTAAACCTTTATTTATGAAATAAAGGTTATGGTTTGTTTTAAAATGAATGCAGTCTTTGAAAAACATCTCATATAGAGGTCAAAACCTCGCAACGAAATCAATTAATATGGAACGTTTTTAATCAATAAGAACGGGACATTTCACCGCTCGTCCGAACCAACAATCATCCCGGTGTAATAGAAGAAGTTAACGAACTTCGCGCATGAGTTGTAGTCTTGGAAAATATGGTGCAAAACGTGCCAGCTTCATCCAAATCACCGGCACCAATAGTATCACTAACAACCCAAGTTTCAATATCACATGCCTCAACATCTCAATCTATACCTCGAGTATAATCATAGTTCTACATGACGTTCCACATCCGTTATCTTCGTTCGACATGGGATTATGTAATCTCTAATGTTTTAGAGATTATATATTCTTATTCTAACGGTAAATCAAATGAGTTTAATATCATATTGACTCATTAAATCCATGATTATATCTGAAGAAAATATATATGTATATACGTTTTCATAGGGATTGTAATTAAAATTTTTATTGTACAAACTGTTAATGGTGAAAATATTTTAACGGGTAGGTAATACCCGGGGAATATTTAGATTTCGCATTAATAAGTTACACTGTACATTCTTCAAATCTGATTCAACAGTCATTTACTATCATACTTACAACCACCGATATACGTATCCGTTCACCGCAGAATAACCATTTTCATTCAAATTCATAATTGGATTTTGACCTATCAGAATCCAACAAGTGGCATAATGAAGAAAACATTTGATGAAATAAAAATTTGATAGAAACAAACAAATTAACTACGGAAATTTTTATTAAGAATCCACGCTAACTGTTCCTAGCTAACTGATTACATTTATTTATCGCAATTTATTTATCGCAATTTAATTATCGCAATTTACATTCTCGCAATTTACATTCTCGCAATTTTAATTATCGTCATTTAATTTCTGTTATTTATTTTATGCACTTTAAATATCGGGACACGTATACAAGGTTTTGACATATCATATCGACTCATCTATATATATTATTTGGGATCACCATAGACACTCTATATGCAGTAATGATCGAGTTCTCTATACAGGGTTGAGGTTAATTCTCAAATAATATATATACTTTGAGTTGTGATCGAGTCTGAGACATGTACACGGGTCACGATATGTATTAATTAATCCGAATATTATAAATTAACTATATATGAATTATTGAATTGCTAACTGTGGACTATCAACTGAGAACTACCAACATTGGACAATTAAAATGAATTAAAATATTGATTATAACTTATGAAACTAAACATCTCTTCAAGTTTGCCACTTGATTTCATCATAAACCTCATTTGTATCTTGACGATTACAATCTGCGTTCAAACCTTTCATGATTCTTGAAAACACCTCAATCGAGAGGATGAACCAACCGCACTTCAGCTACGAAAGGAAGGATTTATACATATAGTTATGCACCTGAGAAACTCTCGGCAACTGAGTAAAAGTTTAACACGTAGCCGCGTCAGATCCTTTGGCATTTATTAGCAAAAATAATTTTGCGACCCCTTTTCAAAGTAGCCAATTTTGTCACAGCTCCAGCAAATCAACTTCAACTTTTCATTCGAAGTAGCCTTACTATAATCCTGATATATATACGATTACCCTTTTGATACCAGAGAATTCTTTTATGTTCCACCATATTACCAGCAGACGTACCAGCAACCTCGTTGCTTCTCGGCTTAAATCTCTCTGACAAATCATTATATTTATTCATTGAAACCCTATCATATACTCATCCACATCTTGTAACGAGAACTGCCATACCAATTACCGGGAATCAGCAATCAGTATTTTGAAAACTCACATCATATCTACATCAACAGTTATATGTATGACATTTATCTCTTAGAATTATGATATCTCATTCTGAAATTCTGAAAAGCACTCAGTCACAAATCAATACTATGAATGTTGAAAAAGTTGAATGAAGCAGCGGAAACCATAGACAACCGTAAACGACCTTAATCATCGAAAGTTTGATGATAAAGAATAGTATGTTGGAAAAGCTCAGAAAGTTGAAACTGGAAAACGGATTGAGATAACCACAAAGGAGACCAAGGACAAATACAAGGACCATGCCATATATTCAAAGAATCCAGGTAATTCTGGATCCGATGAAACCTTCAAGGAATATCTTGCTCCGTATTCATGTTAAAATCTTGCGGAAAATCTTTTTTCATCACCCATCGATATTAGAAATTCCAAGATATCATCGTATCTTTCATTATAAATATCCTCTATATTTCTGGAGATATTTTTATAACTATTCTTATCTGAAATCATTAATCTCTTCGTGCTATCAGTATTACATCATATAGAAACTGTTAGTTTCTATATTCTGTAAACTTTCGAGCTCAAAATATGAATGTTATTGAAGTAATGTTGGGAATTGATGCATGAGTTAGTATAATATAATGACACTTGATCAACGTGATTATATTACAGTAATTCATGCTGAGTTTCTAATGGAACGTGATGATTCACAGATCATAACATCATCATGTGCCATGTTACACGGCTCTTACGTTCTGTCTAATCTATAAACATATCAAGATCATATTTTTTCTTGATAGTCCTATCTTTCCTTGAATTCTGGTAATTTGACAAGTCAAATTGTGCTATTACCATTTCTTTCTTAGGACATTAACAATGTTCATTCTGAAACTTATATCTGCGAATTCTGGATAATTACAAGAGATGGCCAATCGTAAGAAGAAGAAATGAAGGGACAAAGCTCCGAAATAGAAATTGGAGTATAAATCGCAGCAAATAGGGGGAGTATTAACTGGGGATGACAATGATTATAGAAAACATGAGCAAGGACTGTAAAGTATAAGGGAAGATATAAAGCCCAATAACAACACATAAATTACAAACCGTGAACATCAGTGCGTATAGCAATATAAAGACATGGGAGGATTATAATTACAATAATCACTAGAGCATAGTAGAAATAAACAGATTCTTCTGGTGAAAGTTGGAAAAGAAGAACGAACATTACGATAGTCAGAATGAGAACAAGGATTAGAACGGGATTAAGCATTTTCACAATCTTTTGGATGTATGAACTAAGAAGGAAAGTATAGAAATTGTGAGAATAATGGAACGGAAGAGTTTAATTTATAATGGAAATATCAGACAGAGTAATCGAGGCAGATCACTGTATTTAATTATAGAGATCTTAATTTTCTTACTCTCCGAAGAATTAAATCTTTTAAATTTCGAAGATTTTCTTTAAATCCCTTGAATTTCGGAATTCAATCGTGACTACGTCACCGGTTAAGTCGAATCTTCATTTACCCATTTCACTCCTTTGTGATGGATTCATTCGTACTCTTCGAATAATCGAGTTATTTTTATATTACACAATGATGATAAAACTCAAGTTATCAACTCATATTCGTCATGAAAACATTTTTATTGTTAGCCATGACCACCTCACTCAAATTTCGAGACGAAATTTCTTTAACGGGTAGGTACTGTGATGACCCGGGAATTTCCGACCAAATTTAAACTTAATCTTATATGATTTCGACACGATAAGCATTGTATGTAATGTTGAGTCTAGAAGATTTCGAAACGATGTTCATATATTCATTTGACCTTTGACTATTCTCGACGATTCACGAACAAATGATTATAAATGAATATGTATATATATGATTTTTGTACACAATTAACACACTATGTATATTGTATTAAGTATTAGAATATGTTATATGAATATTACATAATTAATAATAAGTAATGTTAATCTATTATATATAAATACAAATTAAAATGTAGTTACTATATTAATGAATATTACTTGCATTACTAACATCAATATCAGTATTATTTATATCATTAATTTAACACATAATATATAAAAAAAATGAGAATTTTGCAAGCATAAATTGTTATATCAATAATATTAGTACTACTCTCATTATTAACATTAATATTAATTTTGGTATTATTATTTGTATTACTAATAATAATATTATTATTGTTATAAATTTAGAAGTTATTATTATCAATATTTTAATTATTTATAACATTATTAGTACTATTATTAATATTATCATTAATATTATGATTATTGTATTATTAGTATTTTTATTATTATTATTACAAATATTAAGGGAATTTTATTTATTAATATATTTATTAATAAATTAATCCGTATGATATATATTATCAAATATAAACGCGTTCAATCAGTTCCTTTATTTATTCATTTAATTTTTTTTCCTAAACCTCTGCTCGTGACATTACTTGTAGCTATCACCAACCCTACCTTGAAGACTTGGAGCAATTAATTTTGGAAGTTAACATAAACCACACCTAACAAATCCTCATCTACAAACTGTTAAAGCAATTGGGTTCTTTTATTTATAAAATGTTTTTTTATTATATCTCTCGTTCAGCCATAACCGAAACCAATTAATCTTCAAAATGATTCGAATCAAATTGGAGAAAAGTAAAATTGCAGATACCTTGCAATTCATCTCGTGAACGTGTGTGATTAATCTCAGGTCTCAATTTTATAAACTGTGAACGAATGGTTGAGTCAAAGCTTTTGGTTATTAAAAGTCAAACTTTGTTCATCGAAAAATTCGGGTTCAAAACGATGTTACAGGTACAATTGAGGTTACAGATAGTTTTTAAGAGTGATTTGAAATCTTTTTCATGTAGGAATTTTCAACTAAAAAGCTCTCCAAATTCGAAATCATTTTTTTTTGTTTAAACTACGCTGCATCAGCAGCCTTTTTTTTTTTTAATTTCATTTTTTTCTTCTTTTGTGCTAATCAAACTAGTTACATAAAATTGTTCTTATGATGATTATTGAATCCAAAATTCGAGTTTGTATTTGTTGTAAAATTAAAAATGGTGATAAGTCGACTTGCAATTAGGAAGAAGAAGGGAAAAACAGATTACTCGGGTTAAATAATTTCTGTTGCATTTTAATTCAGAAAAAGGAAAAGGGGTGGAGTGGTCATGGGAGTTTATGGGTTAGCGAGAGGTCTCGGGTTCGAGCCCGGTTCGTGGCATATCTTCTTTTTAGATAAAGCTTTTAGGGGTATATACTCTTACTTATATTTCCATTATTATTATTATTATTATTATTATTATTATTATTATTATTATTATTATTATTATTATTATTATTATTATTATTATTATTATTATTATTATTATTATTATTATTATTATTATTAATATTGTTATTATTATTATGGTTATTATTTTATTAATGTTATTATCAATTATTATTATTATTATTATTGTTATTATTAGGTTAATTATTATTATTATTATTAACCATTATAACATGATTATTAATATGGTCAATATTGTTATCATTATTACTATCACTAAGTATTATTGTATTATTATTATTATCATAATACAAATTATTATTATCGATAGTATTATCATAAAATTCTTATTGATTTTTATAATTTTAATGTTACTATCTTTATGATAAAAGGGTTTATTATTATTATCATTATAAAAATATTACAAATTAATATCATCTTCGTAAATATTAGTAGTAGTATCTTTCTGTAAATAATAGGAACGTTAATATTAACATAAGTACCAATATTGAATTATTATATGAATTATTATTACGTAATTACTAAAATCAATATTATAACTATCATTAATAGTAGAATTAATACTTTTCACAAATATTATTGTTAATATCACTATTATTATCACTAATAGAGTTATTATTAACATTACTACCTTTACTAATAATATTAAGTATTAACACTGTTATAAATTTTGCCATTTCTAAGATTATGATAATACTACTATTATTACTATATTTTTTTTACAAACAAATAATATATACATATATAAAAATATATTTAATACATATAACATAACGAAAAGTAATATATTATATAACAAAATAAATATATGAAACATATATATATTATTAAAATAAAAAGTATATAACTAATAAATTTATATATATATATTGTTCGATTACAACTATGTATATTAATAAATATACAAATGATATAGGTTCGTGAATCCGAGGCCAACCCTGCATTGTTCAATGTCGTCATGTGTATTTTTACTACAAAATACAGTAGTGTGAGTTTCATTTGCCCTTTTACTCTTTACATTTTTGGGCTGAGAATACATGCGTTGCTTTTATAACTGTTTTACGAAATAGACACAAGTACTTAAAACTACATTCTATGGTTAGATTATCTAATCGAATATGCCCTTTTTATTAAGTCTGGTAATCTAAGAATTAGGGAACAGACACCCTAATTGACGCGAACTCTAAAGATAGATCTATCGGGCCCAACAAGCCCCATCTAAAGTACCAGATGCTTTAGTACTTCGAAATTTATATCATGTCCGAAGGAGGATCCCGGAATGATGGGGATATTCTTATGTGCATATTGTGAATGTCGGTTACCAGGTGTTCAATCCATATGAATGATTATTTTGTCTCTATGCATGGGACGTATATTTATGGAAATAGGAAATCTTGTGGTCTATTAAAATGATGAAAATGATTATTTATGTTAAACTAATGAACTCACCAACCTTTTGGTTGACACTTTAAAGCATGTTTATCCTCAGGTATGAAAGAAGTCTTCCGTTGTGCAATTGCTCATTTTAAAGCTATTACTTGGAATCATTCATGACATATTTCAAAAGACGTTGCATTCGAGTGGTTGAGTTCATCAAGATTATTATTAAATCAATTATAGTTAGATATGTTATAAAATGGTATGCATGCCGTCAACTTTCAATGTAATGAAAGATTGTCTTTTCAAAAACGAATGCAATGCTTGTAAAATGTATCATATAGAGGTCAAGTACCTCGCGATGTAATCAACTGTTGTGAATCGTTTATAATCAATATGGACTTCGTCCGGATGGATTAGGACGGGTCCTTTCAGGTTTCATTCAACTAAGTACATCACCATGGGGAGCTCCTGTTTTGTTTGTCAAGAAGAAGGATGGTACATTTAGGTTGTGGGTCGACTACCGAGAGTTAAACAAACTTACCATCAAGAACCGCTACCCACTACCGAGAATCGATGACTTATTTGATCAACTACAAGGCTCATTGGTTTATTCGAAGATTGATTTACGTTCTGGATATCATCAAATGCGGGTGAAGGAGGATGATATTCCAAAGACTGCTTTTAGGAGGCGTTACGGTCATTACGAGTTTATGGTTATGCCGTTTGGATTGACCAACGCACCAGCTGTGTTCATGGACCTCATGAACCGAGTGTGTGGACCATACCTTGACAAGTTTGTCATTATTTTCATCGATGACATACTTATTTACTCAAAGAATGACTAAGAGCATGAAGAACATTTGAGAAAAGTGCTAGAGTTGTTAAGGAAGGAAAAATTGTACGCTAAGTTTTCAAAGTGTGCATTTTGGTTGGAAAAAGTTCAATTTCTTGGTCACATAGTGAACAAAGAAGGTATTCAGGTGGATCCAGCAAAGATTGAAACCGTTGAAAAGTGGGAAACCTCGAAAACTCCGAAGCATATACGCCAATTTTTAGGACTGGCTGGTTACTATAGAAGGTTCATCTAAGACTTTTCCAGAATAGCAAAACCCTTGACTGCATTAACGCATAAAGGGAAGAAATTTGAATGGAAAGATGAACAAGAAAAAGCGTTTCAATTGTTAAAGAAAAAGTTAACTACGGCACCTATATTGTCATTAGCTGAAGGGAATGATGATTTTGTGATATATTGTGACGCATCAAAGCAAGGTCTCGGTTGTGTATTAATGCAACGAACGAAAGTAATTGCTTATGCGTCTAGACAATTGAAGATTCACGAGCAGTATTATACGACGCATGATTTGGAATTAGGCGGGGTTGTTTTGCATTAAAGACTTGGAGGCACTACTTATATGGGGTCAAAAGTATTATATATACCGACCACAAAATTCTTCAACACATATTTAATCAGAAACAACTGAACATGAGGCAGCGCAGGTGGATTGAATTGTTGAATGATTACGACTTTGAGATTCGTTATCACCCGGAGAAGGCAAATGTGGTAGCCGACGCCTTGAGCAGAAAGGACAGAGAACCCATTCGAGTAAAAGCTATGAATATAATGATTCAAAATAACCTTACAACTCAAATAAAGGAGGCGTAACAAGGATTTTTAAAAGAAGGAAATTTAAAGGATGAAATACCCAAAGGATCGGAGAAGCATCTTAATATTTGGGAAGATGGCACCCGGTATAGGGTTGAAAGAATTTGGGTACCAAAATTTGGAGATATGAGAGAAATGGTACTTAGAGAAGCTCATAAAACCAGATACTCAATACATCCTGGAATGGGGAAGATGTACAAGGATCTCAAGAAATATTTTTGGTGGCCGGGTATGAAAGCAGATGTTGCTAAATATGTAGGAGAATGTTTGACGTGTTCTAAGGTCAAAGCTGAGCATCAGAAACCATCAGGTCTACTTCAACAACCCGAAATCCCGGAATGGAAATAGGAAAACATTACCATGGATTTCATCACTAAATTGCCAAGGACTGCAAGTGGTTTTGATACTATTTGGGTAATAGTTGATCATCTCACCAAATCAGCACACTTCCTACCAATAAGAGAAGATGACAAGATGGAGAAGTTAGCACGACTGTATTTGAAGAAAGTCGTCTCCAGACATGGAATACCAATCTCTATTATCTCTGATAGGGATGGAAGATTTATTTCAAGATTCTGGCAGACATTACAGCAAGCATTAGGAACTCGTCTAGACATGAGTACTGCCTATCATCCACAAAATGATGGGCAGAGCAAAAGAAAGATAGAAACGCTTGAAGACATGCTACGAGCATGTGTTATTGATTTCGGAAACAGTTGGGATCGACATCTACCGTTAGCAGAATTTTCCTACAACAACAGCTACCATTCAAGCATTGAGATGGCACCATTTGAAGCACTTTATGGTAGAAAGTGCAGGTCTCCGATTTGTTAGAGTGAAGTGGGGGATAGACAGATTACGGGTCCGGAGATAATACAAGAAACTACCGAGAAGATCATCCAAATTCAACAACGGTTGAAAATCGCCCAAAGTCGACAAAAGAGCTACGCTGACATTAAAAGAAAAGATATAGAATTTGAAATTGGAGAGATAGTAATGCTTAAAGTTGCACCTTGGAAAGGCGTTGTTCGATTTGGTAAAAGTGGGAAATTAAATCCAAGGTATATTGGACCATTCAAGATTATTGATCGTGTCGGACCAGTAGCTTACCGACTTGAGTTACCTCAACAACTTGTGGCTGCACATAACACTTTCCACGTCTCGAATTTGAAGAAATATTTTGCTAAAGAATATCTCACTATTCCGTTAGACGAAATCCAAATCAACGAAAAACTTCAATTCATCGAAGAACCCATCGAAATAATGGACCGTGAGGTTAAAAGACTTAAGCAAAACAAGATACCAATTGTTAAGGTTCAATGGAATGCTCGTAGAGGACCCGAGTTCACCTGGGAACGAGAAGATCAGATGAAGAAGAAATACCCGCACTTATTTCCAGAAGATACGTCAACACCTCCAACTACTTAAAATTTCGGGACGAAATTTATTTAACGGGTAGGTACCGTAGTGACCCGAACTTTTCCATGTTTATATATATTAAATGAAATTGTTATTTACATGATTAAGTGTTTCCAACATGTTAAGAAATCAAACTTATTAAGACTTGATTAATTGAAATAGGTTACATATAGACAATTGACCACCCAAGTTGACCGGTGATTCACGAACGTTAAAACTTGTAAAAACTATATGATGTCATATATATGGATATATATATATAGTTAACATGGTATTATGATAAGTAAACATATCATTAAGTATATTAACAATGAAGTACATATGTAAAAACAAGACTACTAACTTGAGGATTTTGAAACGAGGCATATATGTAACGATTATCGTTGTAACGACATTTAATTGTATATATATCATATTAAGATATATTAATACATCCTAATATCATGATAATGTAATAATTTAACATCTCTTTAGATATAATAAACAATGGGTTAATAACATTTAACAAGATCGTTAACCTAAAGGTTTCAAAACAACACTTACATGTAACGACTAACGATGACTTAACGACTCAGTTAAAATGTATATACATGTAGTGTTTTAATATGTATTCATACACTTTTTAAAGACTTTAAGACACTTATCAAAGTACTTCTACTAAAAAAATGCTTAAAATTACATCCTCATTCATTTTCATCAACAATTCTACTCGTATGCACTCGTATTCGTACTCGTACAATACCCAGCTTCTAAATGTATTTACTATTGGTATATACACTCCAATGATCATCTCTTAGCAGCCCTTGTGAGTCACCTAACGCATGTGAGAACCATCATTTGGCAACTAGCATGAAATATCTCATAAAATTACAAAAATATTAGTAATCATTCATGACTTATTTACAAGTAAACAAAATTACACATCCTTTATATCTAATCCATATACCAACGACCAAAAACACCTACAAACACTTTCATTCTTCAATTTTCTTCATCTAATTGATCTCTCTCAAGTTCTATCTTCAAGTTCTAAGTATTCTTCATAAATTCTATAAGTTCTAGTTTCATAAAATCAAGAATACTTCCAAGTTTGCTAGCTTACTTCCAATCTTGTAAAGTGATCATCCAACCTCAAGAAATCTTTCTTATTTATATTAAAATATATTTATAATACAAAGTAATACTCATATTCAAACTTTGATTCAATTTCTATAACTATAACAATCTTATTTCGAGTGGAAATCTTACTTGAACTTGTTTTCGTGTCATGATTCTGCTTCAAGAACTTTCAAGCCATCCAAGGATCCTTTGAAGCTAGATCTATTTTTCTCATTTCTAGTAGTTTTACCTACTAAAATTAAGGTAGTAATGATGTTCATAACATCATTCGATTCATACATATAAAACTATCTTATTCGAAGATTTAAACTTGTAATCACTAGAACATAGTTTAGTTAATTCTAAACTTGTTCGCAAATAAAGTTAATCCTTCTAACTTGACTTTTAAAATCAACTAAACACATGTTATATATCTATATGATATGCTAACTTAATGATTTAAAACCTGGAAACACGAAAAACACCGTAAAACTGGATATACGCCGTCGTAGTAACACCGCGAGCTGTTTTGGGTTAGTTAATTAAAAACTATGATAAACTTTGATTTAAAAGTTATTCTTCTGGAAAAATAATTTTTATTATGAACATGAAACTATATCCAAAAATTATGGTTAAACTCGAAGTGGAAGTATGTTTTCCAAAATGGTCATCTATACGTCGTTCTTTCGACTAAAATGACTACCTTTACAAAAATGACTTGTAACCTGTATTTATGACTATAAACTTATACATTTTCCGTTTAGATTCATAAACTTAAGTTCAATATGAAACCATAGCAACTTGAAACACTCAAAACGGATTTAAAACGAAGAAGTTATGGGTAAAACAAGATTGGATAATTTTTCTTGTTGTAGGTACGTGAAAATTGGTAACAAATCTATATTAATCATATCCTAGCTAACTCATATTGTATTATACATGTATTCTAATATATTATATAATCTTGGGATACCATAGACACGAATACAATGTTTTGACATATCATATCGACCCATCTATATATATAATTCGGAACAACCATAGACACTCTATATGCAGTAATGTTGGAGTTAGCTATACAGGGTTGAGGTTGATTCCAAAATATTATATATACTTTGAGTTGTGATCTAGCCTGAGGCTTGTATACACGAGGTCGTGGATTGATTCAAGATAATATATATTGCTTTATTTTTCTGTACATCTAACTGTGGACAATTAGTTGTAGGTTACTAACGAGGACAGCTGACTTAATAAACTTAAAACAGCAAAACGTATTAAAAATATTGTAAATATATTTTGAACATACTTTGATATATATGTACATATTTGTTATAGGTTCGTGAATCGACCAGTGGCCAAGTCTTACTTCTCGACGAAGTAAAAATCTGTGAAAGTGAGTTATAGTCCCACTTTTAAAATCTAATATTTTGAGATGAGAATACATGCAGTTTTATAAATGTTTTACAAAATAGACACAAGTAAATGATTTTTATCTCTATGTATGGGATGTATATTGAAATATGAAATCTTGTGGTCTATTATTACGATTTGATAAATATAGGTTAAACCTATAACTCACCAACATTTTTGTTGACGTTTAAAGCATGTTTATTCTTAGGTGATTATTAAGAGCTTCCGCTATTGAATGCTTTTATATGGACAAGATTTGGTGTCAGCATGCTTGTATAATATTGTTTAAAACTGTATTCGAGATTTATTTTGTTGTAACATATTAATATTTGTAAACCAATATGTATTGTTAGTGTGTAAGTGTGATATTTGTTAGATTATCATTTCTGGATAATCTAAGTGGTGTCTTGTTAACCTTATCGATAAAATAAAGGTTATGGTTTGTTTTAAAAATGAATGCAGTCTTTGAAAAACGTCTCATATAGAGGTCAAAACTTCGTAACGAAATCAATTAATATGGAACGTTTATAATCAATATGAATGGGACAATTCACCATGAGTCACCAAAAGAGTTATGCTGATGTAAGAAGAAAACCGCTAGAATTTCAAGTGGGAGACAAAGTCATGTTGAAAGTGTCACCCTGGAAAGGTGTTGTACGATTCGGTAAACGAGGAAAGCTAAGTCCTAGGTACGTAGGACCCTTTGAAATCACTGAAAGAATTGGAACAGTTGCTTATCGATTAAAGCTACCGCAAGAACTTAGTAGTGTTCACGACACATTTCACGTGTCAAATTTGAAGAAATGTTTAGCTGAAGAGGATATCGTAATTCCTCTTGATGAAATACGAATCAATGATAAACTCTATTTTATTGAAGAACCTGTTGAAAACATGGACCGTGAGGTCAAACAATTAAAACAAAGCAAAATACCGATAGTTAGAGTTCGTTGGAACGCTAGACGAGGACCCGAGTTTACTTGGGAACGTGAAGATCAAATGAAGCAAAAATATCCACATTTGTTCACTGATATCGCATATAAAACAGGTACTACTCAAAATTTCGGGATGAAATTTTCTTTAACGGGGAGGTACTGTGATGACCCAGAAAATTTCATATTAATAAATTAATTACAGGATAAATGTGTCCGACACGATAAGCGAACATATTATGTTGAGTCTTAAAACTTTTTGAACTAGTTTACACATTCATGTACCTTTCTATTTTTTTTCGACGATTCACGAACGTCATAACCTGTGATAATTATAAAAATCACTTTGCTACAGTAAAACACTATTTGCTACAGTAAACACTATTTGCTACAGTAAAAGCGATTTTGCTATGTGACGACCCAGAAATTTTCGACCAAATTTAAACTTATTCTTATATGATCTCGATACGATAAGCAAAGTGTGTAATGCTGAGTCTTGAAAATTTTGAAACGATGTTCATATATTCATTTGACCTTGGACCATCCTCGGCAATTCACGAACAATTGGGTGTAAATAAAAGTGTAAATATGTATATATATAAATATAAATATAAGTACATATATTAATTTGAAGTAATAAAATATAATTTAAACATTACAATTAAAGATGTAAAATTAAGATATAAAATAATTAAGTTGTTATTAAAATAAATCTATATATAAGTATATAGGATTTCTATAAATAATTATTAAGATATATATTGGAATATATATACATAAGATATAAATATTATATGTAATACATATATATATATATATATATATATATATATATATATATATATATATATATATTATATAATTATTAAATATTACATAAATAGAAAAATGTAATATTAATGTACAAGTTAAAACATAGTTGTTAATACTTTCATTATTAATATCGAATATTGATATCAATATTATTAATTTAATATATATACGAGATTTGATAAGCATATTTTGATATATCAATATTATTAGTGTTGTCTTTATTAATATTAATATTATTATTATTAAATTATATAATTACTAAAATTATTGGTAACAACATTAGTAATATCATTATTAGTAAAGTTTTTATAATAATTATTGTTGTTAATATAAAACAACTTGTTGTTACTATCATTAATATTATTATTATTCACATCATTATTATTATTAATAACTATAATTATATTTGGTATTAGTATTAGGATTATTATTATTATTATTTAGTATTATTAATAAAATTAAAAGTGTTATTAATATCAATATATTTATATTTACTAAGTACTGATATTAATTATATACTACACATGTAAAACCAAATGAAAGAACCAAAATCTATGGAACGTAACCATCTTACTTTATCTGATAATTGTTTGCTGTCTCTAATCTTGAATTTATTCAACAGATACAAACAGAATTCTGTTAACAATCAATTCAGCTTTTATATTTTTTTAGTTTTCTTCTTGTCTGATTAGAAAAATGCTGTCGACCACGATCAGCTATAAACCCCACGAATTATACAATGTATGGATTAAGTCCTTTCTTTTATTCATTGTCATTATCAAATAAAAACCTTACATCCATTATCTGATTTAAATCAATAGAAGAAAATAAAGAAAAACAGTCACAAACTCTGTTCTTGGTTCAATTTTCCAAAAGCTCGATTTTTAAATCAAACTCAAAAAAAAATATAAATGCAGTATTGTTAGATATAATTCGTTTA
The DNA here is from genome assembly GCF_046630445.1 of Rutidosis leptorrhynchoides. Classification (NCBI taxonomy): domain Eukaryota; kingdom Viridiplantae; phylum Streptophyta; class Magnoliopsida; order Asterales; family Asteraceae; genus Rutidosis; species Rutidosis leptorrhynchoides. The sequence continues at coordinate 641,257,108 of NC_092333.1, read as the reverse complement.
AACTATCTGAAGAGTTTCAAAAACCAATTTTTTGTATTGAGTTCCAATTATAGAGTCAAAGTTACGAATTTAAAAGTCAACGTTTATGTTCATCAGAAAATTCGAAGGTGTTGTAATGTTTCTGTTGAAATTGAAGATCCAGAAAGTTTCTAGGAACATTTTACTAACAATTTCAAGTTATAACTTTATTCTAAAACGATATAAAATTCAAGATTTGATTTTTAGTTCATACGTATTATTCAGGGTCTGTTACAGCTTAAAAACTTTCTTTTCTGTTATTAAATTCAAATCAGATATGTTACGAGTTGTTTTGGTTTCGTTTAATAATACTAAAATCATATAATCAAATCATTGATTTAATGATTTGGATTGCTGTTCATATTAGAGGATGAAGTGGATGAAGATAATAGAACAGAAAAAAATAAATTTGGGATAAATATATTTGAATTCGGTATTAGATCAGAAAAGCAAGCCAGCCCAGCTGGTTTGATGTGTTTGCGGTTTATTGAGAGGTTGTGGGTTCGAGCCCCGTTGGTGGCTGTTTTTTTTAAAACCTATTGTTTTGAGGTATAATTTCTATTATTATTATTATTATTATTATTATTATTATTATTATTATTATTATTATTATTATTATTATTATTATTATTATTATTATTATTATTATTATTATTATTATTATTATTATTATTATTATTATTATTGTTATTATTAGTATTATTGTAATTATTATTATTTTTATCATAGTTATAAGAATTATAAGTATTACTAATGTTATTATTATTATTATTATTATTATTATTATTATTATTAAATGTTAGGAATATTAGGATTATTATTATTATTATTATTATTATTATTATTATTATTATTATTATTATTATTATTATTATTATTATTATTATTATTATCATCATCATTAGGTATTAGAATTATAATTATTATTAGTATTATTATTAGTATTATTATTATTAAGTATTACGAACATTAGTTATTAGTATTATTATTATTACTAATACAAGTATTAGTTACCCATTATTATTATTATTATTATTATTATTATTATTATTATTATTATTATTATTATTATTATTATTATTATTATTATTATCATAATCCTAGTTAGAATTATGATTATTATTAACAAAAGTATTTAAATAAGATTATCATTAATAATAAGATTGTTATAATTACTATTATTAAAATAAGTATTATTATTAAGTAATATGATTATTAATATTATTATTATTAATACCAAAAACTATTTTTTTAAACAGATAAATATTTTGTACATAAAATATACTTATTACATATACTAAAATTATATTAAAATTTCCTATAACTATATATATCAAACCTATTAATATTAGTTACATAAATACATACAAATAGCAAAACTATTGATTTCTAAATATAACATTTAAACAAGTACGTATATAAATGTGGATACATTAATATAACTATATGAAGATTAACCATTTTAAATATATACACAAATTAAATATACAAATTAAGGATATAATAAATAAATTTGTTCAGTTACGATTACATGTTTTAATATATATATACGAATTATATATGTTCGTAAATCCGAGGACAACCCTGCATTGTTCAATATCGTCATATGTATTTTTACTACAAAATACAGTATTGTGAGTTTCATTTGCTCCCCTTTTAAATGCTTTTGCAATATATATTTTTGGGACTGAGAATACATGCGCTACTTTTATAAATGTTTGACGAAATAGACACAAGTACTTGAAACTACATTGTATGGTTGGATTATTATACCGAATATCGCCCCTTCAAGTCTGGTAACCTAAGAATTAGGTAAATGGCCCCTAATTGACGCGAATCCTAAAGATAGATCTATGGACTTAACAAACCCCATTATGGAATTTGGAATGCTTTAGTACTTCGATTTAAATGGTGATTGCGATTGCCAATATTTATGGCATACTTGCGAGTATGCGGGGGATATTCTATATGCATTATGTTGATGTCAGTTACCAGGTGTTCATCATACGAATGGATTTTATACACTTGCGAGTGTAATGTTATTTATGAAAAATGAGAATCTTGTGGTCTATTATATTATTGAAAATGATTGATTACGATAAACTAATGAACTCACCAACCTTTTGGTTGACACTTTAAAGCATGTTTATTCTCAGGTATTAAAGAAATCTTCCGCTGTGCATTAGCTCATTTTAAGGATATTACTTGGAGTCAGTTGATAATGCTAAAAACGAACATATATTTCATAGCATTATTCCTCAAGAAAGACAAGCTTTTAGTTGCAATTGTTCTATTTACAAGTGATATTCGTTTAAATAATAAAAGGTGAAGACAAAAGACAGATTCGACGAATTGAAGACGCAAACGACCAAAAAGCTCAAAAGTACAAAAGACAATCAAAGAGGTTCCAATTATTGATAAGAAACGTCTCGAAATTACAAGAGTACAAGATTCAAAACGCAAAGTACAAGATATTAAATTGTACGCAAGGACGTTCGAAAATCCGGAACCGGGACCAGAGTCAACTCTCAACGCTCGACGCAACGGACTAAAAATTACAAGTTAATTATATATATAAATATAATATAATATATAATTAATTATATTAATTATATATATTATATTTATAAAATAAATCGTCGACAAACAAAGAGCCAAAAGCTGGTGAGCTGTATTTACAAACTCCGCGACTCGCGGAGTTTGAAGGCAAAAAATGCCGCGAGTCGCGGAGCCCCAAAGTCTGAAACTCCCTATAAAGCCAACCAAATTCTGATCATTTTTCATAATCAATATATCCATCTCTCTATCTATATCGTATATATTTATATTTATATTTTAAATTTAATTTTAATTTTAATTTTAATTCTAATAATAAGGGTATGTTAGCGAATATTGTAAGGGTGTAAGTCGAAACTCTGTCCGTGTAACGCTACGCTATTTTTAATCATTGTAAGTTATGTTTAACCTTTTTAATTTAATGTCTCGTAGCTAAGTTATTATTATGCTTATTTAATCAGAAGTAATCATGATGTTGGGCTAATTACTAAAATTGAGTAATTGGGCTTTGTACCATAATTGGGGTTTGGACAAAAGAACGACACTTGTGGAAATTAGACTATGGGCTATTAATGGGCTTTATATTTGTTTAACTAAATGATAGTTTGTTAATATTAATATAAAGATTTACAATTGGGCGTCCCTATAAATTACCATATACACTCGATCGGACACGATGGGCGGGGTATTTATATGTACGAATAATCGTTCATTTAACCGGACACGGGAATGGATTAATAGCCACTAGAATAATTAAAACAGGGGTGAAATTATGTACAAGGACACTTGGTATAATTGATAACAAAATATTAAAACCTTGGGTTACACTCAGTCGACATCCTGGTGTAATTATTAAACAAAGTATTAAAATCTTGTTACAGTTTAAGTCCCCAATTAGTTGGAATATTTAACTTCGGGTATAAGGATAATTTGACGAGGATACTCGCACTTTATATTTATAACTGATGGACTATTATGGACAAAAACCAGACGGACATATTAAATAATCCAGGACAAAGGACAATTAACCCATGGGCATAAAACTAAAATCAACACGTCAACCATCATGATTACGGAAGTTTAAATAAGCATAATTCTTTTATTTCATATTTAATTTCCTTTATTTTATATTTAATTGCACTTCTAATTATCGCATTTTTATTGTTATTGTATTTAATTGCACTTTTAATTATCGTACTTTTTAATTATCGCAAGTTTATTTTATCGCATTTTTATTAATCGCAATTTCATTATCGTTATTTACTTTACACTTTAATTTAAGTCTTGTATTTATTTTTAATATTTTACATTTGGTTTTAACTGCGACTAAAGTTTTAAAATCGACAAACCGGTCATTAAACGGTAAAAACCCCCCTTTATAATAATAATATTACTTATATATATATTTGTATTTTTATAAAAGTAAACTAATATAGCGTTAAGCTTTGTTTAAAAAGATTCCCTGTGGAACGAACCGGACTTACTAAAAACTACACTACTGTACGATTAGGTACACTGCCTATAAGTGTTGTAGCAAGGTTTAAGTATATCCATTCTCTAAATAAATAAATATCTTGTGTAAAATTGTATCGTATTTAATAGTATTTTCTGCTAAATTTAATAGCTATTTTATACCACTCTTCTAAAACATCAAGTATTTTTGGCGCCGCTGCCGGAGAATCACTTAAAAGCCGGAAGCGCAACGCTAATATAAAAAAAAAAGATTTTTAGTTTACTTTTATTAAAATTCGTTTTTATAAAAATACGTTTTTGTAAAAAAATTTACGTTTTTTTTAATTATTCGAAAATATAAAAAGAAAAACAAAAATATAAATATTTTTAGGAGTTTGATAAATATTTAAGTTTTATAAAGTTTTTTTAGTTTGTAAAAATATAAGTTTTATTTAATTTATTTTATAAATATATTTTATAAATATAAAACTGAAAAAAAAATATATATATATATATAAATCTAGCTTTAAGATTTTTATTTTTAAAATTATAAAGTAGTTCCATTTTTATTCTAGTTTTTAAAATATAAGTTTTTATTATATATAAATTTTAGATTATAAAATAGAAAAATATAAAACAGAAAATAAAAATAAAACGCGTCGAATATTAAATAACCTGTCAGTTGAATTCTGAAACCCCGCGAGTCGCGGGGTTTGATGCTTTAAATACCGCAAGTCGCGGAGCGGTCTGACACGGGCTACACAGAACCCTAATCTGCATTAAATACGGAGTATTATTAATTATTATTAATTAATTTGTAATTAGGGTTAAATATTTAATTAATTCAGTATTTAATTTAAGTTTTAATTAATTTATGTATTTAGTTTAATTAGTTTAATTAATTTGTAAAATTAATAGTTTTAATAAATAAATAATATAAAAATAATATTTTTATAAAAATTGTACTTTTTACAACTTTTTGTATATTTTTATATTTTGTCCCTTTTTAATCGTTTTAGCGTAATATTTGTATTTTTCGCTCATATTTAGTTTGAAAACTTAGTTTTTGCAATAGTTATTTTTACTTCTAGATTTTTAGACTTAGCCGTAGAATTCCTTAAGTGCTTTTTCTTTAGACTAAGATTTAGGTACTCTAGAATTTTGCGACGCCTTTTTAAGTTTTAGTTTCTTTTTAAGTTATTTCCATTTGGGATTTAGTTTTTCCTGTAAACTTTCATATTTTTAGACGACTTTTACCTATGTATCAATTATCATTCCAAATAGTAATTTCAATTTGCGATTATAATTTTAAGTTAGTTATAGTAATAAGGTTAGGTTAGTCAAGTGTTTTTAAGTTTTATAAGTTTCTTTTATTTTTCCGTCACCTTTTATTTTTCAACCAATTTTCTTTTTCGACCTTTTTCGACGAACTCTTTTTCTTTCTTATTTCTCGCTATTCTAGTTTTAGGACATAGATTTTTATTCTACTTCTTATCTAAATTTCTTAAAATTACGAAAATTTATTTTAAGTGGTTAAATTAATAGACATCAAAATTTTCTGGTTCGTAGTAATAGTTGGATTTGTACGTGGACCGGGTTATTGGAGCCAAACAGTCCTCAATTATATTGAGACCAAACGAATCCTGCCCCTCTGCTGCATCTTTTGGCTATTCGAAACGTGGACAAAATCAGAAAAGTCTATTGATTGGATAACTTATTATAATTTTTCTTTCCTTTTAAAAACTAATAGGATATTCAGTGAATGCACCGAGCAAGACGTTCACCACCTTTTGTACGTTCACCACCTGTAACTAGATCAAGACATTTAGCAAATATTACTGCCGTTGATTTTTCTTTAGAATCGTCATCCAGTCGACCAAGTACTCCAGTTCAAATTTCCGATAATCCATTTTTTGAACCCGACCTCACAATTGAGAATCCGGAGAATATTCAGGAACGATTCATAGATCCTGAACCACTAAACTTTCCTCCGGAACCACCAATCATTCAAATAGAGATTGTTGAGGAACGAACCATTAAATCAGAATCCTCTAGTGATTCCGATTCAACAAATTCAATTATGGAGAATCTGGAACCTTTAAGTATGGAAGACCGAATGAGAGCTAAACGCACTGGCCAAGGTCACGCAATTACTCATCCAGACATTAATGCACCAGATTATGAAATCAAAGGACAAATTCTACACATGGTGACTAATCAATGCCAATTTAGTGGTGCGCCGAAGGAAGATCTAAATGAACATCTACGTACCTTTAATAGGATCTGCACACTATTTAAAATCTGAGAAGTTGAGGATGAACAGATATATCTCATGTTATTTCCCTGGACTTTAAAGGGAGAAGCCAAAGATTGGTTGGAATCGTTACCTGAAGGGGCGATCGATACATGGGATGTTTTAGTTGACAAATTTCTTAAACAATTCTTTCCGGCATCTAAAGCCGTAAGACTTCAAGCAGAAATTGTTACGTTCACACAGAAGCCAAATGAAACTCTATATGAGGCGTGGACTAGATTTGGAAAGTTATTAAGAGGATGTCCGCAACATGGTTTAGACACCTGTCAAATAGTACAAATATTCTACCAAGGATGCGACATCACTACAAGGAAAGACATAGATATAGCAGCTGGTGGTTCTATTATGAAAAAAATCGAAACTGATGCTTACAAAATTATTGATAACACTGCTTCCCACTCACATGAGTGGCACCAAGAAAAAGATATCGTTAGATCGTCTAAAGCAGCTAGAGCCAATTCTAGCCATGACTTAGATTCCATTTCCGCAAAGATAGATGCTGTTGAAAGAAGAATGGAAAAGATGACTAAAGATATTCACTCGATACGAATTAGTTGTGAGCAGTGTGGAGGACCACATTTGACAAAAGATTGTCTCAGTAGTGAATTAACAATGGAACAAAGAGAGAATATTTCATACATAAACCAAAGGCCTGGAAATAATTATCAGAATAATTATCAACCGCCAAGACCGATTTACAATCAAAACCAGAATTATAACCGAAATATTCTATACAACAACCAACAAGGTTCTAGCAATCAACAAGTATCCAATAATAATTACAATCAGCAAAGACCTAATTTTCAAAACAAACCACCACAACAAACCGATGATAAAAAGTCGAATTTAGAAGATATGATGACGAAGCTAGTTGAAACTCAAACGCAGTTTTTCACATCTCAGAAACAAACTAATGAACAAAATGCTCAAGCATTTAGAAATCAACAAGCTTCTATTCAAAATCTGGAACAAGAAGTAAGTAACCTAGCAAGGTTAATAGGTGAAAGAAAACCGGGAAGTCTACCTAGTGATACAAATGCTAACCCCCGGAATGAAACAGCTAAAGCCATTACCACAAGAAGTGGTACAACACTTAAACTACCTGAAATACCTGTAACTTCTGATGAAGCTATTCCTACTCCACAAGAACCACAACCTGATCAAGATAAGGAAAAAGAACCGGTAGTTGAAAAGGTTAATGAAGATAACACAGTTAAGGCTAAACCTTATGTTAAACCATACCAACCACCACTTCCTTACCCGAGTAAAATGAAGAAAGAGAAACTTGAAGCCGAGCAATCCAAATTCTTGGATATGTTTAAACAGATAAATGTAAATCTTCCTTTCATTGATGTGATTTCAGGAATGCCTAGATATGCTAAATTCTTGAAAGATCTAATCTCAAATAGAAAGAAAATGGAAGAACTCTCGGCTGTTACCATGAATGCTAATTGTTCAGCAGTGCTGTTGAATAAGATACCAGAAAAATTATCTGATCCAGGAAGTTTCACAATTCCATGTTTTCTGGGTAGTCTTAGTTCAATAGAAGCATTGGCAGACTTAGGTGCTAGTATAAATCTAATGCCGTATTCACTATACGCAAAACTAGACCTTGGAGAATTGAAACTAACCAGAATAAGCATACAACTAGCCGATAGATCAATACAATATCCTAGAGGGATAATGGAGAACATGCTAGTTAAAGTTGGTACTTTAGTATTTCCAGTAGATTTTGTTGTTCTGGACATGGAAGAAGATTCTCAAGTTCCTCTCATATTAGGAAGACCATTCTTAAATACGGCTAAAGCAATGATAGACGTGTTCGGTAAGAAACTGACCTTAAGTATAGAGGATGAGAGTGTTACCTTTTCAGTTGATAGAGCAATGCAACAACCACAATCTGCAGATGATACATGTTATTATATTCAAACTATAGATGCACATGCAGAATTATTAGAAGAATTTCCAGAATTACAAGGAACAGGAGAATGTTCTTTAGGAGAAGGTAATGAACCAATTGATGAAGCTGAAATGTTAGCTACACTTATAGCTAATGGATATGAACCAACAACAGAAGAAATTCAAATGTTAAAAGAAGAAGACAGATATTGATATAAATCATCGATAGAAGAACCTCCGAAATTAGAGTTAAAGCCACTTCCAAACCAGTTGGAATACGCTTATTTACATGGTGAATCTGAATTACCTGTAATAATATCGTCTTCTCTTACTGAAAATGAGAAATCACAACTCATTTCTGTGTTGAAAGCTCATAAACCAGCCATTGCATGGAAGATTCATGATATTAAAGGAATAAGTCCTTCGTATTGCACACATAAAATCCTTATGGAAGAAGGTCATAAAACGTATGTGCAACACCAACGAAGACTAAATCCTAATATGCAAGATGTAGTTAAGAAAGAGATTATTAAACTGCTAGATGCAGGTCTAATTTATTCAATTTCTGATAGTCCATGGGTAAGCCCAGTACAATGCGTGCCTAAGAAGGGTGGCATGACTGTCATTACAAATGAAAAAATGAGCTTATTCCTACTAGGACTGTAACAGGATGGCGTGTATGTATTGATTATAGAAAATTAAATGACGCCACCAGAAAAGATCACTTTCCCTTACCTTTCATTGATCAAATGTTGGAAAGATTAGCCGGAAATAGTTACTATTGTTTTCTAGATGGATTTTCCGGATATTTTCAAATTCCAATAGCACCCAAAGATCAAGAGAAAACCACATTCATGTGCCCTTATGGTACTTTTGCTTACAAACGCATGCCATTTGGACTTTGTAACGCCCCTGCAACCTTTCAAAGGTGTATGATGGCGATTTTTCATGACATGATAGAAGAATGCATGGAAGTTTTCATTGATGACTTTTCAGTCTTCGGCGATACATTTGAATCATGTCTAGTTAATCTGGAACGAATGCTTATTAGATGCGAACAATCAAATCTAGTACTTAATTGGGAGAAATGCCATTTCATGGTTAAAGAAGGCATCGTTCTTGGACATAAAATTTCAAAAGAAGGAATTGAAGTGGATAGAGCTAAAGTAGATGTAATTGTTAAACTTCCACATCCCACCAATATTAGAGGAGTTAGGAGTTTTCTAGGGCATGCCGGTTTTTACCGACGTTTCATAAAAGATTTTTCTAAAATTGCCACTCCTATGAATAAACTCCTAGAAAAGGATGCTCCATTCATCTTTTCAGATGAGTGTATCAAATCTTTTAATATTCTTAAAGAAAAACTCACTAATGCGCCGATCATGATAACACCAAATTGGAATCTACCATTTGAACTAATGTGCGATGCAAGTGATTTTGCAATGGAAGCCGTTTTAGGACAAATGATTGAAAAACGATTTCAACCTATATATTATGCTAGTAAGACGTTACAAGGAGCACAAACGAACTATACAACTACTGAAAAAGAACTCCTTGCTATTGTCTTTGCTTTTGACAAATTTCGATCATATCTCGTTCTAGCAAAAACGGTGGTCTATACCGACCATTCTGCTCTTAGATACCTATTTTCAAAACAAGATGCTAAACCAAGATTAATCCGTTGGATCTTACTCTTACAAGAGTTTGATATTGAAATCCGAGATAAAAGAGGAGCAGAAAATCTCGCCGCTGATCATCTTTCTCGTCTTGAAAATCCCGAATTAGAAGTTCTAAATGAATCGGCCATACAAGACAACTTTCCTGATGAATATCTATTGAAGATAGATTATAAAGAAATTCCATGGTTTGCAGACTATGCAAACTACTTAGTTTGTGGATTCCTTGAAAAAGGATTATCGTACCAAAGACGAAAGAAATTCTTCAGTGATATAAAACACTATTTTTGGGAAGATCCACATTTGTTTAAAAGTTGTCCCGATAGAATAATACGCCGATGTGTATTTGGAGATGAAGCTAGTAAAATTTTAAACCATTGTCACATAGGACCAACAGGAGGGCATTATGGGCCTCAACTAACAGCAAGAAAAGTTTATGATGCTGGATTCTATTGGCCTACAATTTACAAAGACGCACACCTTCTTTGCAAATCCTGTGATGCTTGTCAAAGGGCCGGAAAAATAAGTCAACGTGATGAAATGCCACAAAATGTCATCCAAGTATGTGAAGTATTTGACATTTGGGGTATTGACTTTATGGGTCCATTTCCAAAATCTCATAATAATCTATATATACTCGTAGCCATTGATTATGTATCTAAATGGGCGGAAGCACAAGCTCTCCCAACTAACGATGCACGAGTTGTAGTCAACTTTTTAAAACGTCTTTTTGCAAGGTTTGGAACACCGAAAGCTTTAATAAGTGATCGGGGTACTCATTTCTGTAATAATCAACTTGAGAAAGTTCTTAAAAGATATGGAGTAACTCATAAAATCTCCACCGCATATCATCCACAAACAAGTGGACAAGTTGAAATTACCAATCGAGCTTTAAAACGTATTCTAGAGAAAACCGTAGGATCAAATCCGAAGGAATGGTCCATTAAATTGGAGGATGCACTCTGGGCTTTTAGAATAGCCTACAAAACTCCAATTGGAACCACATCTTTTAGACTTGTTTATGGAAAAGCATGTCATCTTCCAGTAGAAATTGAACACAAAGCATTTTGGGCTTTGAAGACATGTAATCTTGATTTACATGAAGCCGGACGTCTACGATTAAGTCAACTAAACGAATTAGAAGAATTAAGACATGAAGCATACGAAAATTCGTTAATCTATAAAGAAAGAACGAAGAAATGGCATGATAAAAGAATCAGAAGTTCAAAAGAATTTAAGGAAGGAGACAGAGTTCTTCTTTTCAATTCACGATTCAAGCTATTTCCTGGAAAATTGAAATCAAGATGGTCTGGACCATTCATAGTCAAAAGAGTTTTCCCATACGGAACAGTAGAATTGATAAATTCAAATGGGATTGAATTTAAAGTTAATGGTCACAGAGTTAAACACTGCATAGATAGTCCGATGGAAGTCGACAACGAAGTTAATCACAATTTCGACACCACAGCTAATTAAGTGTGGGGAGAATCAAGTCTTTAAAGGATAATATGTATTTCTGTTAGAGTTAGATTATCTGTTTTCGTGTAGTTCTCGAAAATGGAACCCGAATGGTCTTTTCCTAGCAGACCCTAAAGAACTAGTCTTCTCCCCCCATTCTGAATTTTTATTTTTTTTAGGTTTTTACAAAATGAAGACTGCCTGTGAACTAAACCATGGTCTAATGCTACACGCTTTGATCACTAAACGTAATAATGACACACTACCGAGTGAAATAGTATCAGTAATCAGAGAAAGAATGGACGGAGTTAGAAAAGAATCCAGATGCGAAGATAATAAGTTACAATTTGGTAAAGGAAAATCAAAATCCGCAGCAAAAAGAAGAGCACGACACCTAGAAAGATGTCACAAATGCGGAAAATGGTCACATGGAGGTAAATGTTCAAATAATCAAACCTATTCAAATACCGAATTTGTTACTTTATGCAGAGACGGACCGTTCATATGTTTAGAAGAAAAGACACTGAATGCTCGAGGTTACGCCTATGTAGCAATGGAAAACCAATTAAACCGACTATCTTATGAATGGGATAGATCATATAACTAAGAAATCTATTTCACAGGTAAGTCTGTACAGTTTTTATTTTTATTTTTTTTTATTTTTAACCTTTTGATAATAAACGCTAATTTGTTCGCTATAAAGTATTAAATTGGTATTAAATAAAATTAGGTTTGGCGACCGAAATTATTGATATCATTCAAAAATTTATTACATCACTGCGAAATTTAACGTTTATTCTTAAGGTATAAATATCTTTAATCAATCAACCCAAAATATTTCAAAAATTCGTCATGAGTTAAATTAGGTCTTGGAACCGAAATTACTTTACCGAAAAAAGGGGCGCATATTTTTGATAATATTTGATTGATTAAAGTGTGATAAAAAGCCAAAAAGATTTTTAATTTTATTTTTACCATGTTTTTTTAAAATTAATATATAAATCTTAAATTAATATTGTAAACTTTGTAAAATCAATATATTTAAAATTGTAAATATTTGAAAAATTAATATAAGTTTGGTGTGAATTTATAATATGAATTTTTAAATTAAGTTTGGTGTGAATTTTTAATTTTTAAAATATGAATTTTTAATTTTATGCATTTCAATTTTTAAGTTTGGTGTGAATTTTTAATATTAATTTTGAATTTTATATTTAAATTGTGTGAATTTAAAAACAAAAATTTACTTTATCTCATTAAGTTAAAAATATGATTTTTAAAATTCGTCGTAAGTTGAAGACTAGGTCTTTGAACCGAAATTGCTTTACCCAAGGAAGGGACGAGAATTTTTATTATTATTATTTTTAATCTTATTGAATTAAAGTATGCCAAAAACATTAAAAAACCCAAAATTCTTAGCTTTTAAAACAATCGCTACAAAAAGACAAATTTTAAAATTTTGTCGAGGGACGGACTAGGACATCGATCCGAAACGACCTCGTCCTAAATAACAAGGAAAACAAAATTTTAAAAATTAATTACTTAATTGTTTTATAAGTTAATGATTTTATAAAAAAAAAAATACAAACTCCGCGAGTCGCGGAGTTTGAAAGGTAAATTCACCGCGACTCGCGGAGGATGAAAAAACCAGAAAAAAATATATACTGATCGATTTGATCAGTCCCAACACAGAAAAAAAAAACTGCGAAATAACCCTCGAAAAAACACGCAAAAACACCCCCAAAATCACAATTTTTAACCGTTAATCATCAAATCTTTTACTAAAATCATGTTGAGAAGGATGCTATCAAGGAATTACTCAAGAAAAACGGTAAATTTCTACACCTAAACAACATTTAATTCGAAAATTAGTGTTCTTGAGCAATTTTTCCCCAATTTGATTTTGATGCTTTTTAGTGTAATTATGCTTAAATTGTTTATGTATTATGCTTGTATAACCTAGATTGATGCTATTTAACATGATTAGAAGCCTTAAACTTCAAATTTTGAGTAATCTAGGGTTTGTGTTCTTGAGCAAATTTGGGGCTTTTTGATATAAACAGGTTATGGCCGATTTTTGTCATGAATTGCTGCTAAATTAAGTAGTGTAACATGTTTAGGTAGTTAAATGATCCAAACTTTGAGCCTAAACATGATTTTGAGAATTAAAGTGGACTTTTTCAAGTCTAAAAATTCATGAACTTGATTTTTGAGAGATAATGCCATTTGAAACTTGTTTAATTGCTAGTAATGATTATTTTGACATGTTATTTGAGTTGAATGCTTATGAACTTGGCGAACATTTTCGTATATGCTTATTTGAAAAAGTGTAGATTTGATGAAAATATGAAAATGAGCTTAAGTTTGATATAAATTGATCATGTCATTGTAATTATTTTGATTGATGATTTTGCTGACACTAATGCATATTTAGATGCACAAAAATTGTGTTTGATGTGTTTTCCAGACTGAAAGGGGTGAATCTTCATCCCAAGCTCGCAATGCTCCTGCTGAGAATGCAGAACAACAGGAGGTGGATAACTACTACAGGCAAGATATACCTCATCCAGTCATGACATTTTCTGATATGCACTTGGAAGATTTGCATCCGAACCTGAGATTTGACAGACTTTGGATAGATTATCCAAAGTATCAAAGGGTTTTGCATACTCTTCATTCTAAAGTTGTTGAGGTACCGAGGGTCATAGAATGGGGACCATTAGAAGCTGTAGAATTGGCTGGGCCAATTAGGGAATTACTTGCACAGAGGTATGGTAATTCTACTTTTAACGACTGGGTACGTTTATTCACCATGCGTAGACCTGTATATAAAGTATGGTGTGAAGAATTGTTGTGTAGTATAGAATTAAATGATCGGGTAGCTAGTTTAACCGATCGATCCTTTATTAGATTTTTGTTAGGAGGTTCGATGCGCCACATGTCTTTACTAGACATGGCTCAGGCTTTACGTATATATACGCCTGAGGAGTTAGCATCTGCTGATTGTAGAGGGTTGATACTAAATGATAGAAAGATAGATGAAAATTTTGATACACACGGTGTATGGAGTCAAATGACAAGCCATCACCGATTCAAAGGGGGAAATTACTCTTATTTGGATATAGATAGAGCTGAATTAAGAGTGATTCATAGGTTTTTAGCTAATTCGATTACACAAAGAGGTAAGAACAAGGAAAAGGTAAATGAACAGGATTTGTTTTACCATATGTGTATTCGAGACCCACAAAGCGCTGTAAGTATACCTTATTGTGTGGGTTATTATTTATCAGCTATGGTTAGGGGGATGAGACCGCATAGCATAATAGGAGGTGGTATTTTTATTACTTTGATTGCTGAATATCTCGGTGTGGATATAAGTCGGGGGGGATTATTAGTCGAAGAACCAGAACCCCGCGATACTATAGGTTTAAATGTATACCATGGTGCGAAAGTTTTGAAGAGGCGAAATAACGCCGCAGTACAATACCATGGTAGACATCCACAGGTTGAGAGAAACCAACAGCAAGGTAATGTAGGAGGGGGAAATGAAATGCAAGAAATGCAAAGGTTTATAACTTCACAGGAGTACGAAAATGCTAGACAGAGAGCATTTGAAGATTGGCAAGTTCATCAAAACCAAATCATAGCTCATTGCCAACATATAGGTAGAAACTATATTCCTACTCCGAAACCCATATTCCCTCCCTGGTCTATAGAGATGCAACCATCGTATCCTACGTATAACCCTGCCGAAGCATTTTATAGCACCTATGGTTATGCATGGAACCCCTATTGGTATCAGTATCATCCCTAGTCTACTTAGTTTTATTTATTTTGTAATTTTTAATATTGATACGTTTAATACTTATGTTAATATTGTACTAGTTTTTATAATTTTCTAACTTTTATTCTTAGATTTTAATAATTTTTGAATGTGGGGTAATATACCAAACTTCAAAAATATGTATATATGTTTGCAGTTTATCTTATGTACACAACAGGGTAAAACAACGCATTTTCAAAAACTGGCATTAAGTTCAGTAAAAGCAACTAATTTTGACGACAAGATGCAAAATATATGTGAAATAACAACAAGACGGAATGAACAAATGATGTGCACCATTTATCATTCAGCAAACAAACGGCAATATATTTGGAAACTTTGGTAAAATTTAATCATTTTCACATAAATCACCCTCAATAATTTAAATTGTTACTGATTTCTTGCAAATGAGGGCATTGCAAGATCTTAAGTGTGGGAAGAGGTTAAATTCTTTCGGATTTTAAAATTTTTACTTTAAACACTTGGTTACCATTAAAAATACTAGTAAAGCAGTAGTTGTATTAGAATCTAGTGCTCTCTGATAATAAAGAACAGCCCTAGTCTTATATACTGACTACCCAATTCTAGTAAAATTTTCAAAATTTTCAATTAAATGAACTCAAAATCATGTTTATACATATTTATGAACGATAAAACTAGGTTTTAACACCGAAATTATTGTAACCTCGGAAAGGACATAAATTGAGAAACAAACTAAAATGTTAAAATTCATTTAAAATGGAATAGAGGACGATAAAAAGAAAATAAAAGCCAAGTGTGGGAAAATTTACCAAGTTATCTTAAACATATGTCACATATTTTTGTACAAATAACTGAAAATACTTTTGTTTTGGACTAAACTAAACTGTTTTACCTGATTTACTTTAAGAAAGATGGATCTACACGATGAATCAATTCCATCATTAAAAGGAAGTAAAGTCTTCCGAAAAAGAAACGCGCTTCTTGATTTAGGTCATGAAGTTGTCGTCCAGACCAGCTGTAGGTTGACGAAAAATCTAGAAAAGTCATCACTAAAATCAGCAGGAAATCCACGGACCTCAGCATTAAACAGGGTCGCCAAGTGGTCAGATTTATCCTAACCATGAGAAGGATTTATCTCGTAAAATGGGGGGCACCATGCAAATTAGCTGGATAAGACTAATGAATCAGATCCCCAGAAAGGATAATCTCCTTAAAGATTAAAAATCAGCTTTTAAGACTGATATTACTCAATCCTTGAGATTGACCTTAAAGATTGAGAATTCAAACTCATGGAATTCAATGATATCTAAACTCGAGCTTGAACGAGAAAATATTTTGATCAAAATTACAAACCGATTTGTTTTCTGAAAACCCTATTTTCAATGCGTTCATTACCATTGAACGTGAAATCCTAGGAATTCACCTGGAATTCATTAGGTCACCTGAACTAAATCGGGTGTCAACCGTAAGAACGGTGGTTGCATAGTGGTCAAAGACAGGACCTTGTGCCAGACCGAAAAATTATAAGGGTGAGCTTTACTATTGCTCCTACCAAGGATAGTAATTGCGTCTGACACGTTATAGACCATAATTAAAAGCATGTCAGGGGACATTGCCTTAACAGTTGCTTGTTCAACGCTTTCCTTTACAACCGGACGGTAGTTTACCGAAAGGTAATATACGGGACAAGTAAACTGGACGTGTTGCTTTCCAAATACAAGGTTAGCAAGTGGGTGACACAAAACCATAAGTTTTGAGCTAAAATTTTCAAATCTGAAACCCACCAAACTCACAAAAATATTTTGCAAATACCGGTAAAGGGTTATTCCGGAAAACTTATCTAGGGTAAAAACTAGATTTAATTTTCAAAAGATCAAATGTTTTCATAAAGATCCAATTTCCTTAATGGATCTAAATTTTTATAGTCATGTGGGACTGTAAACCATATCGTTACTACCATTGTTTATACCGCCGTATAGAAATCACTGATGTACAAAGTGTGAAGAATAAAGAAGTGATTCTAGTATTTCAAGACGATATTGCTTGAGGACAAGCAACACTCAAGTGTGGGAATATTTGATAATGCTAAAAACGAACATATATTTCATAGCATTATTCCTCAAGAAAGATAAGATTTTAGTTGCAATTGTTCTATTTACAAGTGATATTCGTTTAAATAATAAAAGGTGAAGACAAAAGACAGATTCGACGAATTGAAGACGCAAACGACCAAAAAGCTCAAAAGTACAAAAGACAATCAAAGAGGTTCTAATTATTGATAAGAAACGTCTCGAAATTACAAGAGTACAAGATTCAAAACGCAAAGTACAAGATATTAAATTGTACGCAAGGACGTTCGAAAATCCGGAACCGGGACCAGAGTCAACTCTCAACGCTCGACGCAACGGACTAAAAATTACAAGTTAATTATATATATAAATATAATATAATATATAATTAATTATATTAATTATATATATATTATATTTATAAAATAAATCGTCGAAAAACAAAGAGCCAAAAGCTGGTGAGCTGTATTTACAAACTCCGCGACTCGCGGAGTTTGAAGGCAAAAAATGCCGCGAGTCGCGGAGCCCCAAAGTCTGAAACTCCCTATAAAGCCAACCGAATTCTGATCATTTTTCATAATTAATATATCCATCTCTCTATCTATATCGTATATATTTATATTTATATTTTAAATTTAATTTTAATTTTAATTTTAATTCTAATAATAAGGGTATGTTAGCGAATATTGTAAGGGTGTAAGTCGAAACTCTGTCCGTGTAACGCTACGCTATTTTTAATCATTGTAAGTTATGTTCAACCTTTTTAATTTAATGTCTCGTAGCTAAGTTATTATTATGCTTATTTAATCCGAAGTAATCATGATGTTGGGCTAATTACTAAAATTGGGTAATTGGGCTTTGTACCATAATTGGGGTTTGGACAAAAGAACGACACTTGTGGAAATTAGACTATGGGCTATTAATGGGCTTTATATTTGTTTAACTAAATGATAGTTTGTTAATATTAATATAAAGATTTACAATTGGGCGTCCCTATAAATTACCATATACACTCGATCGGACACGATGGGCGGGGTATTTATATGTACGAATAATCGTTCATTTAACCGGACACGGGAATGGATTAATAGCCACTAGAATAATTAAAACAGGGGTGAAATTATGTACAACAACACTTGGTATAATTGATAACAAAATATTAAAACCTTGGGTTACACTCAGTCGACATCCTGGTGTAATTATTAAACAAAGTATTAAAATCTTGTTACAGTTTAAGTCCCCAATTAGTTGGAATATTTAACTTCGGGTATAAGGATAATTTGACGAGGATACTCGCACTTTATATTTATGACTGATGGACTGTTATGGATAAAAACCAGACGGACATATTAAATAATCCAGGACAAAGGACAATTAACCCATGGGCATAAAACTAAAATAACACGTCAACCATCATGATTACGGAAGTTTAAATAAGCATAATTCTTTTATTTCATATTTAATTTCCTTTATTTTATATTTAATTGCACTTCTAATTATCGCATTTTTATTGTTATTGTATTTAATTGCACTTTTAATTATCGTACTTTTTAATTATCGCAAGTTTATTTTATCGCATTTTTATTAATCGCAATTTCATTATCGTTATTTACTTTACACTTTAATTTAAGTCTTGTATTTATTTTTAATATTTTACATTTGGTTTTAACTGCGACTAAAGTTTTAAAATCGACAAACCGGTCATTAAACGGTAAAAACCCCCCTTTATAATAATAATATTACTTATATATATATATTTGTATTTTTATAAAAGTAAACTAATATAGCGTTAAGCTTTGTTTAAAAAGATTCCCTGTTGAATGAACCGGACTTACTAAAAACTACACTACTGTACGATTAGGTACACTGCCTATAAGTATTGTAGCAAGGTTTAAGTATATCCATTCTCTAAATAAATAAATATCTTGTGTAAAATTGTATCGTATTTAATAGTATTTTCTGCTAAATTTAATAGCTATTTTATACCACTCTGCTAAAACATCATCAGTCATGGCATATTCCAAAAGACGTTGCATACGAGTCATTGAGTTCATCAAGATCATTAATAAGTCAATTATAGTTGGATATATTATGAAATGGTATACATGTCGTCAACTTTTGATGTAAAGAAAGTTTGTCTTTTAAAAACGAATGCAATGTTTGTAAAATGTATCATATAGAGGTCAAGTACCTCGCGATGTAACCAAATGTAATATATTCGTCCAGATGGATTAGGATGGGTCATGAAAGTTGGTATCAGAGCGGTGGTCTTAGCGAACCAGGTCTTGCATTAGTGTGTCTAACTGATAGTTGTTAAGATGCATTAATAAGTCTGGACTTTGACAGTGTCTGCATGTCAAAAGTTTTGCTTATCATTTCTTGTCGAAAATTACCTGCTTATCATTCGTAGTCTAGACACATTTTACTGCATTGACTGCATGAATAGTGTATAGATAAAATTCATATCTTAGCGTATCTGATAATTCACATCTTAGCTTATCTGTTACTGTAGACTTTCCTGACATATGACGTAAATTCCTCCGTAGTCTAAGAAATCTTTAGTACTATATATATATATATAGATATTCTATGTAGTTAGAATATCATCCAGTAGCTGGAAAATCATTTCATATCGAAAATTCTTTATTCAAACATACGAAATAGAATTCCCACTAGTTCAAGTCCCTCGGATTCCGATATGGAGTCCCACTCGAGCTCCGAAAGCAGTGTGACCGGACTGGATCAACCAATTAGCCATCATCAATTCTGAATGAATTGGGGATGAGTTCGTAGTCGACTTAATCAATGGAGATGCGAAGAAGGCGATCCCTTTCACCAACCGAATTCATCTCTTGGCGATGAACCTGAAGCACTTACCGGCGAACCTGTCCGTAATACCATTTTCTCTCTTATTTCCAGAGTATCTCATCATGATTATATACTATCTCGAATCCTAGATCTTATTCATCCGATCGTCCGAACCGACAATCATCCCGGTGTAATAGAAGAAGTCAACGAGCTTCGCGCTCGGGTAGTGGCTTTGGAGAATATGGTGCAAGGGTTACAAGCACCAGCGACAACACCGGCAACAACAGTACCACCATCAGCAGCACCAGCAGCATAACCAGTACCGCCATCCACAACATCTGCATCCCACACCTCAACATCATAATCTGTACCTCGAGCATCAACGTCATATGCACCATAGATACCAAGGAGTACCAACAACAATGTGCGATGAAGTATTGATCCATAACCTCATTTAAGAAATATTCTGTGAAGAATATGTGGTTTCTAAAAGATTTAGAGATTACTTATTCTAGCTCAAACCGAAAATCAAATGAGTTTAATATCACATTAACTCATTAAATCCATGATTACATCTGAAGAAATATATATGTATATGTATTTTTCATAAAGATTGTAATTAAAAATTATTTCGTACAAACTGTTAACTGTTAATGGTGAAAATATTTTAACGGGTAGGTAATACCCGAGGAATATTTAGTTTTCACATTAATAAGTTACACTGTAGATTCTTCGAATCTAATTCAACAGTCATTTACTATCCTACTTACATCCATCGATATACGTATTCATTCACCGTAGAATAACCATTTTCATTCAATTTCATATTTGGATTTTGACCTATCAGAATCCAACAAGTGGCATAATGAAGAAAACATTGGACAAAATAAAATTTGTTAGAAACAAACAAATTAACTATGAGAAATTCTGTTAAGAATCCACGCTAACAAAGTCCTAGGTAACTGTTCCTAGCTAACTGTTAATTCCTTATTACATTTATTTATCGCAATTTAATTATCGCAATTTATTTATCGCAATTTAAATTCTCGCAATTTTATTTATCGTCATTTAATTTCTGTTATTTATTTTACGCACTCTAAATATCGGGACACGTATACAAGGTTTTGACATATCATATTGACGCATCTATATATATTATTTGGAATAACCATAGACACTCTATATGCGGTAATGCTGGAGTTAGCTATACAGGATTGAGGTTGATTCTACAATAATATATATATTTTGAGTTGTGATCGAGTCTGAGACATGTATACAATGGGTCACGAATACGTATTAATTAATTCAAATATTATATATTAAACTATATATGAATTATTGGATTACTAATTGTGGACTGCTAACTGTGGACTGCCAACATTGGACAATTAAAATGAATTAAAATATTGATTATAACATATGAAACTAAACAATTCTTCAAGTTTGCCACTTGATTTCATCTTAAACCTCTTTTGTATCTTGACGATTACAATATGCGTTCAAACCCTTTCATGATTCTTGAAAACACCTCAATCTAGAGGATGAATCAACCGCACCTCATCTATGGAAGAAAAGATTGATGCATATAGTTATGCACCTGAAACACTCAGAACCTGAGTAAATGTTTAACACGTATCTGTACTAGCTCCTTTGGCATTGTTATTACTGAAAATAACTTTGCAATTTCTTTTTAAATTAGCCAATTTTGTCACAGCTCCAGCAAGTCAACTTCGACTATTCGTTTGAAACAACCTTATTATAACCTCGATATATACGTTGCCCTTTCGCCATCGTTACCAGGGAGCCGTTTATGTCCCACTACATTAGCAGTAAACTTATCAACAATTTTGTTGATCCTTAATTTTTTGAAAAATCATTATCTTAATCGAAACCTTATCATATACACATCCACATCTTATAACGAGAATTACCATACCAATTACTGGGAATCAGCAATCAGTATTTTGAATCTCGCAACGTTTCTATATCAACAGTTATATGTATACATATAACATTTATCTCTTAGAATTATGATCTTCCATTTTGAAATTCTAAAAAGCACCCAGTCTGCGAATCAATACTCTGAGTTCTGAAAGAGCTGATGAAGCAGTGAAAACTGAAGACTGCCTTAACAGTCAAAAGTTTGATGATAAAGAATGGAGTGTTGAAAAAGCTCAGAAAAGTTGGAACTGGAAAACAGATTGAGGTAACCACGAAGGAGACCAAAGATAAATACAAGGATCATACCCTATATTCAAAGAATCCAGGTAATTCTGGATCCGTTGAAATCTTTAGAGAATATCTTGCTCCGAAGTCATGTTAAAATCTTGCGGAAAATTTTTCTTCATCAACCTTCGAACTTGGAAATTCCAAAATATCATCATAAATATCTTCGATATTTCTGAGGATATTTTCATAAATATTCTCGTCCAAAATTAAATACCTCTTCGTGCTTTCTGTGTTTCATTATATTGGAAACTCCTGTAAAATTTAAGTTTAATTTATGAATGAATTCTGGAGAAATGTAAAGAAATTGATGCTGAATTAGTATAATATAATGACACTTGATCAACGTGATTATATTACAGTAAGTCATGCTGAGTTTCTAATGAAACGTGATGATTCACAGACTATAACGTCATCATGTGCCATGTTACACGACTCTTACATTCTATCTAATCTATAAACATATCAAGAACATATTTTCTTGACAGTTCTATCTTTCCTCTTGAATTCTGGTAACTAAACCAATCAAGCTCGTGCTATTACAACTTCTATTTTAGAACATTTGACATGTTCATTCGAAACTTCATACCTACAAATTCTGGACCATTATTCGCTTGACTTAAAGTCGAGAAGAGAAAACAAAGTTTGAATTGAGAGAGAAAGAATAAAAGATGTGAGCTGTGAAAATAAGGAAATGAAGAAGGTGGACTCATAGTGAAATATCCGACAGAGAAATCAAAACAGATTATCGCATTTAAGCAAAGAGAATCTTAATTTCCTTAATCACCAAAGAATCTAATCTTTTAAAGATTACGAAGATTTCCTCTAAATTCATTGATTTCCAGAAATCAACCGTGACTACGTCACCGGTTAAGACAAACCTGCATCTACTCATTTCACTTTTTCGTGATAGCCTCACTCATACGCTTCAAATAATCGAACTATTTTATCCATATTATTCAATGATGATAAAATTCTATTTATCAACTCATATTTGTCATGAAAACATTCTTATTGTTACCCATGACGACCTCGATCAAATTTTGGGGACGGAATTTCTTTAACGGGTAGGTACTGTGATGACCCGAAAATTTTTGACCAAATTTAAATTTATTCTTATATGATCTCAATAGGATAAGCAAAGTGTGTAATGTTGAGTCTTGAAAATTTTGAAACGATGTTCATATATTCATTTAACCTTGGACCATCCTCGGCGATTCACGAACAGTTGGGTGTAAATAAAAGTGCAAATATGTATGTATATATATAAATATAAATATAAGTACATATATTAATTTGAAGTAATAAAATATAATTTAAACATTACAATTAAAGATGTAAAATTAAGATATAAAATAATTAAGTTGTTATTAAAATAAATCTATATATAAGTATATAGGATTTCTATAAATAATTATTAGGATATATATTCGAATATATATACATAAGATATAAATATTATATGTAATACATATATATATTATATAATTATTAAATATTACATAATTAGAAAAATGTAATATTAATGTACAAGTTAAAACATAGTTGTTAATACTTTCATTATTAATATCGAATATTGATATCAGTATTATTAATTTAATATATATATGAGATTTGATAAGCATATTTTGATATATCAATATTATTAGTGTTATCTTTATTAATATTCATATTATTATTATTAAATAATATAATTACTAAAATTATTGGTAACAACATTGGTAATATCATTATTAGTAAAGTTTTTATAATTATTATTATTGTTACTATCATTAATATTATTATTATTTACATCATTATTATTATTAATAACTATAATTATCTTTGATATTAGTATTATTATTATTATTATTATTATTATTTAGTATTATTAATAAAATTAAAAGTGTTATTAATATCAATATATTTATATTTACTAAGTACTGATATTAATTAGATACTACACATGTAAAACCAAATGAAAGAACCAAAATTTATGGAACGTAACCATCTAACTTTATCTGATAATTGTTTGTTGTCTCTAATCTCGAATTTATTCAACAGATACAAACAGAATTCTGTTAACAATCAATTCAGCTTTTATATTTTTTTAATTTTCTTCTTGTCTGATTAGAAAAATGCTGTCGACCACGATCAGCTATAAACCCCACGAATTATACAATGTATGGATTAAGTCCTTTCTTTTATTCATTATCATTATCAAATAAAACCCTTACATCCATTATCTAATTTAAATCAATAGAAAAAAATAAAGAAAAAACAGTCACAAACTCTGTTCTTGGTTCAATTTTCCGAAAGCTCGATTTTGAAATCAAACTCAAAAAAATATAAATGCAGTATCGTTAGATATAATTTGTTTATACTATCTGAAGAGTTTCAAAAACCAATTTTTTGTATTGAGTTCCAATTATAGAGTCAAAGTTACGAATTTAAAAGTCAACGTTTATGTTCATCAGAAAATTCGAAGGTGTTGTAATGTTTCTGTTGAAATTGAAGATCCAGAAAGTTTCTAGGAACGTTTTACTAATAATTTCATGTTATAACTTTATTCTAAAACGATCTAAAATTCAAGATTTGATTTTTAGTTCATACGTATTATTCAGGGTCTGTTACAGCTTAAAAACTTTCTTTTCTGTTATTAAATTCAAATCAGATATGTTACGAGTTGTTTTGGTTTCGTTTGATAATCCTAAAATCATATAATCAAATCATTGATTTAATGATTTGGATTGCTGTTCGTATTAGAGGATGAAGATAATAGAACAGAAAAAAATTTGGGATAAATATATTTGGATTCGGTATTAGATCAGAAAAGCAAGCCAGTCGAGCTGGTTTGATGTGTTTGCGGTTTATTGAGAGGTTGTGGGTTCGAGCCCCGTTGGTGGCTGTTTTTTTAAAACCTATTGTTTAGAGGTATAATTTCTATTATTATTATTACTATTATTATTATTATTATTATTATTATTATTATTATTATTATTATTATTAGTATTATTGTAATTATTATTATTATTAATATCATAGTTATAAGAATTATAAGTATTACTAATGTTATTATTATTATTATTAAATGTTAGGAATATTAGGATTATTATTATTATCATTAGGTATTAGAATTAGAATTATTAGTATTATTAAGTATTACGAACATTAGTTATTAGTATTATTATTATTACTAATACAAGTATTAGTTACCCATTATTATTATTATTATTATTATCATAACCCTAGTTAGAATTATGATTATTATTAACAAAAGTATTTTAATAAGATTATCATTAATAATAAGATTGTTATAATTACTATCATTAAAATAAGTATTATTATTAAGTAATATGATTCTTAATATTATTATTATTAATACCAAAAACTATTTTTTTAAACATATAAATATTTTGTACATAAAATATAATTATTACATATACTAAAATTATATTAAAATTTCCTATAACTATATATATTAAACCTATTAATATTAGTTACATAAATACATACAAATAACAAAACTATTGATTTCTAAATATAACATTTAAACAAGTACGTATATAAATGTGGATACATTAATATAACTATATGCAGATTAACCATTTTAAATATATACACAAATTAAATATACAAATTAAGGATATAATAAATAAATTTGTTCAGTTACGATTACATGTTTTAATATATATATATATATACGAATGATATAGGTTCATGAATCCGAGGACAAGCCTGCATTGTTCAATATCGTCATATGTATTTTTACTACAAAATACAGTATTGTGAGTTTCATTTGCTCCCTTTTTAAATGCTTTTGCAATATATATTTTTGGGACTGAGAATACATGCGCTACTTTTATAAATGTTTGACAAAATAGATACAAGTACTTGAAACTACATTGTATGGTTGGATTATTATACCGAATATCGCCCCCTTCAAGTTTGGTAACCTAAGAATTAGGGAAATGGCTCCTAATTGACGCGAATTCTAAAGATAGATCTATGGGCCTAACAAACCCCATTCTGGAATTTGGAATGCTTTAGTACTTCGATTTAAATGGTGATTGCGATTGCCAATATTTATGGCATACTTGCGAGTATGCGGGGGATATTCTATATGCATTATGTTAATGTCGGTTACCAGGTGTTCATCATACAAATGGATTTTATACACTTGCGAGTGTAATGTTATTTATGAAAAATGAGAATCTTGTGGTCTATTATATTATTGAAAATGATTGATTATGATAAACTAATGAACTCACCAACCTTTTGGTTGACACTTTAAAGCATGTTTATTCTCAGGTATTAAAGAAATCTTCCGCTGTGCATTAGCTCATTTTAAGGATATTACTTGGAGTCAGTCATGGCATATTCCAAAAGACGTTGCATTCGAGTCATTGAGTTCATCAAGATTATTAATAAGTCAATTATAGTTGGATATATTATGAAATGGTATACATGTCGTCAACTTTTGATGTAAAGAAAGTTTGTCTTTTAAAAACGAATGCAATGTTTGTAAAATGTATCATATAGAGGTCAAGTACCTCGCGATGTAACCAAATATAATGTATTCGTCCAGATAGATTAGGACGGGTCATGAAATGCTACAGTAAAACACTATTTGCTACGGTGAAAATGACTTTGCTACAGTAAAAAACTATTTGCTACAGTGAAAACGACTTGCTACAGTAAACACTATTTGCTACAGTACACACTGTTTGCTACAGTACACACTATTTGCTGCAGTAAACACTATTTGCTGCAGTAAATATTATGTCGACGAACTAGCAAACAAAAGCGGATCAGGCGGCCATGCGATCGCATGGCAAATACACTACAAACCCATGCGATCGCATGGGCTACAGGAAATGGAAAAGTACTATAAATATGCCAGTTTGCTTGACGAATTCTTCACACTCTTTCTTTTCTTTCTTCTGTAATTTAAATTTATATTTATAATTATAATTATAATTATAATTTTAATTTAAGTTTAATAATAATAAAGTATATACGAGGGTGTTTTAATTCGGGTTTCAAACCGTTTTAAGCTAAGAAAATATTGGGTATTGTTCGGGGTATTGTTCTTGAATCCAAGGCCAACCATACAGTCGTCTACCATCATTATGTCTACGCAATTTGCCTACAATATTGAATCTCAATATTGAACCGTGAGTTTCATTTGCTCCCTTTTTAATTGCTTTTGCAATCTATATTTTTTGTCTGAGAATACATGCACTTTATTTAAACGCAATGGACACAAGTACATACTAAATTCTATACTGAGTTTAAACCGAAAATCCCTTAGCTTTGGTAACTAGTAACTGCCGGTTATAAGAACTGGTGGACGCGAGTAGTAGTATATGGATCCATAGGGCTTGATATCCCCGTTCGAGCTAGAGCACTAGCCTTTTAACGGACGTATGCTATTTGAGAAGCGTACACGTTGGTTTACGTGTATTATTAAGATGATTATACAAAGGGTACAAATTATATATACGTTAAGTTTAGTTACCAGGGTGCTCAATTACGTAGAATCTATTGATAAACTTTTGATGAAATCTTGTGGTCTATCTTTATATACATTTATGACTCGAGCAATTAAACCTATAACTCACCAACATTCGTGTTAACTTTTTAGCATGTTTTATTCTCAGGTCCTTAGACTACTTCCGCTGTGATGTGCTCCTACATGGAGTCTCTCATGCTTTGTATAAAGTTTATTGCATTCGAAATAAAACTGCATTGTGTAATAAATAATTTGACTGTGATGTCAAACTGTATGATAAAAACTTATGTATTTTGGGGATTTGCTTATACCTAAGCACTCACCCACATGTTTATAACTTTCTATGTTTAGAAAGTCACTTATTTTAGTGAATGCAACATTTTATCAAAACGTATCATATAGAGGTCAAAACCTCACTGTTGAATCAATGATTAACGTGCTGCGTTAATAGCGATTTTGACGGGTCATTACAAATATGTATTGAGTCAGGTTTATATTTTCTTATATTGTGTTTTTCTTTATTAATTAGGTTTTAATTTTTTCGATTGCCAATTGTCAGTATCAATTATGATTAGAAGGTTATGTTTTCGAGTTAAACAATTCACTCATGTTTTCATTGATTGAATTCTTTTCTTTATTACTATATTTGATTTGTTATCAATATGGTGGTTGTTGGTAGATCGATATCAGGTGTTTGATTTAATGCCAGTGAGAAAAAAGGCTTTTTAAATGATAACAAAGGCTTGTGGTTTACATCAGATAACGAAAAAGTTCCCTAGATAGGTACTTTTAGATATTGAATTGTTAATAATAGTTGTTTTATTGGGTACTCATTAAGTTAATAATAGGGTTTTTAAATAAAAACCTCCATTTTATTACACTTGCAGGTTTATATGAATTGTAAAGGTACGTCACGCTTTATAATTTTAACGTCCAGTCATTTGTAACAGTAGCCATAACAAGTACCTTTGGCCGACCTAATGTAACACCCCAGTTTTCTGTTGGTGAAATGACGTTCCAAAGACGAGTGTCATAACCCGACCTTAACCATAAGGACGAATACAATAACATATGATTTCATCGCGAGGTATTGACCTCTATATGCGACATTTTTCAAAAACTGCATTCGTTTTTACAATACAAACCATAGCTTTTATTACAAATACAAGGTTTAAACAACTTAAAAATGATTATCGTTTAGCGATAATCTTAGACTTACAAACTTTACATGTGATAATAACAATACGACTTCCAACGTATTTTACATTACAAATCCTCCGATATGCAGTTTTATTTTTGACACAAATATGAATACTCAAGATCTTGCTTAAATTCAACATGTTGCAGCGGAAGCTTTTAGTTATCACCTGAGAATAAACATGCTTAAAACGTCAACATAAAGTTGGTGAGATATAGGTTTAATTCCGGCAGCGTTATAAATATAGACCACAAGATTTCATATATAAACGTTTTAATAAAAATATTCTAAGTTGTTGAGCACTTGATAACATTACTTAACATTTAATCAACGTCGCATATTCCCTTTATTATGAAATCTTACTACACCGTACCAAGTGTAGTTACCGAAACGAAGTACTGTGCAACCGTTGAATACTGGTCGTCCAGTCCGGTTGGGGTTGTCAGGCCCGATAGATCTATCAACAGGATTCGTGTTTACAATACCTCATGTAAATAATAGTTACCAAGTTACAGGGAAGTATGCCAGTGGTACAACTCAACGTAGAATATATATTTTTAATCACTTGTGTCCATAACGTAAATCATAAAATGCATGTATTCTCATCCCGAAATATTTAGAGTTTAAAAGTGGGACTATATACTCACTTTTGCCTTGAAGGTATTTATCACGACTTGGTCTCCGATAGATATCACGAACCTAACCATATATATAATATATCAACATATTTTCTTTTCAAGTAATCGTTACATATATATATATATACTTATAATACTTTTAATATTTTCTTAGTCCGTAGTTAGCAGTCTGTTGTTAATGGTCCACAATTAGTTGCTCAATAAAATAAATAAAGACCCCATCGTATTCGTATTGATCAGAATTAATCTCGACCCATGGTACCATGTTGTCAAATGACGTGTTGTGTACATAAAGTAACGTGTTGTCAGATGACGTGTTGCGTACAATCATGAGGTCTTATGATTAATCTTCTCGTGTTGTTTACGGGTGGTCCTGGAATATATAAAATCAAATCATAAGTAAATATATATTAAATATTATGTTAATTAGCCAAGATATGATTAATCCGATTTTGTCATGATATGATATATTACAGGTTTTGAAGTGTTTTAAAAATCAAATTAGAAGGATCTATTTAGTTTGCGAACAGGATTGAAATCATTCAAACTATGTTCTTGTTGTTAAAAATTTTATAACACAAAATAAGATAGCTATATAAATATGAATCGAATAAGATTATGGATAAGATTACTACCTCAAGTTACTTGGATAAAGCTACTGGAAAAGATAGAAAATAATCTTGGTCAAACTTTCTTATGATGATTATAGGTTGTTCATGAAGCTAGTTCTTCATGAGTATTTGCTGAGATTGTGAAGAACACTTAGAGTTCCTAAGAGTGTATTTTTTTTTGGTTAGAGAAAGATGGTTGTAAGAATGAAATGAAAAACCAAGGTGATGGTGATACTTATAGGACAGTCTGGTTGTTGAGGGAACAAGGACAAATTATTGTGTTGAATTTTTGAGTAATAATGTATGCTAGCTTACAAATAAGATTCCCTCTTATTTAGGGCAGATCTAAAGCTGATAAGGATATTGATTTGATGTGTATTTACCAATAGTAAATACGTATGGATGATGAGTATGATACGGTAAAAGAAGCTCAAAATCGGGCTTTTATTTTGGGTCCAACCGGGCCAAAAATAAAATTTTAAGACATTTTTAATAAAGCAATGTTAGCCCAAAAAAAAAATTTCCAAGCTGACCTGGCAGCTCGACCCCAGCCAGGGCCACTGCCCCTTGGACCCCGCCATAATCAAGATAAGTTCAAACAAGTGTGCACTCCACACTTCCCCAAACTTGTTCGATATTTATCAAGATTATTTTGGTTACAAATTAATCCTATTACACTTAAATCATATTGGTGACATAAATCACAACACATTATAGATTGTAAGTATATATGTCAAAGAACGTTACATATAGTTATCGTTTTGAAAACTTAAGTTAGTGGTCTCAAAGTATACTTATAACTCATTGTTGTTAGTTCACAATGAAATGTTAAACCATCCTTAAATCATGTTAAATATGTATAGATATGTACATATACATAATCGTATAATTATCGTGTGTTATATAGTTCTTTATATCATCGGTCAAATTGAACGGTCAAACGTTGTGTAAAACTCTTTACAAAAATATAAGTCTCAACAGTTTGGATTGCTTATCATGTTGGTAAGGTTTAATTTATGTAAATATTAATCTCATAAGTATAGAACGATTGGAAAATTCCGGGTCGTTACAGTACCTACCCGTTAAATAAATTTCGTCCCGAAATTTTAAAATTGTACCTATTTTGCGTTCTCGGGAAACAAATGTGGGTACTTTTGTTTCATCTGATCCTCTCATTCCCAAGTAAACTCGGGACCCCTTCGAGCATTCCAATGAACCTTAACGATCGGTATGTTGCTCTGCTTGAGTTGTTTAACTTCACGGTCCATGATTTCGACTGGTTCTTCTATGAATTGTAGTTTCTCGTCGACTTGGATTTCTTCAAGAGGAATGGTGAGATCTTCCTTTGCAAGACATTTCTTAAGGTTTGATACGTGAAATGTATTATGTACTCTGGCGAGTTGTTGCGGTAACTCGAGTCGATAAGCTACCGGTCCAATGCGTTCGATGATCTTGAACGGGCCTAGATACCTTGGGTTCAGTTTACCCCTTTTACCGAAACGTATTACACCTTTCCAAGGTGACACATTTAACATAACCATGTCACCGATCTGAAACTCTAATGGTTTCCTTCGGACATCGGCGTAGCTCTTTTGGCGACTACGGGCTGTTTTCAATCTCTCCTTGATTTGTACTATCTTCTCAGTCGTTTCGTGTATGATCTCGGGACCAGTTAATTGTCGATCTCCTACTTCATTCCAACAGATAGGGGATCTACACTTTCTTCCATACAGTGCTTCGAATGGTGCAGCTTTAATGCTCGCATGATAACTGTTATTATACGAGAATTCTGCTAATGGTAGATATTTATCCCATCCGTTTCCAAAATCGATCACAAATGCCCTGAGCATGTCTTCAAGAGTCTGAATTGTACTTTCACTCTGGCCGTCAGTTTGTGGATGATATGCGGTGCTCATATCCAAACGAGTTCCCAGGGCCTCCTGTAGTGATTGCCAAAACTTTGATGTAAATCTACTATCACGATCGGATATAATGGAAATAGGTATTCCATGCCTTGAAACAATTTCCTTTATGTATAATCGTAATAGTTTCTCCATTCTATCCGTTTCCTTTATAGGCAAGAAATGTGCAGATTTGGTGAGACGATCAACTATTACCCAAATGGTGTCATAACCCCAGGCAGTCTTAGGTAACTTTGTGATGAAATCCATGGTAATACCGTCCCATTTCCATTCTGGGATTTCTGGTTGTTGAAGTAATCCTGACGGCTTCTGGTGTTCTGCTTTGACTTTGGAACAAGTTAAACATTCTCCAACATATGTTGCAACGTCTGTCTTCAAATTAGGCCACCAATAATGCGTCTTAAGATCTTGATACATCTTTCCAACTCCAGGATGTATCGAGTATCTTGTCTTATGTGCCTCATTCAATATCAACTTCCTTAATCCACCCAACTTCGGTACCCAAATACGGTTTGCAAAATATCGAATTCCGTCTTCCCTCATAACGAGTTGCTTCTCATACTTCTTCATTATTTCATTTCCTATGTTTTCTTTAGTAAGAGCTTCTTGTTGAGCCTCTTTGATTTGTGAGTTGAGATTCATGCGAATTTTTATGTTCATTGCTCGTACTCGAATTGGTTCCCGTTCCTTTCTGCTTAGAGCGTCGGCCACTACATTCGCTTTCCCAGGATGATAACGAATCTCACAATCATAGTCGTTTATCAGCTCGACCCACCTACGTTGCCTCATGTTCAGCTGTTTCTGATCGAAGATATGTTGAAGGCTTTTATGATCGGTAAACACAGTGCATTTAACCCCATATAAGTAGTGTCTCCATATCTTCAATGCAAACACTACTGCTCCCAGTTCTAAATCATGCGTCGTATAATTCCGCTCATGAATCTTCAATTGTCGGGATGCGTATGCTATAACTTTCTTCCGTTGCATAAGGACGCAACCAAAACCTTGTCGCGAAGCGTCACAATATATCTCAAAATCATCGTTCCCTTCAGGTAACGATAAAATAGGTGCTGTAGTCAACTTCTTCTTCAGTAATTGAAATGCACTCTCCTGCTCAGAAGTCCATTCGTACTTTTTCCCTTTTTGTGTTAACGCTGTTAATGGTTTAGCTATTCGAGAAAAATCTTGAATAAACCTTCTATAATAACCAGCTAAACCCAAAAATTGGCGTATCTGCGTTGGTGTCTTAGGAGTCTCCCATTTTTCAATGGCCTCAATTTTAGCTGGGTCAACCTGAATTCCTTTGCTACTAACAACATGGCCAAGAAATTGCACTTCTTTCAACCAAAACGCACACTTAGAAAATTTGGCGTATAATTGTTCTTTTCTTAACAATTCTAATACCAATCTTAAATGCTGCTCATGCTCTTGCTCACTCTTGGAATAGATAAGAATATCGTCAATGAAAACGATAACAAACTTATCTAAATACGGACTACAAACTCGATTCATGAGGTCCATGAATACAGCTGGCGCATTCGTTAATCCAAACGGCATGACCAAAAATTCATAATGACCGTAGCATGTCCGAAAAGCAGTTTTCGGAATATCTTCTTCTTTGACGCGTAGTTGATGATAGCCCGACCTTAGGTCGATTTTCGAGTAAACACATGATCCTTGCAATTGATCAAATAAGTCATCAATTCTCGGTAGTGGATACCGATTCTTGATAGTTAACTTATTTAATTCACGATAATCTATACACATTCGGAAAGATCCGTCTTTCTTCTTGACGAATAAAATCGGAGCTCCCCACGGTGAAGTGCTCGGTCGAATGAAACCACGGTCCAGTAATTCTTGTAACTGGCTTTGTAACTCTTTCATCTCAGATGGTGCAAGTCTATATGGAGCACGAGCCACTGGTGCAGCTCCCGATACTAGATCTATTTGAAATTCTACAGATCTAAATGGAGGTAATCCTGGTAACTCTTCCGGAAATACTTCAGGAAAATCTCTTGCCACAGGCACGTCGTTGATGCTCTTCACTTTTTCCTTCGTTTCGACTTTATTAACATATGCTAAGATAGCATAGCACCCTTTCTTCAAGCACTTTTGAGCTTTCAAATAACTAATGAGTTTTAGCTTTGAGTTACCCTTCTCTCCATAAATCATTACTGGCATTTTATCCTTACGAGGAATGCGAATTGCCTTCTTGGCGCACACAACTTCAGCTCCTCTTTTGGACATCCAGTCCATGCCGACTATTACATCAAAACTTCCTAATTCTACGGGTATCAAATCAATCTTAAATGTTTCTCCGGCTAAATTTATTTTACAATCACGGCAAATTTTATCGACTTTAATTAGTTTACCATTAGCTAACTCAATCATGTACTTAGCATCTAGAGGTAATGATGAACAATTCAATTTAGCGTAAAAGTCTCTACTCACGTAACTTCTATTGGCACCAGTATCAAATATAATAGATGCGGATAAGTTATTAATGGTAAACGTACCCGTAACAAGCTCCGGGTCTTCACACGCCTCTCTAGCATTAATAACAAATGCTCTTCCACGTGCAGATCCATTATTCTTCTCTGGATTTGGACACTGGCTCTTATAATGACCCTGTTTCCCACACCCATAACAAGTAATAGTGGCCAAGGCAGTTCTATTTGCATTGGTGGCAGGAGTCTTGGTACCGTTTGTATTTGTAGCGGGAACCCTACAATCTTTAGCAAGATGACCTTTTCGATTAAAATTGTTGCACACCACATTACAATAACCAGAGTGATGTTTGTGGCATCTGTTACATAAAGGATTTCGTCCCTTGTAACCTGAGTTCGAACCGCTACCCGTACCTTGCGTGGTTTCTTGTTTCTTGTTGGATTGTTGATGATTACCTTCCCACTTTCTTTTGTTTCCCGATGTCTTGACATCGGTGTTCTTATCTAGAATAATTTGGTCCATCAACTCATTCGCCATGGTGATAGCTTCATGAATAGTCTTGGGTTTGGATGCTGTAATATTTGCCTTGACCTTTTTAGGCAAACCGTCTTTGTAAAGTTCAATCTTCCGTTCTTCGGTTGGTACTAATTCAGGACATAGCAAAGCTAATTCCATGAATCGCTGATTGTAGTTGGTGAGTTCAGTACCAACAACTTTCAGGCTTCGTAATTCAGCTTCCAACTTCCTAACCTCGTTCCTTGGACAATACTCGTTGATTAGCATTGTTTTGAATTCTTCCCAGGGAGTATCATAAGCTACATCTCCTCCTACGGCCTTCACATAGTTTTTCCACCACGTGAGTGCACTATCTTGTAGGGTGCACGATGCATACTTGGTCATGTCCTTCTCAATACAACCACTGATTTTAAACACAGACTCAATCTTTTCGATCCACCGGGTTAAACCGACCGGTCCTTCTGTTCCACTGAATGATGAGGGCTTGCAACCTTGAAAAGTTTTGTAAGTGCACCCCACACGAGGATTTGGGTTAACTGCAGCACCTCTTGCAGCCTCGACCCATAACATTCTGTCGTTCACTCGCTGATTGATGAGTTCCTGGATTTCTTGTTCCGTCATTCGGTTCAATCGCGCCATAATCTTCAATAAGAATGAAAAAAATAATTATTCACATGGAATATTATAGATGTAGTATGTATTTACATTACATCGTAGCTTATTAATAATATGAACCAGTTATTATTATAAAAGCCTTTTCTTCTTATTAGCATTTTATAATTATACCTAGGGTAGTACCTACCCGTTAAAGTTCATACTTAATAGCTTAGTACGAAAATCAATTACTACCACCCAAATAATACTTAACCATGGAAAATTATTGCATTTCACACTTCACTATTTTACATATGCTTATCTTACATCAAACATTAAGCAAACCACACTAGTAATATTATACAAAACATTATATAATCCCTTGGTTTAAAACAACAGCGCATCATTTAACCCAAAGCGTTTGTGTTCAAAGAAATCGCTTAAAGGTTATCCTGGTTGTCTCCCTGCGTTTTGGCTGAGGAACCGAAGAACTGGATGTCAGGATAGAACTAATAGGAATAGCGGGAATAGGTGTGGAAATATCTGGTGGAGTTGGTGCCACAACATCCTCTCTAGACTCGGGATTTAGATTTTCCATTTCAGTAGCCTTTCGTTTCTTTCCTCGTTCGAACTTGTCTTTCGTAATTTACTGTATTTCTTCCTCCTCAGGATCACTTTCCGGTTCCTCTTCAATTGATTCATCCGGAACTTGTGAGTCTTCCCCAAAGGTGTCGTTTTCATCATCAGATAGATTAATGACTGGAACACCATCTGAAGAGTCTGGTTCGGAGTCGCTGAATGTGATAATAAGTTCTAAGCCAGACATCTATCACATAATAACTAGCACGTTAATACCACATAATATTTACATATTAATTTTTAACCAACAAGGATAAGCAATAGTTTTCAAAATCAAACACGGTCAAAGTCCAGACTCACTTATGCATCCTAACAAACTCGATAAGACACACTAATGCAAATTCTCTGGTTCTCTAAGACCAATGCTCTGATACCACATGTCATAACCCGACCTTAACCATAAGGACGAATACAATAACATATGATTTCATCGCGAGGTATTGACCTCTATATGCGACATTTTTCAAAAACTGCATTCGTTTTTACAATACAAACCATAGCTTTTATTACAAATACAAGGTTTAAACAACTTAATAATGATTATCGTTTAGCGATAATCTTAGACTTACAAACTTTACATGTGATAATAACAATACGACCTCCAACATATTTTACATTACAAATCCTCCGATATGCAGTTTTATTTTTGACACAAATATGCATACTCAAGATCTTGCTTAAATTCAACATGTTGCAGCGGAAGCTTTTAGTTATCACCTGAGAATAAACATGCTTAAAATGTCAACATAAAGTTGGTGAGATATAGGTTTAATGCCGGCAGCGTTATAAATATAGACCTCAAGATTTTATATATAAACGTTTTAATAAAAATATTCTAAGTTGTTGAGCACTTGATAACCATACTTAACATTTAATCAACGTCGCATATTCCCTTTATTATGAAATCTTACTACACCGTACCAAGTGTAGTTACCGAAACGAAGTACTGTGCAACCGTTGAATACTGGTCGTCCAGTCCGGTTGGGGTTGTCAGGCCCGATAGATCTATCAACAGGATTCGCGTTTACAATACCTCATGTAAATAATAGT
Organism: Rutidosis leptorrhynchoides; assembly: GCF_046630445.1. Taxonomy (NCBI): domain Eukaryota; kingdom Viridiplantae; phylum Streptophyta; class Magnoliopsida; order Asterales; family Asteraceae; genus Rutidosis; species Rutidosis leptorrhynchoides. Next base: position 641,219,717 of record NC_092333.1, on the reverse strand, counting down.
TACCAAGTTACAGGGAAGTATGCCAGTGGTACAACTCAACGTAGAATATATATTTTTAATCACTTGTGTCCATAACGTAAATCATAAAATGCATGTATTCTCATCCTGAAATATTTAGAGTTTAAAAGTGGGACTATATACTCACTTTTGCCTTGAAGGTATTTATCACGACTTGGTCTCCGATAGATATCACGAACCTAACCATATATATAATATATCAACATATTTTCTTTTCAAGTAATCGTTACATATATATATATATATATATATATATATATATATATATATATATATATATATATATATATATATATATATATATATATATATATATATATATATATATATATATATATATATATATATATATATATATACTTATAATACTTTTAATATTTTCTTAGTCCGTAGTTAGCAGTCTGTTGTTAATGGTCCACAATTAGTTGCTCAATAAAATAAATAAAGACCCCATCGTATTCGTATTGATCAGAATTAATCTCGACCCATGGTACCATGTTGTCAAATGATGTGTTGAGTACATACAGTAACGTGTTGTCAGATGACGTGTTGCGTACAATCATGAGGTCTTATGATTAATCTTCTCGTGTTGTTTACGGGTGGTCCTGGAATATATAAAATCAAATCATAAGTAAATATATATTAAATATTATGTTAATTAGCCAAGATATGATTAATCCGATTTTGTCATAATATGATATATTACAGGTTTTGAAGTGTTTTAAAAATCAAATTAGAAGGATCTATTTAGTTTGCGAACAGGTTTGAAATCATTCAAACTATGTTCTTGTTGTTAAAAATTTTATAACACAAAATAAGATAGGTATATAAATATGAATCGAATAAGATTATGGATAAGGTTACTACCTCAAGTTACTTGGATAAAGCTACTGGAAAAGATAGAAAATAATCTTGATCAAACTTTCTTATGATGATTATAGGTTGTTCATGAAGCTAGTTCTTCATGAGTATTTGCTGAGATTGTGAAGAACACTTAGAGTTCCTAAGAGTGTGTTTTTTTTTTGTTAGAGAAAGATGGTTGTAAGAATGAAATGAAAAACCAAGGTGATGCTGATACTTATAGGACAGTCTGGTTGTTGAGGGAACAAGGACAAATTATTGTGTTGAATTTTTGAGTAATAATGTATGCTAGCTTACAAATAAGATTCCCTCTTATCTAGGGTAGATCTAAAGCTGATAAGGATATTGATTTGATGTGTATTTACCAATAGTAAATACGTATGGATGATGAGTATGATACGGTAAAAGAAGCTCAAAATCGGGCTTTTATTTTGGGTCCAACCGGGCCAAAAATAAAATTTTAAGACATTTTTAATAAAGCAATGTTAGCCCCAAAAAAAAAATTCCAAGCTGACCTGGCAGCTCGACCCCAGCCAGGGGCTCTGCCCCTTGGACCCTGCCATAATCAAGATAAGTTCAAACAAGTGTGCACTCCACACTTCCCCAAACTTGTTCGATATTTATCAAGATTATTTTGGTTACAAATTAATCCTATTACACTTAAATCATATTGGTGACATAAATCACAACACATTATAGATTGTAAGTATATATGTCAAAGAACGTTACATATGATAATCGTTTTGAAAACTTAAGTTAGTGGTCTCAAAGTATACTTATAACTCATTGTTGTTAGTTCACAATGAAATGTTAAACCATCCTTAAATCATGTTAAATATGTATAGATATGTACATATACATAATCGTATAATTATCGTGTGTTATATAGTTCGTGATATCATCGGTCAAATTGGACGGTCAAACGTTGTGTAAAACTCTTTTCAAAAATATAAGTCTCAACAGTTTGGATTGCTTATCATGTTGGTAAGGTTTAATTTATGTAAATATTAATCTCATAAGTATAGAAGGATCGGAAAATTCCGGGTCATTACAACGAGGAACGACGTTCCAGGTGAAGGAACGACGTTCCAAAACCAGGAACGATGTTGTGGTCAGGGAAATGGGTACCAGTGAACATAACGAGTTAGAGGTTGTTTCAGTAACGACGTTCCCCTTTAAAGGAACGACGTCTTTATTAGGAACGACGTTCCATAGGTATGCAACGACGTTCTGTCGTCAGGTCTGAGATTCTAATTCATTTTTAAGGGGTTCAAGTGAAGGGCAATAAGGTCTTTTCACACATAGATGACCTTATAGCTGATGGATCAGTTCTAGATCCATCTCAAATGCATTTCCCACCTACTCAAACACTCTCAAACTTTCTAGAATGAGAAACCCATTTCGTAGTGAGAGAAAGCTTAGATTAGAGGTGAAGGAGATTGAATCTCTCCAAAGTGCAAGAGTTAATATTGTTCATCTTACTTCTAGCTACGTGGTGATAGTGGTGGTAAGTCCTAACTCCGATTTTCATTCAATTTGAGGTTAGGGTTTGGTGATTGCATGTTCTTGGTTTAAACCCATCTAGCTCACAAATGGGTGTTTGAAGCTAGTGTAGGTGTTGATTGATCATTGTTGGTGAGACGACCCGTCCTAATCCATAAGGACGAATACAATAACATATGGTTCCATTGCGAGGTATTTGACCTCTATATGATAAGTTTTACAAACATTGCATTCGTTTTTAAAAGGCAACTTTCATTACAACGATAGTTGACAAATATGCATACCAATTCATAATATATCCAAACTATAAATGACTTAATCTGTCATTTACTTAATAATAATCTTTTTGAACTCGATCGACTCGAATGCAACGTCTTTTGAAATATGCCGTGAATGACTCCAAGTAATATCTTTAAAATGAGCAAATGCACAATGGAAGATTTCTTTAATACCTGAGAATAAACATGCTTACAAGTGTCAACCAAAAGGTTGGTGAGTTCATTAGTTTATCCTAAACAATCATCTCCAATATTTTAATAGACCATAGGATTTCATTTTTAGTTTTAAAACACTCGCAAGTGTATAAAATCCATTCGTATGTTGAACACCTGGTAACTGACATTAACAAGATGCATATAGAATATCCCCAAACAGAAACTCTTCTGTAATATAAACTCGAAGTACTAAAGCATACCATTTCCCAGTATGGGGAGTTTTAGTAACCGTAGATCTACCTTTAGGATTCGCGTCAATTAGGGTGTCTGTTCTCTAATTCTTAGGCTAGCAAGCTAAAAAGGGTGATATTCGGTATTTGTAATCCAACATAGAATGTAGTTTGAGTACTTGTGTCTATTTTATCTAACATTTATAAAAGTAGCACATGTATTCTCAGTCCCAAAAATATATATTACAAAAGCATTTAAAAAGGGAGCAAATGAAACTCACGATACTGTATTTCGTAGCAATTATGCATATGACGGCACTGAACAAGTGCAGAGTTGGCCTCGGATTCACGAACCTATATTAAGTATATATATTTATATGTTGGTCAATATCTGTCTAATAATTTAGGTCAAGTCGTAGTGTATCACAATCCTAATGCTCGAGACTAACATCCAAAAGTCAACAAAAGTCAACAAAAGTCAACTTGACCCAAGATAACTTCCAAAATCTATACATGTTTATTATATAACTTAAATATAGTCATTTTATATATTTAAATATATTTATCAGATTTTATTAGAGTAAATAATACAAGTCCTTTATTAATAAATAAAAATTTATATTAAAATTTATATATGATAAAAATATACTTTTATATATCTTAAATAATAAAATTTATAAAGTTCACTTAATATCATAAAAATATAGTGGTATGTATTATTAATGTAATTATATTACGTGTGGTAAAAATATCTTTGTATCACATATTTATTTGATAAAATAATATTGATAATAATAATAATAATAATAACAATAAAAATAATAATAATAATAATAATAATAATAATAATAATAATAATAATAATAATAATAATAATAATAATAAGTAAACGTTGTATTATTTTGTAATAATAATAATAATAATAATAATTATTCTACTAATAATAATAACAATATTTATATTTACAAATGATGATATTAATTATGATAAAATGTTAATTCTAATCATGATAATTTTAATACTAACGATACTTTTTAATATTAACTGTAATAATAATAATATTTTATAAAAATAATAATTCTATTCAAAATGATAAGTTTTAATAATAATAATAATACTAAAATGATAATAATAATGATATTTTATAATAACAATGATATTTCTATTAAAATGATAATTTTAATAAAAATGATAGTTTTAATATTAATGATACTTTTAATAATAATAATAACGATAAAAATAATGAAAACGATATTTTTATCTAAATCAATATCTTACAATATTTAAATTTCATCATGATACTTGTACTCATTATTTCCTAATCGATTTGTTTAATAGCTTTTAGTCCTATTTTATATCGCATTCATAATAATGATAATAATAGTAATCATAATAATTAGATGATACTAATATTAGTTTTAATAATAATGATACTAATAATAATAATTATAATAATACCAATGATAATACTACTAATAATAATAATAATATTAATATTAATGATAATATTAATAATAATAATAATATTAATAATGATAATATTAATAATAGTAATAATAATAATAATATTAATAATGATAATATTAATAATAACCTTAATGATAATAATAAAAATAATAATTATTAGATAGTAATAATAACATCGATAATAACGACGATAGTAATAATAATCATTTTAATAATACTACTAAAATTAATAATAATTCAGTTGACTATATCTATTAATCCGTTCATCGATACCATACGCTTTCTAAATGAAAAGTTATTAATTTTTCGCTAGCTTTCCAATGACATGCATATCATATACCTTATCTCAGTAGCATATGTATTAAATTCATGATTTATCATAAACTATTTAACAATGAAATTAAGTATACAAGCATGCATAATCATATATACTCGAGCACTAGTCAGGGATACACTATTAATATATAAAAGATAAGATATGAATGCTCACGTATCAATATTGTGATTCAATATTGCAGGAAAGTACGTAGACGCAACGATGATGATAAACACTATGTTTAACTCACGAGCTATACCCCCGAACCATACCCATAACCTCCAAAGCTATAACCCATAATTTCCTTAGCTCTGTTCTGCTCGAAAAATCCGTTTTGAAATAACTAGCTCATGACCTTGTCGTAATATTTTATGTATAATATTAATAATATGATTAAGATTTATAATAATAATAATAATCTTCTTAATAATATTTAATAATAATATTAATAATATTAATAATATAAATAATAATAATATAGAGAGAGAGATAGATAAGAGATGTGTGTGCCTGGAACCAGAAATCGACGAGCTTTATACAAGTTTCCTGAAAATTGACCCCATGCAATCGCATGGTTACTTAGGCATATGGCCATGTGATCGCATGGTGAAATGTCCCGTTCATATTGATTATAAACGTTCCATATTAATTGATTTCGTTGCGAGGTTTTGACCTCTATATGAGACGTTTTTCAAAGACTGCATTCATTTTTAAAACAACCATAACCTTTATTTTATCAATAAAGGTTTTAAAAGCATTACGTAGATTATCAAATAATGATAATCTAAAATATACTGTTTACACATGACCATTACATAATGGTTTACAATAGAAATATATTACATCGACATATGTTTCTTGAATGCAGTTTTTACACAATATCATACAAACATGGACTCCAAATCTTGTCCTTATTTTAGTATGCAATAGCGGAAGCTCTTAGTATTCACCTGAGAATAAACATGCTTTAAACGTCAACAAAAATGTTGGTGAGTTATAGGTTTAACCTATATATATCAAATTGTAACAATAGACCACAAGATTTCATATTTCAATACACATCCCATACATAGAGATAAAAATCATTCATATGGTGAACACCTGGTAACCGACATTAACAAGATGCATATATAAGAATATCCCCATCATTCCGGGACACCCTTCGGATATGATATAAATTTTGAAGTACTAAAGCATCCGGTACTTTGGATGGGGTTTGTTAGGCCCAATAGATCTATCTTTAGGATTCGCGCCAATTAGGGTGTCTGTTCCCTAATTCTTAGATTACCATACTTAATAAAAAGGGGCATATTCGATTTCGATAATTCAACCATAGAATGTAGTTTCACGTACTTGTGTCTATTTTGTAAATCATTTATAAAACCTGCATGTATTCTCATCCCAAAAATATTAGATTTTAAAAGTGGGACTATAACTCACTTTCACAGATATTTCCTTCCTCGGAAATAAGACTTGGCCACGGATCGATTCACGAATCTATACAAATATGTACATATATATCAAAGTATGATCAAAATATAATTACAACCATTTTTATTATGTTTTAAAGATTTGAGTGTATTAAGTCAGCTGTCCTCGTTAATAACCTACAACTAGTTGTCCACAGTTAGATGTACAGAAATAAATCGATATATATTATCTTGAATCAATCCACGACCCAGCGTATACACGTCTCAGGCTAGATCACAACTCAAAGTATATATATTTTTGGAATCAACCTCAACCCTGTATAGCTAACTCCAACATTACTGCATATAGAGTGTCTATGGTTGTTCCAAATAATATATATACATGGGTCGATATGATATGTCAAAACATTTGCATACGTGTCTATGGTATCCCAAGATTACATAATATATTAGAATACATGTATAATACAATATAAGTTAGCTAGGATATGATTTGTATAGATTTGTTAAACATTTCCCGTAGCTAAAATGATCAAAAATATCCAATCTTGTTTTACCCATAACTTCTTCATTTTAAATCCGTTTTGAGTGAATCAAATTGCTATGGTTTCATATTGAACTCTAATTTAAGAATACAAATAGAAAAAGTATAGGTTTATAGTCGGAAATTTAAGTTACATGTCAATTACTAAAGAGGTAGTCATTTCCGTTGAAAGAACGACATCTTGATGACCATTTTGAAAAACATACTTTCACTTTGAGTTTAACCAAAATTTTTGGATATAGTTTCATGTTCATATGAAAAATCATTTTCCCAGAAGAAAAACTTTTAAATCAAAGTTTATCATAGTTTTTACTTATCCAAACCAAAACAACCCCCGATTTCACTACGACGGCGTATATCCGATTTTAATGTGTTCATCGTGTTTCCAGGTTTTAAATCATTAAGTTAGCATATCATATAGATATAGAACAAGTATTTAGTTGATTTTAAAAGTCAAGTTAGAAGGATTAACTTTTGTTTGCGAACAAGTTTAGAACTAACTAAACTATGTTCTAGTGATTACAAGTTTAAACCTTCGAATAAGATAGCTTTATATGTATGAATCGAATGATGTTATGAACATCATTACTACCTCAAGTTTTCTTGATAAAACTACTGGAAATGAGAAAAATGGATCTAGCTTCAAAGGATCCTTGGATGGCTTGAAAGTTCTTGAAGCAGAATCATGACACGAAAACAGTTCAAGTAAGATTTTCACTCGAAATAAGATTGTTATAGTTGTAGAAATTGAATCAAAGTTTGAATATGAATATTACCTTGAATTAGAAAGATAACCTACTGTAAATAACAAAGGTTCCTTGATCTTAGATGATTACTTGGAATGGATTAGAAAGCTTGGAAGTAGACTTGCAAACTTGGAAGTATTCTTGATTTTTATGAAACTATACTTATGGAATTTATGAAGAATACTTAGAACTTGAAGATGGAACTTGAGAGAGATCAATTAGATGAATAAAATTGAAGAATGAAAGTGTTTGTAGGTATTTTTGGTCGTTGGTATATGGATTAGATATAAAGGATATGTAATTTTGTTTTCATGTAAATAAGTCATGAATGATTACTAATATTTTTGTAATTTTATGAGATATTTCATGCTAGTTGCCAAATGGTGGTTCCCATATGTGTTAGGTGACTCACATGGGCTGCTAAGAGCTGATCATTGGAGTGTATATACCAATAGTACATACATCTAAAAGCTGTGTATTGCACGAGTACGAATACGGGTGCATACGAGTAGAATTGTTGATGAAACTGAATGAGGATGTAATTGTAAGCATTTTTGTTAAGTAGAAGTACTTTGATATGTGTATTGAAGTCTTTCAAAAGTGTAAGAATACATATCAAAACACAACATGTATATACATTCTAATGGATTCGTTAAGTCTTCGTTAGTCGTTACATGTAAGTGTTGTTTTGAAACCTTTACGTTAACGATCTCAATTAATGTTGTTAACACAATGTTTATTAAATTAAATGAGATGTTAAATTATTATATTATCATGATATTATGATGTATGAATATATCTTAATATGATACATACATTAAAATATCGTTACAACGATAATCGTTACATATAAGTCTTGTTTCGTAATTCTTGAGTTAGTAATCTTGTTTTTACATATGTAGTTCATTGTTAACACACTTAATGATATATTTAAATATAATTTTATCATGTTAAATATAGTGTATCAATATCTTAATATGATACATATGTATTTAGTAGACGTTATCATAACGATAATCGTTATATATATCATTTCGAGTTTCTTAACTTAGTAATCTCATTTCTTATGTATATCACACATTGTTAATATACTTAGTGCGATACTTACTCATTATAATCTTATGTCAACCATATATATATGTCTATATATACCACAACATGTAGTTTTTACAATTTTGTAACGTTCGTGAATCGCCGGTCAACATGGGTGATCAATTGTCTATATGAAACTTATTTCATTTAATCAAGTCTTAACAAGTTTGATTGCTTAACATGTTGAAAACATTTAGTCATGTAAATATCAATCTCAATTAATATATATAAACATAGAAAAGTTCGGGTCACTACACATGGCCAGCTGGCTCGCACCCAAAACCGATTTAAACGTGGGCTGCTACGTTATTTTAATATATATATATATATATATATATATATATATATATATATATATATATATATATATATATATATATATATATATATATATATATATATATATATATATATATATATATATATATATATATATAATATATTTAATTTATATAATTAATTATATATTATATTATATTTACATGTATAGTTGACTTGTAATTTTAGTTCCGATGACTTGTACGTTTACGCTCGACTTATGTCCCGGTTCCGGTTTCTCAAATGTATTTTCGTAATCTAAGAAAACTTGTACTTTACATTTCGTGACTCGTACCCTTGTCAAAATATATACTAAAATCACTGATAAACTATATTACTCGAAATGTAACTTGAACATTCGAATGTTTTGATTAATTGCTTCTTTAAATCAAATTTTCATTGTTTATTAAAATATAACTTAAATCAAAACATTTTTATAACTATATTAATATTACATTGTAAAATATATTTATATCTTCATTTAGGAATATCATTTATATATATAATTGGAATATTTATTTAATATAATATTTAGTTTTTCAAAACTAATTATATTTCAAAGTCCGTTTTAAACTCGTTTAAATAATAGAAGTTATTATATCAAATAATATTTTTAATAATATGAAAACTAAATAATTAATTTACCAAGGGACACGAGGCAATCACTGTAATGCATGCTTTCGAAAATTAAACGGGAATCTCCACTAACTTTTGACTAACTCTCGTTAATGACACCTTTGTTCTTACTTGTAAATCACTTTACCAATTATTCCAAATATCGTTAAAAAGGACAGATTTCTTTAAATCACAATGGACCTCACAACAGAGACCCATAATCATAACATAATGTATATGATAATTCAATCATTTGATATTATCTTTTAATTCCTTCGATAAATATATTAATCATATATTGAAACAAATACGTTCATGTAAAGTATTATACATTTAATACTTTGTTAACATTTTCAAGTTATAATATATATATATATATATATATATATATATATATATATATATATATATTTATATATATACATATACATATATAATCATATCTATTTATATACTGGTTCGTGAATCATCGGAATTTGGTTGAGGTTAAATGAATGTATGAACACAGTTTAAAATTTTTGAGATTCAACTTAACAAACTTTGCTTATCGTGTCAGAATAATATAAAGATAAAGTTTAAATTTGGTCGAAAATTTCCGGGTTGTCACAGTACCTACCCGTTAAAGAAATTTCGTCCCGAAATTTGATCGAGGTCATCATGGCTAACAATAAGAATGTTATTATGACGAATATAAGTTGATACATAGAGTTTTATCATGATTAAGAAGTATGGATAAAATAATTCGATTACTCGAAGCGTATGTGCGAAGCTATCGTAAAAGAGTGAGATGCGAAAATAGGGATTCGTCTTATCTTTTGACGTCATCACGGTTGATCTCCGGATTAAATAAAATCTTTGTAATCTATACAAGATTTGATTCTTCGACGATTAAGGAAATTATGATTCTCTTCGATTTAATGATAATCTGTCTCGATTTCCCTGTCTGATATTTTACTATAAATCTACCTCCTTTGTTTCCTTATTTTCACATCTCCCATCTTCAATACTTTCTTCTTTAATTCATACTTTCAAAACATTTGTCAGTATGCTCCATCCAGTTCTAATTCTTGATATATTCTTAACTATCACATCTGTTATTCTTCTTTTTCATCTACCACCGAAGGAATCTGTTTACTTCTACTATGCTCTTGGGTTCATAGTATTTTTAGTTCTCCCGTGTCTTTATATCGCTATACGCATTGATATATACGGTTTGTAATTTCTGTGTTGTTGTCGTGCTTATATTTTCCTTTATATTTCGGAGTTCCATGCTTTTATTTTCTCTTCCCGACTTTAAGTAAAGCGAGTAATAGTCCAGAAATTGTAGGTATGGAGTTTCGAATGAACATAGCTAATGTTCTTAGAAGAAATTGTAATAACACGATCTTGATTGGTTAAATTATCAGAAGTTATGGGAAAAGATAGAACTATCAAGAAAATATGTTCTTGATATGTTTAGAAATTAGGCAGAATGTAAGAGTCGTGTAACATGACACATGATGACGTTATGGTCTGTGAACCATTACGTTCCATTAGAAACTCAGCATGACTTACTGTAATATAATCACGTTGATCAATTGTTATTATATTATACTAACTCATGCTTCAGTTCCCAACACTACTTCAAACACATTCTTTTTTTAAACTCGAAGGTTTACAGAATTTAGAAACTAAAATAGTTTCCTTTTTGACGTAACACAGATAATGCGAAGAGATAAATAATTTCAAATAAGAATAGTTATGAAAATATCTTCAGAAATATCGAGGATATTTATAATGAAAGATGCGATGATATCTTATAATTTCTAATATCGAAAGATGATGGAGAAGATTTGTCCGTGAAGATGTAGAGTCAAGTGCAAGGTATTCGCTAATGACTTCAGCAGACACTGAATCATTTGGATTCTTTAAATGTAGGTTTAGTCTTTGTGATTTATCCACAGCCTTCTTCATAGTTTGCTCAATCCGTTTTCCAGTACCAAACCTTCTCTTTTTCTGAGCTTTGCCAACACACTATTCTTTATCATTAAACTTTTGGCTGTTAAGGTCGTTTACAGTTTTTACTTCTTCATCGGCATTTTTCAAAATTCAGGGTATTGATTCGTAGACTGGGTGCTTTTCAGAATTTCAGAATTGAAGATCATAATTCTATGAGATAGATGTTATATGTATACATATAACTGTTGATGTAGAAACGCTGCGAGATTTGAAATACTGATTGCTGATTCTCGGTAATTGGTATGGCAATTATCGTTACAAGATGCAGATGAGTAGATGATGGGGTTTTAATGAGTACATATAATGATTTTCGGAGAGGCTTACGCCAAAGAGTAACGAAGTTGCTGGTATATCTGCTGATAATGTGGTGGAATATAAAAGGTTCCCCGGTAATGATGATGGAAAGACAACGTATATAACAAGGTTATAATAAGGCTAGTCCGACTGAAAAGTCAAAGTTGACTTGCTGAAGCTGTGATAGAAGTTACTACTTTGAAAAGGGATCGCAAAGTTATTTTTGGTAATAAATGCCAAAGGATCTGACGCAGATATGTGTTAAACTTTTACTTTGGTTCCAAGTGTCCTCCAGGTGCATATATTCTTCGTACGTATCGTGTGATTGGTTCATCCTCTCGATTGTTCCTTAGTTGACGTGTTTTCAAGAATTTTGAAGGGTTTGAACACAGGTTGTCGTCGTCAATATCCGTATGATGCAATCGTCGTGAATCTTGAATGATTCGAATATCTTTCCGTGTTTTTATGAATAAAAGTGATGTTCTAGTATAGTTTGGATTCAAAGTATGGTTTGAAAGATGTAGGAATCTAAAATGATGTCTTCTGTTAGATCTTGACTTGAATTTTGATGTGTCAAAATCAGTGTAGTGACCCGGGAATTTCCAACTAAATTTAAACTTAATCTTTATATGATTTCGATACAATAAGCAAAGTATGTAATGTTGAGTCTAGAAAATTTTGAAACGATGTTCATATATTCAATTGACCTTCGACTGCTCTCGACGATTCACGAACAATTAATTGTAAATAGATATGTGTGTATGTATATATATAAATAATAATTCGAAATATAATTTGAATTATTATATGTTGTTATTATAAAAATTAATAAAATAAAAAATAGGATATTATGATAATTATTATCTAAAATATATCTCTTTATATAAATAAAGTATATTAAAAATAAATATTAAATGATTGTAATACTCATTTGATGTTCCGATTGATATTAAGCAAGTTAAATTCAAACTTATATTATTTTAAAATAAACGGTGATCCAAAAATGAGTTCTATAAATTTTAGGCTTATTAAAGATGCATTTAGGAACTATTTGTTAAAGTTTAAAACTTTTTATATTTTACTTAGGGGTTGAGAGTGAATAATTAATGTAATATTTATTTAATAGTTAATGACCCAATTTTATACCATAATGACCCAAATAAATAAAAATACTTCATTTAAAATTTTGGGATTTATCTGAGTACTTTTTTTAACCGCCACTGATTTAACAACGGGGTACGATTTAACAGTCCTTGTTAAAAACCGTCGGTATAAGAAAACAAATATAAGGGTGGCTAACTGTTTGTGAACACGTTTGTTTTGCTTTCTAATAAACTATTATTATTATTAATTATTATTAGTCTATTATTACTACACAAGTTGCATAAATTTAAATTACAAGTAATGATATGGTTCATGCATTTCACGACTCAATCACACTTTCTATTTCCTTTTTCTTTCATCACATAACCCCACCAATTAAACTATTGTTGATGGAATTCTATTTTTTTTTAAGACCACTCGCTGCCTTATTACAATCATCAAAGAACCCATGTTATTTATTTTGTATCTTGTTCGATCAAAACTATTAAACCTAGTCATGACGATCTTCACCACCACCACCATTGAGAACCATACGCAAACCTACTTCCACTTCCTGACTAATCATTCCTCCATGTACCTGTTTTTGATGACCACCATCGTTATGATTCACCTTTTTCACCTTCCTTCTTCGTAAATCCACTTCACCATGAACACCACTTCCAACTCGCCATCTTCACCCTTTGGGTTGCAACAACATCGAACCACAATCACCATGTATTGTTATTTCTGTTTTTCTATTTCTATGTTTATGAGGATATGATACAGGAAATACGTTATCTATATATATCGTGAATATATATGAAGATAAAAGGTATAAAAAAAAAAGGTTAAAGTAAGATGTTTTCTCCACAAACATAAGGTGTAAGCTATCATTACGTTTTAAAGAAAAAGAAACCCATCCAAAAGAAGTTTTCATTATACTTTATACATAAGTTTTAAAGGGTTGAGTGTGTTGATGGACCCACCTTTGTCTTGACCGTGAACATTTAAAACTCCTCAAGAAATCGAATTCTCTTAATCACGTTTTATGTATTGTGTTATTCATCGACTATCATGGGAACAATATGAATAATCGAGTTATGATAAAGGCAAAGATGATACTTTGATGAACAATACGGTACCTGTTGTGGATGACGTTTTATGTTTGTTTGCTGCTACCAGTTTTCTTGATCGATTGCAATTAAAACAAAACAACACCAACAAACCCACTCCTGTTTTCCTATTATAAATGAATGCCAACCACCGTTGATCACCACCTCTCCACAATCGACAACCCATTTCCACCACCTTGCGTTTTTCTTCCTCTCTTGCTTGATCGACCCTCACAACCTCTCACTACCAAATTAATTAAACAACCATCACCCTAATCTACAATCTCAAAGACCCACGAAACCTGCAACTGTTATTGTATCTATTCTGTTGATGTAAACCACCATGAAAACCGCTGCCATATTGCTATTCGATCATTATTATTCGATATTGTTGCTACTATATATTTTTTCTGTCTAGCTGCTGCTACTTCTTGTTTTTACTTCTTGTTACATTAATAGGAATAATTGAAGACAATGATTATGGATAGTGATGATGAAGGGGTCCCGATAATCTCTTTTAGTTTGCAGTAGGGTCGACAGCCACCTCAACCTACTACTTGTTGCCGATTAAAAAAAAAACGATGGCTGCTTGTTTGATTTTGATCGACAAAACAGAAAAACTGATTTTTATTGCTATGATCCATTAAGTATTGTAGTGGGCTATGAAGTTGGGCCATCTAATTTAAATCTTTATAAATCGGGCCATTTAAAATAATTGGGCCGAGACCCATTTTATGTTTTCTGATTAAACCGAACGATTCGATGATGATTTAGATGATGATGTGTTGAAAAAGAAGGTGGCAGAAATCGAGTTTAAAGGGTTTAATACTCTATCTAATTCAGAAACAAAATAGTGGAGTAGTGGTTTAGTGTTGGTTGTGTAAACGAGAGGTTTCGGGTTCGAGCCTCGCTTGTGACATTTTTTTTAAGGAAAAGCTATTAAGGTAGTTTCATTTATTATTATTATTATTATTATTATTATTATTATTATTATTATTATTATTATTATTATTATTATTATTATTATTATTATTATTATTATTATTGTTATAATTACTATCATTATTATTATCATTATCTTAATTATTATTGTTATTATTAGTATTAAAAATTAACACTTATCATTATTATTATGATTAAGGAAAGTAAATCTTACTAATATTATTATTTTTACAATGTATTAACCTTTAGTATTATTATTATTTAATGTTATTATTATTATTATTATTCTAATTATTATTATTAACATAGTTATTTTAATAGAATAAGTACTATTGTTATTTTTATGATGACTAAGATCATTGTTACTAGGTTATCACTAATGTTTTTATTACTATTATTATCCTTATCAATATCATTTAAAAGTAGTATGATTAAAAATTATAAATTTACCGTTGTTAAAAGTATAGGTATTATCATTATTACTATAATTATGATTATGATTACTATGATTATTATTATTATTATTATTATTATTATTATTATTATTATTATTATTATTATTATTATGAAAATGATACAAATTATTATTATTTTTTATTAATATTAGTATTAATATCATTTTTTTTATTACTAGTATTATTATTATTATCAACATAAGTATCATTATTAACAATATTATTATTATTATATAGTATCAAAAATATTTACTAATACTATCATTATTATAATTATTAATTTCAAACTAATGAATTCCTTATAAAAATATATCTAATTTAACCATATTCAAATTTATTCAAATATATAAAATGAACATATTTAACTAAATAAAGAAATACACAAGTTATTAATATAAGAATTATATCACTATTAATAATAATAATAATATATATATTATTATAATATGAGTACAAAAAGTCATATGGATGATAAATTTTAGTCAACTTTGTATAGTTTGCATAGTAATATTTTACACTATAAATAGACATGTATGATAGCCATTTAATATACACCATTTTCTCTTGAAATATCAATATCAATATTTCTTCTCTCTTTGTTCTTATATATTGTTATATATTTAAGTAGTTAATAGGCAACTAAAGGTAGTTATAAGCCTACTGAATTATAACACGTTATCAGCACGAAGTGCTCCGTATAATCAATGTTTATCTAAGCAAGCACACGTCACTAATCAAGGTAAGAAATTATCTAACTTTTATTAACTGCACTAACATTTATATTTATGTTATATATGGTCGGTTATAACGCCTGAATTATATTTCTGTAATCTAACTTTTATTAACTTCACTAACATTTATATTTATGTTATTTATGTTATATATGGTCGGTTATACCGCCTGAATTATATTTCTGTAATCTAACTTTTATTAACTTCACTAACATTTATATTTATGTTATTTAAGTTATATATGGTCGGTTATACCGCCTGAATTATATTTTCTGTAATCTAACTCTTATTAACTTCACTAACATTTATATTTATGTTAATAAGACCTCATGATTGTACACAACACGTCATTTGACAACACGGTACTTTATGTACGCAACACGTCATTTGACAACAAGGTACCATGGGTCAAGATTAATTCCGATCAATACGAATATGATGGGGTCTTTATATGTTATCTAACATTTATGATTACTTATGCCATTAATCATTATTTATTTCATGCATACTAATGTTTATTCTTAAATTCATAATCTTAAAAGTTAAAATAAGAAAAAGTAGTTTGTATTTTTATTAAAAGTAAATCTTAAAAGTTAAAATAAGAAAAAATTGTTTGTATTTTTATTAAAAGTAAATCTTAAAAGTTAAAATAAAAAAAAGTAGTTTGTATTTTTATTAAAAGTAAATCTTAAAAGTTAAAATAAGAAAAAGTTGTTTGTATTTTTATTAAAAGTAAATCTTAAAAGTTAAAATAAGAAAAAGTTGTTTATATTTTTATTAAAAGTAAATCTTAAAAGTTAAAATAAGAAAAAGTAGTTTGTATTTTTATTAAAAATAAATCTTAAAAGTTAAAATAAGAAAAAGTTGTTTGTATTTTTATTAAAAGTAAATCTTAAAAGTTAAAATAAGAAAAAGTTGTTTGTATTTTTATTAAAAGTAAATCTTAAAAGTTAAAATAAGAAAAAGTTGTTTGTATTTTTATTAAAAGTAAATCTTAAAAGTTAAAATAAGAAAAATATATTATAATAATATATATTATAACTTAATATATATTATAATAATATTATTAATAATATAATATGAACCTATATTCTATCCTTCCCTTATGGTTTTATTATTTGTAATCATACCATTATTCCTTTATTTGTACATAGATCATCAACATAAACAACTATGATCACATATCCGGATGTTTTCTTAATGAAAACACATGGGCAAATAAGATCATGGAAAATGAAGTTACTTTTGCATCTTCCACTTGTACCAATGTCCCCAATTATATCTACACTGTATCTAATTTAATCAATTAAAAATATTAATTTATAAGTGTATATATGTAATACCAATGAAGAAAAAAGGAATGGTAAAATAGAGTAGCTTTTTGTCAAAAAATGGAGTATTGAAAATAAAGTGGTCTCCTTCTATAATTAAAAAAAAATATACTTTCATCAAATGAATTTTTTTGTGGCCGACAATTCCAAACACGAGTCAGTGTTTAGTTTATCAAGAATATCTCTTGCTTTGGTGAAAGGTCACGATCACGATATCGGGTGTTGTGAAAGAATTAAAAATTGGTCAAGTGGCCTTTTAAAAACTAGAAAGTTTTTTTTTTTAAACAAAATGTTTTTTTATATGTTTATAATTTACGGGTAACGTAAAAAAAAGGAAGTTTTTTTTTTTTTAAAAAAAACAAAGAAAGTGTTTAAATGAGTTTTACAGAAAGGGGGAAAGCAAAGTAAAAAAAACTTTTTTTCAAACTTGTCAAATGTTTTGTTAAAAACGTGAGGGCCATTTTGATGCACACTCTTAAAAAGAAAAAAAAAATCCAAATTTTTAGTTATTTCTTTAAAAAAAAAAACAAACAAAAAAAAATCCGCGGGTACGGGTGATGGATCAAATGGATCCGCATCCACGACCCGCGGGTGCCATCCCTAATTGTGACGAGTACAAATCAACTAAAAGTCTAAAAGATAAATGCTCTTATAGGGACCAAATGTTCACAATAATTGCCTAAGCTAGATATGAAACAAATAGTTCATCAAAAAAAAAAACATATAACTATATGGTCAAATTCATTTGAGCCTTCGAAGTCACACACATATACACTGAGACGTCAAATAAAATATATATATGATGTATATATATTACTCAATTAACAAAATAGCAAATCGAAATTAATTCATATGAATAGTAAAACGAAATTAATTAATTTACTATTCACATAAAAAGCGCATATGATGAAAAGCGCATATGATGAAAAGCGCAGCGCATATGATAAGCGCATATGATAAAAAGCGAATATGATGAAAAGCGCAGCGCATATGATGAAAAGCGCATATGATTAAAAGCGCATATGGTGAAAAACACAACGCATATGATTAAAAGCGCATATGGTAAAAAGGATATATGATGAAAAAGCACATATGGTGATTAATGGAAAGCACATATGGTGGTTAATGAAAAGTATATTGTAAAAAAAAAAATCACAAATGTTTCTTGAAAGAATTCAAGGTAAGATATATGAACCAATTCATCCATCATGTGAACCATTTTGATATTTCATGGTTCTAATAGACGCATCTAGCGGATGGTCTCATATTTGTATGTTATCAAGCCGTAATATGGCATTTGCAAAGTTTCTTGCACAAATTATTAAATTGAGAACACATTATTCTGATTACACCATTAAAAGGATGAGACTTGATAATACTGGTGAGTTAACATCTCAAGCATTTAATGATCATTATATATCTACAGGAATTGTTGTTGAACATCTAGTTGTTCATGTACATACACAAAATTGGTTTAGCTGAATCAATAGATAAACGTTTGCAGCTAATAACTAGACAATTGATAATGAGTACAAAACTCTCAATATTTACATGTAAATTTATATGCTGCGACATTAATTCGCATTATACCATGTGGAAGTCATAAATATTTTCACTTACTACTTGATTTTGGCCAAGAGCCAAATATTTTCCGCCTTAGAACATTGGTTGTGCAGTGTATGTTCCAATTGTATCACCACAACACAATAAAATGGTTCTTCAAAGAAAGATAGTAATATATTTTGGATATAAAACATCTTCAATCATAAGATATATTGAACCCATGATGGGTGATGTTTTTACAGCACATTTTGCTGATTGTCATTTTAATGAAACATTGGGAGAAATGAAAAATAAAGAAAATGATGTTTCATGGTATGAACATCAATTAAGGTATCTTGATCCTCGCACAAAAAGAATGCGAAATTAAAGTTCAAAAATAATGCATATGCAAGAACTTGTAAATAAAATACCCAATGCATTTACAGATACAAAAAGGAGTGACTAAATCATATATACCAGCAGCAAATGCTCCAGCTCGAATTAAAATTCCAAAAAGCTGGCAATAATGTCACTCTTGAGTTTTTGCCACGCCAGAAACGTGGGAGACCAATTGGTTCCAAAGATAAAAATCCTCGAAAAAGAAAATCAGCTGATAATGAGGTAAAAGAAAGTGTTCAAGAAGAACCACAAATCAATACTCCTTCTGCAGAGGAGATTGATGATATCAATACGGAATTTTCAATCAATTATGCACATTCAAAAATATTATGGAACCAAAATGAAATGAAAAATCTTGATGAGATATTTTCATTTAATGTTGCATATGACATCATGAATGATGATGAAGATCCAGAACCAAAATCTGTCATGGAATGTCAAAATAGACATGATTGGGATCATTGGAAAGAAGCAATACAAGCTGAATTTGAATCGCTCAATAAAAGAAAATTTTTTCGGATCTATCATTCTCACACCTAAAGATGTGAAACCTGTGGGATATAGATGGGTTTTTGTGCGAAAAAGAAATGAGAAAAATGAAGTTACAAGATATAAAGCTAGACTTGTAGCTCAAGGTTTTTCTCAAAGACCAGAAATGAATTATGAGGAAAACTTATCCTTATGTAATGAATACAATTACTTATTAGATACTTAATCAACCTGGTAGTTACTTAAATGCATCTCATGGATGTTGTTACTACTTATCTATATGAATCACTTGATAGTGATATATATGAATATACATGAAGGGTTTAAGGTATCATAAGTATCTAATGCAAAACTCAAAGAAATGTATTCCATTGAATCACAAAGATTTTTATATGGGTTGATACAATAGTATAACTGATTAAGTGATTACTTGATAAAAAATGTATACATATAAACTTATTTACACATGTGTTTTTATTATGAAAAACAATGATCGGATATATATCGTAGTTATTTATGTTAATGTTCTTAACATCATATGAACAGATAAAGAGATCTATGAAATTATTCAACTTCTAAAGAAATTTTTTGAAATAAAAAATCTTGAAAAAACCAAGTATTACCTTGGATTGCAAATTGAGCATATGCCTAATGGTCTACTTGTACATCAAACAACTTATACTGAAAAGTTTTTAAAACATTTTTAAAGATAAAACCAATTGGTTGTTAGATCACTCAATATTGACACTGATCCATTTCATCACCGTGAAGATCATAAAGATATTAACGGATCAGAAGTTCCATATATTAGTGCAATTGGGGCTGTTATGTATCTTACAAATTGTACAAGACCTGACATTTCTTTTGCAGTTAATTTGTTGACAAGATTCAACTCAGCCCCTACAAAAAGACAGTGGAATGGGATAAACACATATTTTGATACCTTTGAGAAACTGCTGATTTAAAATTATTTTATTCTAACGTTTCAAAAAAAGATTTGGTTGATTATGTGTATGCAGGTCATTCATCAAATCCTCATAAAGATAAATCTCAAACTCGAAAATGTGTTTGGTTGAGATCAATGACACAAATCATTATTGATTCTTGTGGACTACAACGCTATAAAAGACTAACAACTATCTTCACCAACAACTATATATGAAGAAAATGCAGCTTGCATAATATAAATGAAAGAAGAGTATCAAAAGTGACTGAACAAAATATAAATACTGACGAGGCGCCAAAGCCATAGACGGTCTTAACGGTCATAAGTTTGATGGAAAAGAATGGTATGTTGGTAAGGCTCAGAAAAGACTAAAAGGGAATAGGAATTGAAACAAGGGTTTAAGCAAACCATGAAGGAGACTGTAGACAAATCACAGGGGCTAAACTTGTACATAAAATATTTAGATGATAAAGTTTCAGATGAAAACCTCAGGTTCTTCTCATATAAGACAACCAGATTAAAGTGAGATATGTTCAATCAACAACTCTGCTGATCTTTATACCAAAGCACTGTCAATCGCTGTTTTCAGAACACACGTTCACAATATTGGCATGAAGCAAGTTCAAAATATGTGACGACTCGGCGATGTCTACTTGAGGGGGAGTCAACTCTATACTGCACTCTTTTTCCCTTGACTAAATTTTTTATCCCACTGGGTTTTCTTTAAGCAAGGTTTTTAATGAAACAGTACTAGTTGCACTCTAATAAAATTGATCATCCAAGGGGGAGTGTTATAATATGAGTACAAAAAGTCATATGGATGATAAATTTTAGTCAACTTTATATAGTTTGCATAGTAATATTTTACACTATAAATAGACATGTATGATAGCCATTTAATATACACCATTTTCTCTTGAAATATCAATATCAATATTTCTTCTCTCTTTGTTCTTATATATTGTTATATATTTAAGTAGTTAATAGGCAACTAAAGGTAGTTATAAGCCTACTGAATTATAACATATATATATATTTGTTTGATTACAAATCTATGTTTTAAATATATATGGATAATATAGGTTCGTGAATTCGAGGCAACCCTACATTGTTCAGTTGTTTAATGTCGTCATGTGTATTTTTACTACAAAATACATTAGGTGAGTTTCATTTGCCTTTTTACCCTTTACATTTTTGGGCTGAGAATACATGCGCAACTTTTATAATTATTTTACGAAATAGACACAAGTAATCGAACTGCATTCTATGATAGAATTATCTGGGGTTGAGATTGATTATTATGGCACGTATTATCACTGGTTTATTTCGGTTAGAGCGAATGAGCTCCCGAGTTGAATGAATGGTTTTGTATTTTGGCACCGGTTGTCCTATATTTTATATACATGTGTTCAGCCGTGGGGGAGTAAAGACCGGTACAGAGGTTCTATATTTTGAAGGCACATGTATTCAGCCGTGGGGTGAAAAACCAGCACAGATGGTTACTATTATAATTTGGAATCCTCACCAGGTGTTCTTCATATGAATGATATTTTGTTTGTGCAGTTGGAATGGGACTTTTGCACGTTTATTATAATACTTAAAATCTTGTGGTATATTAAAATGATGAAAATGAAATGATTACTATAAACTAATGAACTCACCAACCTTTTGGTTGACACTTGAAAGCATGTTTATTCTTAGGTTTGAAAGAAATCTTCCGCTGTGCATTAGCTCGTTTTAAGGATATTACTTGGAGTCATTCATGACATATTTCAAAAAACGTTGCATTCGAGTCGTTGAAGTTCATTAGAGATTATTATTAAGTAAATGACAGATTAGGTCATTTATAGTTTGGATATTATGAAATGGTATGCATACCTGCCAACTTTCGATGAAATGAAAGGTTGTCTTTTAAAAACGAATGCAAAGTTTGTAAAATGTATCATATAGAGGTCAAATACCTCGCGATGTAATCATATGTAATGTTCTCGTCCATATGGATTTGGTAGGGGCACTACAATCAGAATATGTAATTGAATTTGAATGAGTATGGTTGTTTTGATTTCTATGAAAGAATGTATATTGTTGTGAAAGTAATGAGTATAGTTGATGATTTGTTGAATCAGAAATGAAGAATGTAACATATTAATTGTGAATTTATATATCTCTCGGGTATTACCTACCCGTTAAAAGTTTCACAAGTAAAATTTTGTAACAGGAAATTTTATGAAAATATATGTATATTTTCTTCAGATATAATACATATTTGATGAGTTAATATTAAATTAAGCTCATTTGATTTTTGGCTGGAATTATAAATGAATAATCTCTAAAACAATAGAGATTACATAATCTTCGTGGAGTATTTCACTAATGTAATCAATACTTTATTATTTATTCTTATTGGTATTCCTTGGTGACGGATGTTGATGCTTGTGAATTCTTGCAAATTTCGCAAGGTACGAATGATGTTGTCTAGAAAGTTTCGAGTACAACAAAGATGAAAGTGTAAAATCAAAAATATAATTGAATAATACACCTGGTTTATTATGAAATGGAATTCATTGAACTGAAACAGAGATTGTAGTTAACGATGGTTAAATCGTGAAGGAAGGATGTACATCATAGCATATTAGTAATACGAATTTAACCGAATAGTATCTACCCTTTTTCAATTCATACATAATAGCTTAGTACTAAAAGATTTATTTTGATCTCAAAATTCATATATATATATATATATATATATATATATATATATATATATATATATATATATATATATATATATATATAAATATACATATAATTTTCTTAAGGGGAAATGAGTTAATACTTCATAACTCGTTGATATAATATATCCGTTGATGATTGTGGTGTCGATATCGTTGATGGTTATGGAGCTGGTGTAGCTTGTGGTGCTACGAGGGTTGCTGGTGTTGGTGATACTGATGGTGATGCTGGTGGTACTACCGGTGGCGCTTGTATAGCAAGTCTAGGTTGTAAATCACGCACTATTCTTGTCAGGGTTTCTACTCTTCCTTCTATCATTTCGGTCCACTCATCTGATTTATGGTTAAGGCTTGAATAGATAATCTATAAGACTTTAGAGATTACATAATCGTCGCAGAATGTTTCTCCAATGAAGTTATGAATTAATACTTCATCAGTTATTGTTGTTGATACTCCTTGGTATCTATGGTGACTATGACGTTGATGCTCGAGGTACAGATTGTGATGTTGAGGTGTGGGATGCGGGTGTTGTTATTGATGGTGGTAATGGTACTGTTGATGTTGCTGATGGTGGTTCTGTTGATGCCGGTGATGCCGCTGGTGCTTGTAACCTTTGCACCATATTCTCCAAAGCCACTACCCGAGCGCGAAGCTCGTTGACTTCTTCTATTACACCGGGATGATTCTCAGTTCTGACGAGCGGATGAATAAGGTTTAGAATTTGGGATAGTATATAATCATGTTGAGATATTCAGGAAATGAGGGTGAAAATGGTCTCTTGGACCGGTTCACCAGTAAGTGCTTTAGGTTCTTCGCCAAGAAGGAAATTTGTTGGATGAAGGGATCGCCTTCTTCTTGTCTCCAATGATTAAGTAGGCTACGAACCCATCCCCAATTCATCCAGAATAGATGATGGCTAATTGGTTGATCCATTCCGGTCACACTGTTTTCGGAGCTCGAGTGAAACTCCATATCGGAATCTGAGGAACTTGAACTAGTGGCGAGTTCCATTTCGTACGATTGAATAAAGGATTTTTCAATAAGAAATGATTTTCGGCTATCGTATGGTATTCTAATTATATAGAATATCTATATATAGAACAAAAAATTTCGTATATTACGGAGGAATTTACGAAATATGTCAGGCAAAGTTTACAGTAACAGATACGCTAAGATATGAATTAGCAGATACGCTAAGATATGAATTTTGTCTATACACTATTCATGCAATCAATGCAGTAAGATGTGTCTAGACTAAGAATGATAAGCAGGTAATTTCCTAAGGATGATAAGCAAGACTTTTTGACATGCAGACACGGCCGAAGTCCAGACTCACTAATGCATCTTATCAACTGTAACGATCCGACAAAATTGTCATTGACGGCGTCGTTAACTTAGGTCCTGTTACGTGGTCATAGTCCCTAAATGAGACACGTTTGACCAAAATTATGTCGCATTCATTTGAAACGTGTAAGACTTGTAAAGTTTAAGTTACCAAACGGTTCGACAACAAGTTTAAGTTTACAAAAGTTGTAAAGTATAAATGAAATAACTTACGACATAATATAAGTTGAAAATCACGAATGCTATCAATAGCGTATGCATGTAAACATTAAGTTTGAATCCAAAGGTGCTATCACTAGCGTATGCATGTATGCTTGACCCCAAGCAAGTAATCAAAGTGTACGGAAGCATGTATCAAGTAGCCAAGTATGAACCTGAGAAACATATAGAAAACTGTCAACGAAAAACGTTGGTGAAATCATAGGTGTATTTGTAAACGTATGTTTTTGAACCACAAGATTTTGTATAGTTGATTATCCAAATAGTTTGTATTCCAAAAGTTGTTGTTTGTATCACGAGCACCCAATTATCATGGCTTAACTGAATGGTACCTCTGAATCTAGTGTTAGAACCTACACTATACCCGAAAATACGTTTCATCCGTCCGGATGAGGGTTCGTCAAACCCTTATGGCCACACAACATAAGTTCTCGCTTACACCCTGCAAGTGTAACTAATGATAATTGAATTGAGGCTTTTTGTTCTAACTCGTACGTGGAATATTTGTTTTTGTACTTGTGTTCAAAGTATAAAAGTATGAAAAGTATAAAATGTATACAATGTATATGTTTCTCAGCCCACGATTTAAAAGAATAAAAGTTGTTGAAAAAGGTGGGACTATGATCTCACCGTAGTTGCATGCCAAAGTACTTGAAATTAAACGTTGTGCAAACGAAAGTTGCTTAGCCTTGACCTAAACAATTAAGTTGCATCAATACTGGGTAAGACACAAGGTCGGTCGAAATGTGTTCAATTAGTCCTATGGCTTGTTACGACTCGATTATATAGCATGTGAATTACGTTGTCAAGTTTCATGCAAGAATCAAGTATAAAAGCATGTTAGAACGATTGCATAAGTGTTTGGTTAAGTTTGATTAAAATTCAAACTTGGTCAAAGTCAAACTCAACGGGGTCGGGTCGGGTATCCGACTATTGCACATATAAACGTAGTCATATATAAGCATGTTGGCAAAATTTCATGTTAAACGGAGTTGCGAGTAAGCGGGAACGAAACTTGAAAAATCAAAAAAAAAAAAAATGGGACAGAAATATTCTCGCTATAGCGAGATTTTGTGCACACTAGGGCTCGCTATAGCGAGGCCCCTGGTTTCAGGTGCTGTTGCTGAATTTTTAGGTGCACGAACCAAGCTTCTTTCAAACACAACTAATGAACCGTAAACATTCAAAACGCATATCTTATATCGTTGGAAAGGTAATTTAATGAGGAATACAACTAAACACATTTCATCAACCAAAAACATCATTTACAATAACCGAAATCTCACCGAATGAATCATTGGATGTTCATTATCAAAAGTTCAAAGTTCATAAACGCATAAGGTGATTCGGGAATCCAATTTACACATACGGTATGCCGTTTTGAAGGTAATTACGCATAAAATGCAACTAAACACTTACTAACAATGTTTCATAGCATTCAAAGCATCAAAAGTTCATTTTAAAGTTCATCAAACCCTAACCAAAAATCATGAATTCAACAATTTTGTAAATGGAGTTTTTCTAAATCAACCTACATACTAAAACGAAGCTAATGATGCTAGTAACACATTTAATACATGAGCTTTAACATTTAAACAACATTTACTTAACCAAAATCAAGGATTAAAGTAACCCAATTCAAGTGTTCATGCTAGTTACTCAAAACATTAAGAACAAGTAAACAAATCACATATTCATGTTATAAACGAGCCATAGATACTAACTAACACTATTTCAAGTCTATAAAACGAATTAGAGAAATCTAGAGTTTTTAGAAACTTTACCCCAAGTAGTGAAATTGGTACCAAATTGAAGAGGATTATGCAAGGATCACAAATATGTAATTTGTTTTGATGTTTGATTGCTAGATTGGATTTAGATGATGAATTGGTGAATTGGGTGTTTGAGAGTTAAAATGGAAGTATCAAAAATGGAAGTGGGAGGTGAAATGAAATGAGTGGAGGAGGAGGGACTTGACTAGTTGACCTAGTCACTAGTTTGGTCCCTTGGCGACTTTGGTCCCTTGAGTTTGAAAGCGGGTGCGAAAATTAACCAAACGAATTATTTAAATACGCTAGAGTAACGAGAGATGTTATAATTAAATAACAAAAATATTGAAAACACTTATTAACGGGGGATACGAATTTAGATAACGAAAGATATTATCAAAAAAAAAGACGGGCGTTAAAATAATTTAACGGAAAAAGCGGGATGTTACATTACCTACACCTTAAAATAAATTTCGTCCCGAAATTTAGTTGGAAGTAGTAGTCGTTGTTACTTCTTCGAAATCTTGCGTTGCCAATTCTACGAATGAGTGAAGGTACTTCCTTCGGCATTCCGACGAACTTTGACAGTCGGGATTTTATGTTGTTTTAGTGTTTGGTTTCACGATTCATAATTTCAACCAGTTCTCCTAGGAAGTGAAGTTTGTCATCGATAGTAAGCTTATCGAAAAAGATAACAAGTTCTGGTTTCGCAAGACACTTCTTTAAGTTTGATACGTGGAATGTAGGATGAACGGGATTCGATCGAGTTGGGAGTTCGAAACCGTAAGCAACGGGTTCAATACGACCCAAGATTTCAAAAGGATCAAAATATCACGGATTTAGCTTTCTACGTTTCCCGAAACGGATTACACCTTTTCAAGGTGCGACTTTTAACATTACGTGGTTACCCACGTGGAATTCGAGAGGTTTACGTCTAACATCGGTATAGCTCTTTTGGCGACTACGGCCGTCTTGAGCCTTTCTGGGATTTGATCCATCTTAACGGGTATTTCATGAATGAGTTCGGGTCCGGTGGTTTGCTTGTCACCTACTTCGGTCCAACAAATAAGAAAACGACATTTGTGGCTATGTAAAGTTTCGAAAGGTGTGGAGTTAATACTCGTGTGGTAACTATCGTTGTAAGAGGAATCAATTAAAGGCAACAATACAAGTTCGTGATATATTTTTCCAAGGTTTGAATCGTACGTTCACTTGGTCTGTCAGTTTGTGGATGATTGATGTCGTGCGAGGTGTATATAAAATACTATTAAATTTTAGCAGAAAATACTATTAAATACGATACATTTTACACAAGATATTTATTTATTTAGAGAACGGATATACTTAAACCTTGCTACAACACTTATAGGCAGTGTACCTAATCGTACAGTAGTGTAGTTTTTAGTAAGTCCGGTTCGTTCCACAGGGAATCTTTTTTAAACAAAGCTTAACGCTATATTAGTTTACTTTTATAAAAATACAAATATATATATAAGTAATATTATTATTATAAAGGGGGGTTTTTACCGTTTAATGACCGGTTTGTCGATTTTAAAACTTTAGTCGCAGTTAAAACCAAATGTAAAATATTAAAAATAAATACAAGACTTAAATTAAAGCGTAAAGTAAATAATGATAATGAAATTGCGAATAATAAAAGTGCGATAAAATAAACTTGCGATAATTAAAAAGTACGATAATTAAAAGTGCAATTAAATACAATAACAATAAAAATGCGATAATTAGAAGTGCAATTAAATATAAAATAAAGGAAATTAAATATGAAATAAAAGAATTATGCTTATTTAAACTTCCGTAATCATGATGTTTGACGTGTTGATTTTAGTTTTATGCCCATGGGTTAATTGTCCTTTGTCCTGGATTATTTAATATGTCCATACGGATTTGTCCATAATAGTCCATCAGTCATAAATATAAAGAGCGAAAGCCTTCGTCAAATTATTCTTATTCCCGAAGTCAAATATTCCAACTAATTGGGGATTCGAATTGTAACAAGGTTTTAATACTTTGTTTAATGAATACACCAGGTTATCGACTGCGTGTAAACCAAGGTTTTACTACTTTGTTAACAATTACACCAATTACCCTTGAATGTAATTCACCCCTGTTTCAACAAGTTTATTAACTATTAATCCAGTTCCGTATCCGGTAAAATGAATAATTATTGGTATTTATAGATATCCCGCCCACCGTACCCAGTCAAGCGTATGTGGTTATATATAAATACGTCAAATTATAAGTTTGTATATTAAATTAACAAGGTATTGTTTAGTTAATATAAAACCCATTAATAGCCCATAGTCTAATTTCCACAAGTGTCGTTCTTTTGTCCAAACCCCAATTATGGTACAAAGCCCAATTACCCAATTTTAGTAATTAGCCCAACATCATGATTACTTCGGATTAAATAAGTATAATAATAACTTAGCTACGAGACATTAATATAAAAAGGTTGAACATAACTTACAATGATTAAAAATAGCGTAGCGTTACACGGACAGAATTTCGACTTACACCCTTACAACATTTGCTAACATACCCTTATTATTAGGATTAAAATTAAAATTAAAATTAAAATTAAAATATAAATATAAATATATACGATATAGATAGAGAGATGGATATATTTTGTTTATTTTTGCGATCAGAATTCGTTTGCTTTTATAGGGATTTTTGACTTTTGGGGCTCCGCGACTCGCGGCATTTTTGCCTTCAAACTCCGCGAGTCGCGGAGTTTGAAATTACAGCTCAGTCCCTTTTGGAGTCTTTCTTGCCGACGGTTTATAATATATATATAATATATATAATTAATATAATTAATTATATATTATATTATATTTATATACATAGTTAACTTGTAATTTTTAGTCCGTTGCGTCGAACGTTGAGAGTTGACTCTGGTCCCGGTTCTGGATTTTCGAACGTCCTTGCGTACAATTTTATATTTTGTACTTTGCGTTTTGAATCTTGTACTCTTGTAATTTCGAGACGTTTCTTATCAATAATTGGAACCTCTTTGATTGTCTTTTGTACTTTTGAGCTTTTTGGTCGTTTGCGTCTTCAATTCGTCGAATCTGTCTTTTGTCTTCACCTTTTTTTATTTAAACGAATATCACTTGTAAATAGAACAATTGCAACTAAAAGCTTGTCTTTCTTGAAGAATAATGCTATGAAATATATGTTCGTTTTTAGCATTATCAAATATTCCCACACTTGAGCGTTGCTTGTCCTCAAGCAATATCGTCTTGAAATACTAGAATCACTTCTTTATTCTTCACACTTTGTACATCAGTGATTTTCTATACGGCGGTATAAACAATGGTAGTAACGATATGGTTTACAGTCCCACATGACTATAACAATTTAGATCCATTAAGGAAATTGGATCTTTATGAAAACATTTGATCTTTTGAAAATTAAATCTAGTTTTTACCCTAGATAAGTTTTCCGGAATAACCCTTTACCGGTGTTTGCAAAATATTTTTGTGGGTTTGGTGGGTTTCAGATTTGAAAATTTTAGCTCAAAACTTATGGTTTTGTGTCACCCACTTGCTAACCTTGTATTTGGAAAGCAACACGTCCAGTTCACTTGTCCCGTATATTACCTTTCGGTAAACTACTGTCCGGTTGTAAAGGAAAGCGTTGAACAAGCAACTGTTAAGGCAATGTCCCCTGACATGCTTTTAATTATGGTCTATAACGTGTCGGACGCAATTACTATCCTTGGTAGGAGCAATAGTAAAGCTCACCCTTATAATTTTTCGGTATGGCACAAGGTCCTGTCTTTGACCACTATGCAACCACCGTTCTTACGGTTGACACCCGATTTAGTTCAGGTGACCTAATGAATTCCAGGTGAATTCCTAGGATTTTACGTTCAATGGTAATGAATGCATTGAAAATAGGGTTTTCAGAAAACAAATCAGTTTGTAATTTTTGATCAAAATATTTTCTCGTTCAAGCTCGAGTTTAGATATCATTGAATTCCATGAGTTTGTAATTCTCAATCTTTAAGGTCAATCTCAAGGATTGAGTAATATCAGGCTTAAAAGCTGATTTTTGATCTTTTAAGGATATTATCCTTTCTGGGGATCTGATTCATTAGTCTTATCAAGCTAATTTGCATGGTGCCCCCCCATTGTACGAGATAAATCCTTCTCATGGTTAGGATAAATCTGACCACTTGGCGACCTTGTTTAATGCTGAGGTCCGTGGATTTCCTGCTGATTTTAGTGATGACTTTTCTAGATTTTTTGTCAACCTACAGCTGGTCTGGACGACAACTTCATGACCTAAATCAAGAAGCGCGTGTCTTTTTCGGAAGACTTTACTTCCTTTTAATGATGGAATTGATTCATCGTGTAGATCCATCTTTTCTTTTCTTTCATCGGGTAAAACAGTTTAGTTTAGTCCAAAGCAAAAGTATTTTCAGTTATTTGTTACAGAAATATGTGATATATGTTTTGAATAACTTGGAGAATTTTCCCACACTTGGCTTTTATTTTCCTTTTTATCGTCCTCTATTCCATTTTAAATGAATTTTAACATTTTAGTTTGTTTCTCAATTTATGTCCTTTCCGAGGTAACAATAATTTCGGTGTTAACACCTAGTTTTATCGTTCATAAATATGTATAAACATGATTTTGAGTTCATTTAATTGAAAATTTTTTTTTTAAAAATTTTACTAGAATTGGGTAGTCAGTATATAAGACTAGGGCTGTTCTTTATTATCAGAGAGCACTAGATTCTAATACAACTACTGCTTTACTAGTATTTTTAATGGTAACCAAGTGTTTAAGATAAAAATTTTAAAATCCGAAAGAATTTAACCCCTCCCACACTTAAGATCTTGCAATGCCCTCATTTGCAAGAAATCAGTAACAATTTAAATTTTTGAGGGTGATTTTTGTGAAAATGATTAAATTTTTACCAAAGTTTCCAAATATATTGGCGTTTGTTTGCTGAATGATAAATGGTGCACATCATTTGTTCATTCCGTCTTGTTGTTATTTCACATATATTTTGCATCTTGTCGTCAAAATTAGTTGCTTTTGCTGAACTTAATGCCAGTCTTTGAAAATGCGTTGTTTTACCCTGTTGTGTACATAAGATAAACTGCAAACATATATGCATATTTTTGAAGTTTGGTATATTACCCCACATTCAAAAATTATTAAAATCTAGGAATAAAAGTTAGAAAATTATAAAAACTATTACAATATTAACATAAGTATTAAATGTACCAATATTACAAATTACAAAATAAATAAAACTAAGTATACTAGGGATGATACTGGTACCAATAGGGGTTCCAGGCATAACCATAGGTGCTATAAAATGCTTCGGCAGGGTTATACGTAGGATATGGTGGCTGCATCTCTATAGACCAGGGAGGGAAGATGGGTTTCGGTGTAGGAATATAGTTTCTACCTATATATTGGCAATGAGCTATGATTTGGTTCTGATGAACTTGCCAATCTTCAAATGCTCTCTGTCTAGCATTTTCGTACTCCTGAGAAGCTATAAACCTTTGCATTTCTTGCATCTCATTCCCCCCTCCTACATTACCTTGCTGTTGGTTTCTCTCAACATGTGGATGTTGATGTGGTAGCGTGGGGGTACGTGATAGTACTATATTTTACTACGAAAAGTGTTACAAACTACACAAGTTTTAATTATTTATTTACAAAATGGGATATACCTAAACCTTGCTACAACACTGTAGGCAGTGTACCTAATCGTAGAGTAGTGTAGTTTTTAGTAAGTCCGGTTCGTTCCACAGGGAGCTGGTGATACTTACTATATTTTTAAACAACTATATTTATACAAAATATATATAATTATATAAGTAGTAATATTATTATAAAAGGGGGGTTTTACCGTTTAATGACCGGTTTGTCGATTCTATATTTTAAGCGTAAAGATAAATGACGATAATTAAAGTGCGTAAAATAATGACAATAAATAAAATGACAGTAAATAAAATTGCGAGTAATAAAATGACAGTAAATAAAGATACGATGAGAAATATAATAAAAGAATTATGCTTATTTAAACTTCCGTAATCATGATGTTCGGCGTATTAATTTTAGTTTTATGCCCATGGGTTAATTGCCCTTTGTCCTGGATTATTTAATATGTCCGTCTGGTTTTTGTCCATAACAGTCCATCAGTCATAAATATAAAGTGCGAGTGTCCTCGTCAAATTATCCTTATACCCGAAGTTAAATATTCCAACTAATTGGGGATTCGAATTGTAACAAGGTTTTAATACTTTGTTTAATGAATACACCAGGTTATCGACTGCGTGTAAACCAAGGTTTTACTACTTTGTTAGCAATTACACCAATTACCCTTGAATGTAATTTCACCCCTGTTTTAATTATTCTAGTGGCTATTAATCCATTCCCGTGTCCGGTTAAATGAACGATTATTCGTACATATAAATACCCCGCCCATCGTGTCCGATCGAGTGTATATGGTAAATTATAGGGACGCCCAATTGTAAATCTTTATATTAACATTAACAAACTATCATTTAGTTAAACAAATATAAAACCCATTAATAGCTCATAGTCTAATTTCCACAAGTGTCGTTCTTTTGTCCAAACCCCAATTATGGTACAAAGTCCAATTACCCAATTTTAGTAATTAGCCCAACATCATGATTACTTCGGCTCAAATAAGCATAATAATAACTTAGTTACGAGACATTAATTTAAAAAGGAGAACATAACTTACATTGAGTATTTATCGCGTAGTGTTACACGGACAGAATTTCGACTTCAAAAACCCTTAAAATAACCTTTACATAACCCGAACTAATCTAATATAACACTAATCTATACTATATATATATATTTATTTATTACAGAGTATTATTATTATTATGTGTGTGTGGTGTTAAAAACGAACGAAAAACTGGCAATTTATAGAATGTGAGCTGATTCTGATCCTCATGCGACTCGCATGGGTTTATGCCTATTTGCCATGCGACTCGCATGGCTACGCTGGACAGCTCACATATCTTTTGTCTTCTTGTTCGTCGACATATTTATTAAATATATATAAAATATAAATAATTTTAATAATTATTTATATATTATATTATATTTATGTGCATAGTAGACTAGATATTTTTGGTCCATTGCGTCGGGCGTTTCTTCTTGGCTCGGGACCCGGTTCCGGATTTTCGGACGTCTTCGCGTATTATTTTATATCGTGTACTTTGCGTTCCGCAACTTGTACTCTTGTCATTTTTAGACGTTCTTCATCAATAATTTGAACCACTTTAATTGTATCTTGTACATTTGAGCATTTTGGACCTTTCCGTCTTCAATTCTTCGTTTTCGCCTTTTGTCTTCGCACTTATTAAATATAAACGAATATTACTTGAATATGGAACAATTACAACTAAAATCCTGTCTTTCTTGGGGGATAATGCTATGAAATATATGTTCCTTTTTAGCCTTATCAATATCCCCACACTTGAACGTTGCTTGTCCTCAAGCAATACAGTCTTGAAATAATATAATACATCACACGAATCACTTCTTTATTCTTCACACTTTGTACATCAGTGATTTTGATAGAGCGGTATAAACAATGATAGTAATGACAGAACCATGGTTAAAGGTGGGTGTGTCATCCACAGTTGCCTTGGGTTTAGGTCAACGACACTTACAATCAAATAGCCGATTTACTTTCGGTTTCCAAAGCAAAGTGCACATTTGAAAGGTGGTTTACAGTCCCACATGACTATAAAAATGTAGATCCTTAAGGAAATTGGATCTTTATGAAAACATTTGATCTTTTAAAAATTCAAGCTAGATTTTACCCTAGACAAGTTTTCTGATTTGATCCATCATCGGTGTTGCAAAATATATTTGTGGATCAATATTTTGGCTTAAAACTTTTAGGTTCGTGTAATCCACTGCTATCCCGGTATCGGAAGCACACATCCAGTTTACTTGTTTATATTACCTTTCGGTAAACTACCGTCCGGTTGTAAAGGAAAGCGATGAACAAGAAACTGTTAAGGCAATGTCTAATGACATGCATTTGTTCATGGTCTAATTAACGTGTCGGATGCTAGAACTATCCTTGGTAGGAGCAATAGTAAAGATCATCCTTTGATTTTTCGGTCTGGCACAAGGTCCTGTCTTCGACCATGCTATGCAACCACCGTTCTTACGGTTGACACCCGATTTGGTTCAGGTGACCTAATGAATTCCAGGTGAATTCCTAGGATTTTACGTTCAATGGTAATGAACGCATTGAAAATGGGTTTTCAGAAAACAAATCGGTTTGTAATTTTTATCAAAATATTTTCTCGTTCAAGCTCGAGTTTAGATATCATCGAATTCCATGAGTTTGAATTCTCAATCTTTAAGGTCAATCTCAAGGATTGAGTAATATCAGGCTTAAAAGCTGATTTTTGATCTTTAAAGGAGATTATCCTTTCTGGGGATCTGATTCATTAGTCTTATCAAGCTAATTTGCACGGTGCCCTCCCATTGTACGAGATAAATCCTTCTCATGGTTAGGATAAATCTGACCACTTGGCGACCCTGTTTGATGCTGAGGTCCGTGGATTTCCAGCTGATTTTAGAGATGACTTTTCTAGATTTTTCGTCAACCTACAGCTGGTCTGGACGACAACTTCATGACCTAAATCAAGAAGCGCGTGTCTTTTTCGGAAGACTTTACTTCCTTTTAATGATGGAATTGATTCATCGTGTAGATCCATCTATTCTTTTTTTTTCATCGGGTAAAATAGTTAATTTAGTTCAAAACAAAAACACCTGCAATAACTTTGTACAAACATGTGATAGATAGTTTTTTTAATTGAATAACTTGGTACATTCTCCCCACACTTAGTTTCTTTCTTTGCCTTTTTATTCTCCTTTATTCCATTTTAAATGAATTCAAGCGTTTTAGGTTGTTTCTCAATTTATGTCCTTTTAGAGGTAACGATAATTTCGGTATTAACACCTAATTTTCATCGTTCATAAATATGTATAAACATGATTTTGACTTCATTTAGTTGAAAATTTTTCAAATTTTCACAAAATTTGGCAAATAAACCAAGTGTAAAATCCGAGAGAATTTATAACCCTTCCCCACACTTAAGATCATGCAATGCCCTCATTTGCATGAAATCAGACTCTAATTATAAATTCATGAGGGTGATTAGTGTAGAAAAGTGATTAAGAATACCTAGTTTGTACTTACAAAGCTCGTCGAATGATAGATGGCGCGCCTCACCGTTCATTCCTTCTTGTTTTATCACACATGTTTTTCTTCAAAAATGGTTGCTTTTCTGAACTGTTTGCTAATTTTTGAAAATGCGTATTTTACCCTAAGTTATCATGCATGTTTATTAACGAGTTATGCACTAACCCGAACTCCTAATTTAACGTTAAGTGGGGTTAGACTTCCCCACACTTAGCTGACGACATGTGAAGTCGGTAGAATAAGTTCCACGAATTAGAATAGTGAGCCAGTTATTTATATCTCGGGTGGTGTATAATATATCAATGGGTTTAAAGTTTAGACTCACCCGATCGTCACTACTTAATTCTTTTTTAAGTGTAGCTTTTAGTAAATGGATATGTCTCTTTTCTGGTTCTTGGTCAAATGGATCGTTATACACTGACATACATATTCCTATAGGGTGGTCAATTCCTAACATTTCCTTCCGTTCATTCTCGGGATCAAAGTTTTCACCTCTATTACCCATTTGGGTAAAATTTGAGGTGTCATTATCTATTACAGTTCTTAGTTCATCTTCGGTAGATAACTCGTCTATTGAGAATATTGGGTTGGAAGGTTGTGGAATGGTGAATTTCGGTTTGGTCTCGGGGGTAAAATTTTCAACGTTATCGTTTTCCCAAGAGTACCAATTTGTTACCCTTACATCTTCTTCGTCGGTAGAGGCTAATGTGTCGATATGTTGTGAAATTGGTAAGGCTGAATAAGAATTATCATCGGGATAGTTGGTGATTTCGGAGCTCTCGAATTCATCAAAATTCGATGATTTGAGATTTTCTTGCACAATACTCCTCAGATCAACAGGTGTGTAATCTGATAGAGTTTCAGCTTGCCTATTTACAAACTCTCTCATTTGTTCCTTTTGAGCATCAAGTTCTTCGAGTTTGATTCTCATATAATCTAAAGAATCTTCAAGTTCTTCTGGTTGTTGAGTTTGAATATCTTCTTGGGAATAATCCCAATTAGAATTGTGTTCTTCATAATCGTTCCATTCAGGTTCTATGGGTGCGTAATTTTCAGTAGGAACGTAATAGTAACATTCCCATGTTGAGTGATAATCTCCACAGATTTCACAACCAGTTATTGTTTCGTCGTTCGCGATCCAAGATTGACTGACCGAATTGTCATCAACACTCGGTTGAGAGTATTGATTTAATTGATTTTGGAGTTCAAAAAGAGTTTCCAAGGCCTTGTTTTCAAAATTTTCCATTTTATTGCGATGGCCAAATTTTAGCTACAATGTGGTGCATTCACGAATTATCCTATTAGTTATAAAAATAGAAAAACTTATATAAGTTGTCCAATTAATAGACTTTTCTGATTTTGCCCACGTTTCGAATAGCCAAAAGATGCAGCAGGTAGCCAGGACCCTTTAAATCGGAAGCCCACAACTAGCCACTAACAAATCCAACTATTACTACGAACCAGAAAAATGTCAACGTCCATTAATTTAACCGCTTAAATAATTTTTCTTTCTGTTTGAGATATTAGATAAGAAATAGAGAAAATTCTAGGTCCTAAAAACTAGAGCGTCGAGAAATAAGAAAGAAATAGATTGCGCGTCGAAAAACGTCGAAAAATAAAAATAAGAAAGAAAAACGTCGAAACTTAAAAGTCTAAAAACTAAATCTAAAAAGTTGTGCCTAAAGGTATTAAGGCTTAGAAGCAATTCTATAGGAAATCCGCAATTACTTAAAGGCACTAAAATCTATTTAAAACTAAAGCGAAAAACGGCGTCGCAAAATTCTAAAGCACCTAAATCTTAGTCTAAGGAATAAGCACTTAAGGGATTTTACGGCAATGCCTAAAAATTCTAGAAATAAAAATGAAACTACGGCAAAAACTAGACTTAAAACTAAGCACGAATGATAAAAATACAAAAATTACGCTAAAAATAAATAAAAGATACAAAATATAAAGGAAAATAAAAAGTTGATAAAATTATATATTTTTATAAAAATATTATTTTTATATTTATATTATAAAAGTATTAATTTTAAATAAAATAAAACTAATTATAAGTAATAATAACTAATTAAAAACTGAAATATAATAATAATAAATAGATTAGGGTTTATAATAATAATAATAATAAAATCCGTAATAAATGCGAAATTAGGGTAGAATGGTGGCCTGTCAGAAGACCTCATGCGACTCGCATGGGTTTATGCAGAAGGGTCATGCGAGTCGCATGACCTGTTGGTCCAGTTCAAATGGGGGTCAAAAAATGACAGGTTCACGTTTTATTTATTATTTATTTTTATTTTCTGTTTTTCTAATTTTTAATTTTTCTGTTTTAAAAATATTTATATAAAATATATAAATTAAATAAAAACTTTATATTTTTATAAAACTAAAATAAAAATAGAGATAGTTTATAGTAAAAATCTTAAAAATAAATTTATATATAAAATTTTTTTAAGTTTTTAAGTTTTTTAAATTTTTTTTTTTTAAAGATTTTATATTGTTTTTCTAAAAACAAAATATAAAAATTTCGCCGACTCCCCGGCAGCGGCGCCAAAAACTTGATGTGGTAGCGTGGGGGTACGTGATAGTACTATATTTTACTACGAAAAGTGTTACAAACTACACAAGTTTTAATTATTTATTTACAAAATGGGATATACCTAAACCTTGCTACAACACTATAGGCAGTGTACCTAATCGTAGAGTAGTGTAGTTTTTAGTAAGTCCGGTTCGTTCCACAGGGAGCTGGTGATACTTACTATATTTTTAAACAACTATATTTATACAAAATATATATAATTATATAAGTAGTAATATTATTATAAAAGGGGGGTTTTACCGTTTAATGACCGGTTTGTCGATTCTATATTTTAAGCGTAAAGATAAATGACGATAATTAAAGTGCGTAAAATAATGACAATAAATAAAATGACAGTAAATAAAATTGCGAGTAATAAAATGA
Organism: Rutidosis leptorrhynchoides; assembly: GCF_046630445.1. Taxonomy (NCBI): domain Eukaryota; kingdom Viridiplantae; phylum Streptophyta; class Magnoliopsida; order Asterales; family Asteraceae; genus Rutidosis; species Rutidosis leptorrhynchoides. The sequence continues at coordinate 641,180,532 of NC_092333.1, read as the reverse complement.
CAGTAAATAAAGATACGATGAGAAATATAATAAAAGAATTATGCTTATTTAAACTTCCGTAATCATGATGTTCGGCGTATTAATTTTAGTTTTATGCCCATGGGTTAATTGCCCTTTGTCCTGGATTATTTAATATGTCCGTCTGGTTTTTGTCCATAACAGTCCATCAGTCATAAATATAAAGTGCGAGTGTCCTCGTCAAATTATCCTTATACCCGAAGTTAAATATTCCAACTAATTGGGGATTCGAATTGTAACAAGGTTTTAATACTTTGTTTAATGAATACACCAGGTTATCGACTGCGTGTAAACCAAGGTTTTACTACTTTGTTAGCAATTACACCAATTACCCTTGAATGTAATTTCACCCCTGTTTTAATTATTCTAGTGGCTATTAATCCATTCCCGTGTCCGGTTAAATGAACGATTATTCGTACATATAAATACCCCGCCCATCGTGTCCGATCGAGTGTATATGGTAAATTATAGGGACGCCCAATTGTAAATCTTTATATTAACATTAACAAACTATCATTTAGTTAAACAAATATAAAACCCATTAATAGCTCATAGTCTAATTTCCACAAGTGTCGTTCTTTTGTCCAAACCCCAATTATGGTACAAAGTCCAATTACCCAATTTTAGTAATTAGCCCAACATCATGATTACTTCGGCTCAAATAAGCATAATAATAACTTAGTTACGAGACATTAATTTAAAAAGGAGAACATAACTTACATTGAGTATTTATCGCGTAGTGTTACACGGACAGAATTTCGACTTCAAAAACCCGTAAAATAACCTTTACATAACCCGAACTAATCTAATATAACACTAATCTATACTATATATATATATTTATTTATTACAGAGTATTATTATTATTATGTGTGTGTGGTGTTAAAAACGAACGAAAAACTGGCAATTTATAGAATGTGAGCTGATTCTGATCCTCATGCGACTCGCATGGGTTTATGCCTATTTGCCATGCGACTCGCATGGCTACGCTGGACAGCTCACATATCTTTTGTCTTCTTGTTCGTCGACATATTTATTAAATATATATAAAATATAAATAATTTTAATAATTATTTATATATTATATTATATTATATTTATGTGCATAGTAGACTAGATATTTTTGGTCCATTGCGTCGGGCGTTTCTTCTTGGCTCGGGTCCCGGTTCCGGATTTTCGGACGTCTTCGCGTATTATTTTATATCGTGTACTTTGCGTTCCGCAACTTGTACTCTTGTCATTTTTAGACGTTCTTCATCAATAATTTGAACCACTTTAATTGTATCTTGTACATTTGAGCATTTTGGACCTTTCCGTCTTCAATTCTTCGTTTTCGCCTTTTGTCTTCGCACTTATTAAATATAAACGAATATTACTTGAATATGGAACAATTACAACTAAAATCGTGTCTTTCTTGGGGGATAATGCTATGAAATATATGTTCCTTTTTAGCCTTATCAGATGTCTACCATGGTATGGTACTGCGGCGTTATTTCGCCTCTTCAAAACTTTCGCACCATGGTATACATTTAAACCTATAGTATCGCGGGGTTCTGGTTCTTCTACTAATAATCCCCCCCGACTTATATCCACACCGAGATATTCACCAATCAAAGTAATAAAAATACCACCTCCTATTATGCTATGCGGTCGCATCCCCCTAACCATAGCTGATAAATAATAACCCACACAATAAGGTATACTTACAGCGCTTTGTGGGTCTCGAATACACATATGGTAAAACAAATCCTGTTCATTTACCTTTTCCTTGTTCTTACCTCTTTGTGTAATCGAATTAGCTAAAAACCTATGAATCACTCTTAATTCGGCTCTATCTATATCCAAATAAGAGTAATTTCCCCCTTTGAAACGGTTATGGCTTGTCATTTGACTCCACACACCGTGTGTATCAAAATTTTCATCTATCTTTCTACCGTTTAGTATCAACCCTCTACAATCGGCAGATGCTAACTCCTCAGGCGTATATATACGTAAAGCCTGAGCCATGTCCAGTAAAGACATGTGGCGCATCGAACCGCCTAACAAAAATCTAATAAAAGAACGATCGGTTAAACTAGCTACCCGATCATTCAACTCTATACTACACAACAATTCTTCACACCATACTTTATATACAGGTCTACGCTTGGTGAATAAACGTACCCAGTCATTAAAAGTAGAATTACCATACCTCTGTACAAGTAATTCTCTAATTGGCCCGGCCAATTCTACAGCTTCTAAGGGTCCCCATTCTATGACCCTCGGTACCTCAACAACCTTAGAATGAAGAGTATGCAAACCCCTTTGATATTTTGGATAATCTATCCAAAGTTTGTCAAATCTCAGGTTCGGGTGCAACTCTTCCAAGTGCATATCAGAAAAGGTCATGACTGGATGAGGTATATCCTGCTTGTAGTAGTTATTCACCTCCTGTTGTTCCGCATTCTCAGCAGGAGCATTGCGGGCTTGGGATGAAGATTCACCCCTTTCAGTCTGCAAAACACATCAAACACAATTTTTTTTGTGCATCCAAATATGCATTAGTGTCAGCTAAATCATCAATTACAATGACATGATCAATTTATATCAAACTTTAGCTCATTTTCATATTTTCATCAAATCTACACTTTTTCAAATAAGCATATACGAAAATGTTCGCCAAGTTCATAAGCATTCAACTCAAATAACATGTCAAAATAATCATTACTAGCAATTAAACAAGTTTCAAATGGCATTATCTCTCAAAAATCAAGTTCATGAATTTTTAGACTTGAAAAAGTCCACTTTAATTCTCAAAATCATGTTTAGGCTCAAAGTTTGGATCATTTAACTACCTAAACATGTTACACTACTTAATTTAGCAACAATTCATGACAAAAATCGGCCATAACCTGTTATATCAAAAAGCCCCAAATTTGCTAAAGAACACAAACCCTAGATTACTCAAAATTTGAAGTTTAAGGCTTCTAATCATGTTATAGCATCAATCTAGGTTATACAAGCATAATACATAAACAATTTAAGCCTAATTACACTAAAAAACATCAAAATCAAATTGGGGAAAAAATTGCTCAAGAACACTAAATTTCGGATTAAATGGTGTTTAGGTGTAGAAATTTACCGTTTTTCTTGAGTAATTCCTAGATAGCATCCTTCTCAACATGATTTTAGTAAAAGACTTGGTGATTAACGGTTAAAAATTGTGATTTTTGGGGGTGTTTTTGGGTGTTTTTTCAGAGTATTTCGCAGTGTTTTGGGTTTTGGGGGTGTGGACTGATCAGTTTGCAGCTCTTTTTATTTTTTCTGTATTTCGGTCCTCCCGCGACTCGCGGTGTTTGGACCCTTCAAACTCCGCGAGTCGCGGAGTTTGCTATTTTTTTTTTTTATAATCATTAACTTATAAAACAATTAAGTACTTAATTTTAAAATTTTGTTTCCTTTGTTATTTAGGACGAGGTCGTTTCGGATCGATGTCCTAGTCCGTCCCTCGACAAAATTTTAAAATTTGTCTTTTTGTAGCGATTGTTTTAAAAGCTAAGATTTTTGGTTTTTTTAATGTTTTTGGCGTACTTTAATTCAATAAGATTAAAAATAATGATAATAAAAGTTCTCGTCCCTCCCTTGGGTAAAGCAATTTCGGTTCAAAGACCTAGTCTTCAACTTACGATGAATTTTAAAAATCATATTTTTAACTTAATGAGATAAAGTAAATTTTTGTTTTTAAATTCACACAATTTAATTATAAAATTCAAAATTAATATTAAAAATTCACACCAAACTTAAAATTTGAAATGCATAAAATTAAAATTTCATATTTTAAAAATTAAAAATTCACACCAAAAATAAATTCACATCAAACTTATATTAATTTTTCAAATATTTTAATTTTAAATATATTGTTTTTACAAAGTTTACAATATTAATTTAAGATTTATATATTAATTTTAAAAACATGGTAAAAATAAAATTAAAAATCTTTTTGGCTTTTTATCCCACTTTAATCAATCAAATATTATCAAAAATATGCGCCCCTCTTTTCGGTAAAGTAATTTCGGTTCCAAGACCTAATTTAACTCATGACGAATTTTTGAAATATTTTGGGTTGATTGATTAAAGATATTTATACCTTAAGAATAAACGTTAAATTTCGCAGTGATGTAATAAATTTTTGAATGATATCAATAATTTCGGTCGCCAAACCTAATTTTATTCAATACCAATTTAATACTTTTTAGCGAACAAATTAGCGTTTATCATCAAAAGGTTTAAAAATAAAAATAAATAAAATAAAAACTGTACAAACATACCTGTGAAATAGATTTCTTAGTTATATGATCTATCCCATTCATAAGATAGTCGGTTTAATTGGTTTTCCATAGCTACATAGGCGTAACCTCGAGCATTTAGTGTCTTTTCTTCTAAACATATGAATGGTCCGTCTCTGCATAAAGTAACAAATTCGGTATTTGAATAGGTTTAATTATTTGAACATTTACCTCCATGTGACCATTTTCCGCATTTGTGACATCTTTCTAGGTGTCGTGCTCTTCTTTTCGCTGCGGATTTTGATTTTCCTTTACCAAATTGTAACTTATTATCTTCGCATCTGGATTCTTTTCTAACTCCGTCCATTCTTTTTCTGATTACTGATACTAATTCACTCGGTAGTATGTCATTATTACGTTTAGTGATCAAAGCGTGTAGCATTAAACCATGGTTTAGTTCACAGGCAGTCTTCATTTTGTAAAAACCTAAAAAAATAAAAAATTCAGAATGGGGGGAGAAGACTAGTTCTTTAGGGTCTGCTAGGGAAAGACCATTCGGGTTCCATTTTTTGAGAACTACACGAAAACAGACAATCTAACTCTAACAGAAATACATATTATCCTTTAAATACTTGATTCTCCCCACACTTAGTTAGCTGTGGTGTCGAAATTGTGATTAACTTCGTTGTCGACTTCCATCGGACCATGTATGTAATGTTTAACTCTGTGACCATTAACTTTAAATTCAATCCCATTTGAATTTATTAATTCTATCGTTTCGTATGGGAAAACTCTTTTGACTATGAATGGTCCAGACCATCTTGATTTCAATTTTCCAGGAAATAGCTTGAATCGTGAATTGAAAAGAAGAACTCTGTCTCCTTCTTTAAATTCTTTTGAACTTCTGATTCTTTTATCATGCCATTTCTTCGTTCTTTCTTTATAGATTAACGAATTTTCGTATGCTTCATGTCTTAACTCTTCTAATTCGTTTAGTTGACTTAATCGTAAACGTCCAGCTTCATGTAAATCAAGATTACATGTCTTCAAAGCCCAAAATGCTTTGTGTTCAATTTCTACTGGAAGATGACATGCTTTTCCATAAACAAGTCTAAAAGGTGTGGTTCCAATTGGAGTTTTGTAGGCTGTTCTAAAAGCCCAGAGTGCATCCTCCAATTTAATGGACCATTCCTTCGGATTTGATCCTACGGTTTTCTCTAGAATACGTTTTAAAGCTCGGTTGGTATTTTCAACTTGTCCACTTGTTTGTGGATGATATGCGGTGGAGATTTTATGAGTTACTCCATATCATTTAAGAACTTTCTCAAGTTGATTATTACAGAAATGAGTACCCCGATCACTTATTAAAGCTTTCGGTGTTCCAAACCTTGCAAAAAGACGTTTTAAAAAGTTGACTACAACTCGTGCATCGTTAGTCGGGAGAGCTTGTGCTTCCGCCCATTTAGATACATAATCAATGGCTACGAGTATATATAGATTATTCTGAGATTTTGGAAATGGACCCATAAAGTCAATACCCCAAATGTCAAATACTTCACATACTTGGATGACATTTTGTGGCATTTCATCACGTTGACTTATTTTTCCGGTCCTTTGACAAGCATCACAGGATTTGCAAAGAAGGTGTGCATCTTTGTAAATTGTAGGCCAATAGAATCCAGCATCATAAACTTTTCTTGCTGTTAGTTGAGGCCCATAATACCCTCCTGTTGGTCCTGTGTGACAATGGTTTAATATTTTACTAGCTTCATCTCCAAATACACATCGGCGTATTATTCCATCGGGACAACTTTTAAACAGATGTGGATCTTCCCAGAAATAGTATTTTATATCACTGAAGAATTTCTTTCGTCTTTGGTACGATAATCCTTTTTCAAGGAATCCACATACTAAATAATTTGCATAGTCTGCAAACCATGGGATTTCTTTATAATCTATCTTCAATAGATATTCATCAGGAAAGTTGTCTTGTATGGCTGATTCATTTAGAACTTCTAATTCGGGATTTTCAAGACGAGAAAGATGATCAGCGGCGAGATTTTCTGCTCCTCTTTTATCTCGGATTTCAATATCAAACTCTTGTAAGAGTAAGATCCAACGGATTAATCTTGGTTTAGCATCTTGTTTTGAAAATAAGTATCTAAGAGCAGAATGGTCGGTATAGACCACCGTTTTTGCTAGAACGAGATATGATCGAAATTTGTAAAAAGCAAAGACAATAGCAAGGAGTTCTTTTTCAGTAGTTGTATAGTTTGTTTGTGCTCCTTGTAACGTCTTACTAGCATAATATATAGGTTGAAATCGTTTTTCAATCCTTTGTCCTAAAACGGCTCCCATTGCAAAATCACTTGCATCGCACATTAGTTCAAATGGTAGATTCCAATTTGGTGTTATCATGATCGGTGCATTAGTGAGTTTTTCTTTAAGAATATTAAAAGATTTGATACACTCATCTGAAAAGATGAATGGAGCATCCTTTTCTAGGAGTTTATTCATAGGAGTGGCAATTTTAGAAAAATCTTTTATGAAACGTCGGTAAAAACCGGCATGCCCTAGAAAACTCCTAACTCCTCTAAAATTTGTGGGATGTGGAAGTTTAGCAATTACATCTACTTTAGCTCTATCCACTTCAATTCCTTCTTTTGAAATTTTATGTCCAAGAACGATGCCTTCTTTAACCATGAAATGGCATTTCTCCCAATTAAGTACTAGATTTGATTGTTCGCATCTAATAAGCATTCGTTCAAGATTAACTAGACATGATTCAAATGTATCACCGAAGACTGAAAAGTCATCCATGAATACTTCCATGCATTCTTCTATCATGTCATGAAAAATCGCCATCATACACCTTTGAAAGGTTGCAGGGGCGTTACAAAGTCCAAATGGCATGCGTTTGTAAGCAAAAGTACCATAAGGGCACGTGAATGTGGTTTTCTCTTGATCTTCGGGTGCTATTGGAATTTGAAAATATCCGGAAAATCCATCTAGAAAACAATAGTAACTATTTCCGGCTAATCTTTCCAACATTTGATCAATGAAAGGTAAGGGAAAGTGATCTTTTCTGGTGGCGTCATTTAATTTTCTATAATCAATACACACACGCCATCCTGTTACAGTCCTAGTAGGAATAACCTCATTTTTCTCATTTGTAATGACAGTCATGCCACCCTTCTTAGGCACGCATTGAACTGGGCTTACCCATGGACTATCAGAAATTGGATAAATTAAACCTGCATATAGCAGTTTAATAATCTCTTTTTTTACTACATCTTGCATATTAGGATTTAGTCTTCGTTGGCGTTGCACATACGTTTTATGACCTTCTTCCATAAGGATTTTATGTGTGCAATACGAAGGACTTATTCCTTTAATATCATGAATCTTCCATGCAATGGCTGGTTTATGAGCTTTCAACACAGAAATGAGTTGTGATTTCTCATTTTCAGTAAGAGAAGACGATATTATTACAGGTAATTCAGATTCACCATGTAAATAAGCGTATTTCAAATGGTTTGGAAGTGGCTTTAACTCTAATTTCGGTGGTTCTTCTATCGATGATTTATATCGATATCTGTCTTCTTCTTTTAGCATTTGAATTTCTTCTGTTGTTGGTTCATATCCATTAGCTATAAGTGTAGCTAACATTTCAGCTTCATCAATTGGTTCATTACCTTCTCCTAAAGAACATTCTCCTGTTCCTTGTAATTCTGGAAATTCTTCTAACAATTCTGCATGTGCATCTATAGTTTGAATATAATAACATGTATTATCTGCAGATTGCGGTTGTTGCATTGCTCTGTCAACTGAAAAGGTAACACTCTCATCCTCTATACTTAGGGTCAATTTCTTACCGAACACGTCTATCATTGCTTTAGCCGTGTTTAAGAATGGTCTTCCTAATATGAGAGGTACTTGAGAATCTTCTTCCATGTCTAGAACAACAAAATCTACTGGAAATACTAAAGTACCAACTTTAACTAGCATGTTCTCCATTATCCCTCTAGAATATTTTATTGATCTATCGGCTAGTTGTATGCTTATTCTTGTTGGTTTTAATTCTCCAAGGTCTAGTTTAGTGTATAGTGAATACGGCATTAGATTTATACTAGCACCTAAGTCTGCCAATGCTTCTATTGAACTAAGACTACCCAGAAAACATGGAATTGTGAAACTTCCTGGATCAGATAGTTTTTCTGGTATCTTATTCAATAGCACTGCTGAACAATTAGCATTCATAGTAACAGCCGAGAGTTCTTTCATTTTCTTTCTATTTGAAATTAGATCTTTCAAGAATTTAGCATATCTAGGCATTCCTGAAATCACATCAATGAAAGGAAGATTTACATTTATCTGTTTAAACATATCCAAGAATTTGGATTGCTCGGCTTCAAGTTTCTCTTTCTTCATTTTACTCGGGTAAGGAAGTGGTGGTTGGTATGGTTTAACATAAGGTTTAGCCTTAACTGTGTTATCTTCATTAACCTTTTCAACTACCGGTTCTTTTTCCTTATCTTGATCAGGTTGTGGTTCTTGTGGAGTAGGAATAGCTTCATCAGAAGTTACAGGTATTTCAGGTGGTTTAAGTGTTGTACCACTTCTTGTGGTAATAGCTTTAGCTGTTTCATTTCGGGGGTTAGCATTTGTATCACTAGGTAGACTTCCCGGTTTTCTTTCACCTATTAACCTTGCTAGGTTACTTACTTCTTGTTCTAAATTTTGAATAGAAGCTTGTTGATTTCTAAATGCTTGAGCATTTTGTTCATTGGTTTGTTTCTGAGATGTGAAAAACTGCGTTTGAGTTTCAACTAGCTTCGTCATCATATCTTCTAAATTCGGCTTTTTATCATCGGTTTGTTGTGGTGGTTTGTTTTGAAAATTAGGTCTTTGCTGATTGTAAGTATTATTGGATACTTTTTGATTGCTAGGACCTTGTTGGTTGTTGTATGGAATATTTCTGTTATAATTCTGGTTTTGATTGTAAATCGGTCTTGGCGGTTGATAATTATTCTGATAATTATTTCCAGGCCTTTGGTTTATGTATGAAATATTCTCTCTTTGTTCCATTGTTAATTCAATACTGAGACAATCTTTTGTCAAATGTGGTCCTCCACACTGCTCACAACTAATTCGTATTGAGTGAATATCTTTAGTCATCTTTTCCATTCGTCTCTCGACAGCATCTATCTTTGCGGAAATGGAATCTAAGTCATGGCTAGAATTGGCTCTAGCTGCTTTAGATGATCTAACGATATCTTTTTCTTGGTGCCACTCATGTGAGTGGGAAGCAGTGTTATCAATAATTTTGTAAGCATCAGTTTCGGTTTTCTTCATAATAGAACCACCAGCTGCTATATCTATGTCTTTCCTTGTAGTGATGTCGCATCCTTGGTAGAATATTTGTACTATTTGACAGGTATCTAAACCATGTTGTGGACATCCTCTTAACAACTTTCCATATCTTGTCCACGCCTCATGTAGAGTTTCATTCGGTTTCTGTGTAAACGTAACAATTTCTGCTTGAAGTCTTACGGCTTTAGATGCAGGAAAGAATTGTTTAAGAAATTTGTCAACTAAAACGTCCCATGTATCAATCGCCCCTTCAGGTAACGATTCCAACCAATCTTTGGCTTCTCCTTTTAAAGTCCAGGGAAATAACATGAGATATATCTGTTCATCCTCCACTTCTTGGATTTTAAATAGTGTGCAGATCCTATTAAAGGTACGTAAATGTTCATTTGGATCTTCCTTCGGCGCACCACTAAATTGGTATTGATTAGTCACCATGTGTAGAATTTGTCCTTTGATTTCATAATCTGGCGCATTAATGTCTGGATGAGTAATTGCGTGACCTTGGCTAGTGCGTTTAGCTCTCATTCGGTCTTCCATACTTAGAGGTTCCAGATTCTCCATAATTGAATTTGTTGAATCGGTATCACTAGATGATTCTGATTTAATGGTTCGTTCCTCAACAATCTATGTTTGAATGATTGGTGGTTCCGGAGGAAAGTTTAGTGGTTCAGGATCTACGAATCGTTCCTGAATATTCTCCGGATTCTCAATTGTGAGGTCGGGTTCAAAAAATGGATTATCGGAAATTTGAACTGAAGTACTTGGTCGACTGGATGACGATTCTAAAGAAAAATCAACGGCAGTAATATTTGCTAAATATCTTGATCTAGTTATCGGGGGTGAACGTACAAAAGGTGGTGAACGTCTTGCTCGGTGCATTCACTGAATATCCTATTAGTTTTTTTAAAAGGAAAGAAAAATTATAATAAGTTATCCAATCAATAGACTTTTCTGATTTTGCCCACGTTTCGAATAGCCAAAAGATGCAGCAGAGGGGCAGGATTCGTTTGGTCTCAATATAATTGAGGACTGTTTGGCTCCAATAACCCGGTCCACGTACAAATCCAACTATTACTACGAACCAGAAAATTTTGATGTCTATCAATTTAACCACTTAAAATAAATTTTCGTAATTTTAAGAAAATTAGATAAGAAGTAGAATAAAAATCTATGTCTTAAAAACTAGAATAGCGAGAAATAAGAAAGAAAAAGAGATCGTCGAAAAAGGTCGAAAAAGAAAAATGGTTGAAAAATAAAAGGTGACGGAAAAATAAAAGAAACTTATAAAAATTTAAAAATACTTGACTAACCTAACCTTATTACTACAACTAACTTAAAATTATAATCGCAAATTGAGATAACTAATTGGAATGATAATTGGTACATAGTAAAAGGTGTCTAAAAATATTAAAGCTTACAGGAAAAACTAAATACCAAATGGAAATAACTTAAAAAGAAACTAAAACTTAAAAAGGCGTCGCAAAATTCTAAAGCAACTAAATCTTAGTCTAAAGAAAAAGCACTTAAGGGATTTTACGGCAAAGCCTAAAAATCTAGAAGTAAAAATAACTATGGCAAAAACTAAGTTTAAAACTAAATATGAGCTAAATATACAAATATTACGCTAAAACGATTAAAAAGGGACAAAATATAAAAATATACAAAAAGTTGTAAAAAGTACAATTTTTATAAAAATATTATTTTTATATTATTTATTTAATAAAACTACTAATTTTATAATTTAATTAAACTAATTTAACAAATAAAACAAATTAAATTAATAAACTAAACTAATTAATAAATAAATAAAACCTATTTAGGGTTTTTAATTAAATAATAATAATAATAATAATTACACCGTGATTAATGCCTGATTAGGGCTTCTGTCGCGTGTCAGGTTTACTCCGCGAGTTGCGGTATTTAATGCATCAAACCCCGCGAGTCGCGGGGTTCCAGTTTTCAACTGACAGGTTATTTAAATTCGACGCGTTTTTCTTTATATTTTTTTTTCTTTTTATTTTCTGTTTTTAATTTTTCTGTTTAAAAAAAATATGTGTATAATAAAAACTTATATTTAAAACTTAAATAAATAGAATTACTTTATAATTTTATAAATAAAAATCTTAAAACTAGATTTATATATATATATATATATATTTTTTTTTTTGTTTATATGTTTTTAAATAAAAACAAAATACTTAAATAAAACTTATATAAAAATAAAGAAACTTTATAAAACTTAAATATTTAACAAAATCTTAAAAATACATAAAAATTTTTTTTTCTGTAGCGTTGCGCTTCCGGCTTTTAAGAGACTCCCCGGCAGCGGCGCCAAAAATAACTTGATGTCGTGCGAGGTGTATATAAAATACTATTAAATTTTAGCAGAAAATACTATTAAATACGATACATTTTTACACAAGATATTTATTTATTTAGAGAACGGATATACTTAAACCTTGCTACAACACTTATAGGCAGTGTACCTAATCGTACAGTAGTGTAGTTTTTAGTAAGTCCGGTTCGTTCCACAGGGAATCTTTTTTAAACAAAGATTAACGCTATATTAGTTTACTTTTATAAAAATACAAATATATATATAAGTAATATTATTATTATAAAGGGGGGTTTTTACCGTTTAATGACCGGTTTGTCGATTTTAAAACTTTAGTCGCAGTTAAAACCAAATGTAAAATATTAAAAATAAATACAAGACTTAAATTAAAGCGTAAAGTAAATAATGATAATGAAATTGCGAATAATAAAAGTGCGATAAAATAAACTTGCGATAATTAAAAAGTACGATAATTAAAAGTACAATTAAATACAATAACAATAAAAATGCGATAATTAGAAGTGCAATTAAATATAAAATAAAGGAAATTAAATATGAAATAAAAGAATTATGCTTATTTAAACTTCCGTAATCATGATGTTTGACGTGTTGATTTTAGTTTTATGCCCATGGGTTAATTGTCCTTTGTCCTGGATTATTTAATATGTCCATACGGATTTGTCCATAATAGTCCATCAGTCATAAATATAAAGAGCGAAAGCCTTCGTCAAATTATTCTTATTCCCGAAGTCAAATATTCCAACTAATTGGGGATTCGAATTGTAACAAGGTTTTAATACTTTGTTTAATGAATACACCAGGTTATCAACTGCGTGTAAACCAAGGTTTTACTACTTTGTTAACAATTACACCAATTACCCTTGAATGTAATTCACCCCTGTTTCAACAAGTTTATTAACTATTAATCCAGTTCCGTATCCGGTAAAATGAATAATTATTGGTATTTATAGATATCCCGCCCACCGTACCCAGTCAAGCGTATGTGGTTATATATAAATACATCAAATTATAAGTTTGTATATTAAATTAACAAGGTATTGTTTAGTTAATATAAAACCCATTAATAGCCCATAGTCTAATTTCCACAAGTGTCGTTCTTTTGTCCAAACCCCAATTATGGTACAAAGCCCAATTACCCAATTTTAGTAATTAGCCCAACATCATGATTACTTCGGATTAAATAAGCATAATAATAACTTAGCTACGAGACATTAATATAAAAAGGTTGAACATAACTTACAATGATTAAAAATAGCATAGCGTTACACGGACAGAATTTCGACTTACACCCTTACAACATTTGCTAACATACCCTTATTATTAGGATTAAAATTAAAATTAAAAATAAAATATAAATATAAATATATACGATATAGATAGAGAGATGGATATATTTTGTTTATTTTTGCGATCAGAATTCGTTTGCTTTTATAGGGATTTTCGACTTTTGGGGCTCCGCGACTCGCGGCATTTTTGCCTTCAAACTCCGCGAGTCGCGGAGTTTGAAATTACAGCTCAGTCCCTTTTGGAGTCTTTCTTGCCGACGGTTTATAATATATATATAATATATATATAATTAATATAATTAATTATATATTATATTATATTTATATACATAGTTAACTTGTAATTTTTAGTCCGTTGCGTCGAGCGTTGAGAGTTGACTCTGGTCCCGGTTCCGGATTTTCGAACGTCCTTGCGTACAATTTTATATTTTGTACTTTGCGTTTTGAATCTTGTACTCTTGTAATTTCGAGACGTTTCTTATCAATAATTGGAACCTCTTTGATTGTCTTTTGTACTTTTGAGCTTTTTGGTCGTTTGCGTCTTCAATTCGTCGAATCTGTTTTTTGTCTTCACCTTTTATTATTTAAACGAATATCACTTGTAAATAGAACAATTGCAACTAAAAGCTTGTCTTTCTTGAAGAATAATGCTATGAAATATATGTTCGTTTTTAGCATTATCAATGATACGTGGTACTCATGTCTAAACGCGTTCCCAAGGCTTTTTGTAAGTCTAGAAGTGAAACGAGCATCTCGGTCCGAAACGAGGTACATTTCTTTAAGATATATTTGAACAAGTTTTTTAAGACCTGAAAACGTTTGTTAGAACAAGTTTCTTATCGGTTTCTGATAACGTTCGTTAGGATTATTCACCCTCGTGGCGAACACTAGTATAATGCGAAGAGTCTCTCTCTCCGTTGAGAATTCAGATAGAAGATTTCCTTAATCAGAAGTATGAGTGTAATGCGAGAGAAGTTTTCGCCTCGATGTGAGCATGTCAAGCATTTGTAGTTCGTCGATAAAATTGCTCGAAGACGAGATAGTATACACGTATAACGTATGTTTGAAGTTGAAAGAATTTGTCATTCATTCGGAAGCATAAATATGGTTTGGTAATAATCAAAGGTGTGTCCTTGGTATGGTTGTTATCAATATTCTCGGAGTTTTCGAATGTCAAACAAGAAAAATGAAGTCATGTACATGGCACATGGTGGTGATTAGGTTGATCGAGTCCAATCACCATCACGAGTCATTAGAACTTTGGTATGACTTACCATAATATAACCACATTAATCGAGTGTCGTTATATTACGTTAACTCATACCTTCATTCCCACATTACTCCATAGAATCAAGTTCGTGTAATCGTGAAGATTTAAAATGAATAAAGTGTAACGACGTCTGCAACGTGACTCGTATTGAATCGAAAGAATCAGTGCAACTATGAAGAAGCGTTTACCGAGGGAAGTGTATAAATGGTTGTTCACGTCAATGCGGTTCAAGTCGAAAAATAATGTCCTTGGGTACGAAAAGAGTAACGAATTATGATAACGAGTAGTACGCAACCGTAGTGATGACGATACTCACCTAGAATAGTGGTAGTAGTAACAAGAAGTGGTAGATAGTAAGGAACACCGGTGTAACATCGGTAGTGGTTAATGATTTCCATAGTGGTGGAAACTTTATAGTACTTGTGGATAGTAAGCTAGGACGGTGGTGAATAACAACATGGGAAACAGAGTTCCTGAACTAGTGCAACTAATGAAGTCCTCGTCCTCCTTATGCGTATGAATCTTAAGTTTACATGTGTTACCCAAAAGTGGCAGAGTACGAATTCGTATGATCAAAATTTGGTACCATTAAGGAGTTCACCTAAGAATGATTCAAGTATAAATGCACAAGTAGTCAAGTAAGTGCTATCTATAGCAAATGCAAGTCAGAATGCAATGATTAACTATCCGGTTGTAGTCTAGATTCACTAATGCGTCCTAACGACTCTGTCAGACACACTAATGCACATCCTAGATCCCTACAACCAACGCTCTGATACCATCTGTAACGACCCGACAAAATCGTCATTGACGGCGTCGTTAACTTAGGTCCCGTTACGTGGTCATAGTCCCTAAATGAGACACGTTTGACCAAAATTATGTCGCATTCATTTGAAACGTGTAAGACTTGTAAAGTTTAAGTTACCAAACGGTTCAACAATAATTTTAAGTTTACAAAAGTTGTAAAGTATAAATGAAATAACTTGCGACATAATATAAGTTGAAAATCACGAATGCTATCAATAGCGTATGCACGTAAACATTAAGTTTGAATCCAAAGGTGCTATCACTAGCGTATGCATGTATGCTTGACCCCAAGCAAGTAATCAAAGTGTACGGAAGCATGTATCAAGTAGCCAAGTATGAACCTGAGAAACATATAGAAAACTGTCAACGAAAAACGTTGGTGAAATCATAGGTGTATTTGTAAACGTATGTTTTTGAACCACAAGATTTTGTATAGTTGATTATCCAAATAGTTTGTATTCCAAAAGTTGTTGTTTGTATCACGAGCACCCAATTATCAAGGCTTAACTGAATGGTACCTCTGAATCTAGTGTTAGAACCTACACTATACCCGAAAATACTTTTCATCCGTCCGGATGAGGGTTCGTCAAACCCTTATGGCCACACAACATAAGTTCTCGCTTACACCCTGCAAGTGTAACTAATGATAATTGAATTGAGGCTTTTTGTTCTAACTCGTATGTGGAATGTTTGTTTTTGTACTTGTGTTCAAAGTATAAAAGTATGAAAGTATAAAATGTATACAATGTATATGTTTCTCAGCCCACGATTTAAAAGAATAAAAGTTGTTGAAAAAGGTGGGACTATGATCTCACCGTAGTTGCATGCCAAAGTACTTGAAATTAAACATTGTGCAAACGAAAGTTGCTTAGCCTTGACCTAAACAATTAAGTTGCATCAATACTGGGTAAGACACAAGGTCAGTCGAAATGTGTTCAATTAGTCCTATGGCTCGTTACGACTCGATTATATAGCATGTGAATCACGTTGTCAAGTTTCATGCAAGAATCAAGTATAAAAGCATGTTAGAACGATTGCATAAGTGTTTGGTTAAGTTTGACTAAAAGTCAAACTTAGTCAAAGTCAATGGGGTCGGGTCGGGTATCCGACTATTGCACATATAAACGTAGTCATATATAAGCATGTTGGCAAAATTTGATGTTAAACGGAGTTGCGAGTAAGCGGGAACGAAACTTGAAAAATCAAAAAAAAAAAAATTGGGACAGAAATATTCTCGCTATAGCGATATTTTGTGCACACCAGGGCTCGCTTTAGCGAGGCCCCTGGTTTCAGGTGCTGTTGCTGAATTTTCAAGTGCACGAACCAAGCTTCTTTCAAACACAACTAATGAACCGTAAACATTCAAAACGCGTATCTTATATCGTTGGAAAGGTAATTTAACGAGGAATACAACTAAACAATTTCGTCAACAAAAAACATCATTTACAATAACCGAAATCTCGTCGAATGAATCATTGGATGTTCATTATCAAAAGTTCAAAGTTCATAAACGCATAAGGTGATTCGGGAATCCAATTTACACATACGATATGCCGTTTCGAAGGTAATTACGCATACAATGTAACTAAACACTTACTAACAATGTTTCATAGCATTCAAAGCATCAAAAGTTCATTTTAAAGTTCATCAAACCCTAACCAAAAATCATGAATTCAACAATTTTGTAAATGGAGTTTTTCTAAATCAACCTACATACCAAAACGAAGCTAATGATGCTAGTAACACATTTAATACATGAGCTTTAACATTTAAACAACATTTACTCAACAAAAATCAATGATTAAACTAACCCATTTCAAGTGTTCATGCTAGTTACTTAAAACATCAAGAACAAGCAAACAAATCACATATTCATGTTATAAACGAGTCATAGACACTAACTAACACTATTTCAAGTCTATAAAACGAATTAGAGAAATCTAGAGTTTTTAGAAATTTTACCCAAGTAGTGAAATTGGTACCAAATTGAAGAGGATGATGCAAAGATCACAAATATGTAATTTGTTTTGATGTTTGATTGCTAGATTGGATTTAGATGATGAATTGGTGAATTGGGTGTTTGAGAGTAAAAATGGAAGTATCAAAAATGGAAGTGGGAGGTGAAATGAAATGAGTGGAGGAGGAGGGACTCGACTAGTTGACATAGTCACTTGTTTGGTCCCTTGGCGACTTTGGTCCCTTGAGTTTAAAAGCGGGTGCGGAAATTAACCAAACGAATTATTTAAATACGCTAGAGTAACGAGAGATGTTATAATTAAATAACGAAAATATTGGAAACACTTATTAACGGGGGATACGAATTCAGATAACGAAAGATATTATCAAAAAAAAAAAGACGAGCGTTAAAATAATTTAACGGAAAAATGCGGGATGTTACATCAACTATCAGTTAGACACATTAATGCAAGACCTGGTTCGCTAAGACCACCGCTCTGATACCATATGAGACGACCCGTCCTAATCCATAAGGACGAATACAATAACATATGGTTCCGTTGCGAGGTATTTGACCTCTATATGATAAGTTTTACAAACATTGCATTCGTTTTTTAAAAGACAACTTTCATTACAACGATAGTTGACAAATATGCATACCAATTCATAATATATTCAAACTATAAATGACTTAATCTATCATTTACTTAATAATAATCTTTTTGAACTCGATCGACTAGAAAGCAACGTTTTTTGAAATATGCTATGAATGACTCCAAGTAATATCTTTAAAATGAGCAAATGCACAACTGAAGATTTCTTTAATACCTGAGAATAAATATGCTTACAAGGGTCAACCAAAAGGTTGGTGAGTTCATTAGTTTATCATAAACAATCATCTCCAATATTTTAATAGACCACAAGATTTCATTTTCGATTTCAAAACACTCGCAAGTGTATAAAATCCATTCGTATGTTGAACACCTGTTAACCGACATTAACAAGATGCATATAGAATATCCCCAAACAGAAACTCGTCTGTAATATAAACTCGAAGTACTAAAGCATACCATTTTTCAGTATGGGGGGTGTTAGTGCCCGTAGATCTACCTTTAGGATTCGCGTCAATTAGGGTGTCTATTCCCTAATTCTTAGGCTACCAAGCTAAAAAGGGTGATATTCGGTATTCGTAATCCAACATAGAATGTAGTTTGAGTACTTGTGTCTATTTCGTCAAACATTTATAAAAGTATAAGGATCAAATGAGAACTTTTATGGTGTGAGAACCCCGAGAACTCAAAAATACACCAAAATATACTGAAATTCGAGCAAAAAAGTGGCGGACGAGCAAAAATCAATGAATTCGAGCAAAAATGAGGAAATTCGAGCAAAAAAAAGGCTGGCGAACAAAAAATTAATAGTCGAACAAAAAAAGACGGACGAACAAAAATGTGTTCTACACTTTTGAAATTCGAACAAAAAAATGTAGAACACATGATAGTCGAACAAAAATGTGTTCTACATTTTTGAAATTCGAACAAAAAAAAGGCGGGCGAACAAAAAATTGATAGTCGAACAAAAAAAAGGCGGGCGAACAAAAATGTGTTCTAAACTTCTAAATTTTTGAAATTCAAACAAAAAAATGTATAACACATGATAGTCGAACAAAAATGTGTTCTACATTTTTGAAATTCGGGAAAAAAAAAAATTTTGCTCGACTATGATTTTTTTGTTCGTCCGTATATTATATTTTTGCTCGAATTTCCTTTTTTAAATCGCCCGCGTACCTTTTTTGCTCGAATTTTAGTGTATTTAGAGTTCCTAGAGTTCTCACACTAAAAAAATTCTCACTGGAACCTCTCCCTATATATATATATATATATATATATATATATATACACACACACACAAATAACTTCAATAATATTACAAAAAAGGTAATATTTTTAAGACCTTAAAAGTAAATGGACAATATATATGGACGTGTTATATTTTTGAGCTCTTTTAGATATTGGGCCATGTTTGATTGCACGTCTTGCACATTCTTAATCCGGCCCTATAACATTCTTAATCCGGCCCTATAACATGCCATGTTGATTGCATTGATGTTAGATTTGTAATATTCTTAACCCTGAAACAATCGTGTGTAAACTTTCTATACACAATGTTTAACAGTACAAGTTAATTTTGTCATAAAAGAATACAACAGTCATCTATTTCTATTTAACAATATCAAGAATTGAGACAATTGTATTCGTGATATTGTGAATGTGTGAACATTTATTATTATTCTATTTTATTCTCTTTAAACGTATAAAAAGAAAAAGAAAAAAAACCCTTAACTAAAGAAAATCATCCAATCTCTACTCTAGTGGAATGGAATAAGTGATGGAATTTTTTGTCAAGGAGTAATTAACAATATATATAACAGCCTGCGAATGAATAGTACTCCGCTACAGTGCTCAGTTTTTTTTTTTTTTTTTTACGAAACTTTGTTTTCTCGATTCAAATTTTCAACGAAGGGCTAACTGGCCACTTCCTAGTTATATTAGTTGCACGTGCTTATAACACCGAGGTCTTGCCTGAGTGGTACCACTCTGTGGGGTTGAGTCGTGTTCACATGCGTGGCGTGGGTTCGATTCCGTGGGGGGAGGTTTTCCTGGATATTATATATACTCTCTGTTCCCGTGTGGGGGCAGGGGTCCCATACTACAGTCTGCTGGGCAGGGTATATAATAAAATCGATTGGGTCTGCGGCGAAGATCGAGACCGGGTTTCCTCCTTACGTGCGTGGGATGTCTGACCAACTAACTAAGCCGTTAAAAAAAAAAAAATTCTTCCAACACTTACATATGTTGGGCATCGTTTAAGTGCCGAACCGGTCCTACAAATCTATAGAACCTTTTAATCCACGTGTTATCGATCATTAAGTTGGGCCACGTAGATTATGATTTGGTGAAAAAGATGGATCCATCTACGCGGACGTCATGATTTCTTCAATTTCTACCATTGGAAATAAAGGAGACTTCATCACCCTAATCCCAATAATTAGGTTGATGACGTAAGGTTTGGCCCAATTAGGGTCTACGCAATTAACTTGGGCCCCAAGTCAAGTAACCCTAATTCCCATCTATAAATATGGAGCAAAACCTACATCAACTTCACACGCTCCCAATCACATACACCCTCATGCGGTAATTCAATCTCGCCTCTCACTCTCTCAATGAAAGTACGCGGCAGTCATAGCCGGATCTTCTCCACGATCGTCTTCACGATCGCAACACTAGGGTTTTTACCTACGGGTCTTGTAGGGTTTTTCCTCCCTTTGCCGTCGATAGGGTCCGACTATCGACTGGCGGGCAATTCGTTGGCCACCCTCCCGAGATCATCATCTCGGGTACGGGTTATTCACGGTAACCGGACCGGAGTTCAACGACGTTGACGCCTAAAAAAACCCTTTCGCATTGATGTTCGTGTGTAGGTCTTCCCTTGGAAAAAATATGCATGAACAATTGGCACCCACCGTGGGGCATGATGCATTATGTCTCGTGTTTCTACCGTCTATCGTTCGGTTTGAGAAGGTTTGTCTTTTCTTATTGAGCTTTTAATTCGTTATATGCGGTTTAAGTACATGAATATTTAGCGCAGATGTTCGCGCGCTTGCGCAACTGTCCACACGCTTTTGTCCAGGTTACGCACGCTTTGCGCACAGTTGTCCGCGACTTTAGACGCAATTTTCATGTGGTTTTACGCATGCTAGTTCATGCGTTTTCCCACGCATTCTGCATGCGGTTTTTTGCGCATATGTTCGCGGATTTACGCACAGTTGTTTGCGCAGGCTCCTGTGAACTTATTTTCCGCAGCATAATGAGAAGTTCGATACGATACTTGACAAAAATATCATACCGAACTTGGGGGACTTGATGACGTAGGGTTTGGCCCAATTAGGGTCTACGCAATTAACTTGGGCCCCAAGTCAAGTAACCCTAATTCTCATCTATAAATATGGGGCAAAACCTACATCAAGTTCACACGCTCCCAATCACATACACCCTCATGCGGTCATTCAATCTCGCATCTCACTCTCTCAATGAAAGCACGCGGCAGTCATAGCCGGATCTTCTCCACGATCGTCTTCACGATCGCAACACTAGGGTTTTTACCTACGGGTCTTGTAGGGTTTTCCTCCCTTTGCCGTCGATAGGGTCCGACTATCGACTGGCGGGCAATTCGTTGGCCACCCTCCCGAGATCATCATCTCGGGTACGGGTTATTCACGGTAACCGGACCGGAGTTCAACGACGTTGACGCCTAAAAAACTCTTTCGCATTGATGTTCGTGTGTAGGTCTTCCCTTGGAAAAAATATGCATGAACAATTCCTTATTTACCTAGAGCTATTCTACAATTAGGAAGAGGTCGGTGGCTCACTTCATTGAGTCAAAAAATTGTATTTCGTAAAAAAAAAAAAGACAAAATAATGGTGACCTCATTAATGTTCTGTAGCTATCCACCATATGTTGAGCTAATATAACTATTGTAATGTAATGGAATGTAATGATAAAAAGTTTATTACAAAATGTTTACAAAACAAAATGGACTAATTATAATTACGGAGTATATTAGAAGAGAGAAAAAATACAGAGAGAAAAAAATTTAATGTGATTAGTGGATGTATCATACCACCAAAATTTTATAAAAAAATTATTAGATTATTCTAATTTTATAATTTTAAACTTACCCATGTACAAGGTGTAGAGGACATACATATGCACATTTTATTTAAACTCTTCGTTTTAATTTTTTCCGAATCAATATTTTGATTTGTTCTAAACTTTATCTATCTATGTTGTTATAAAAATAAAATTTCTCCTAATACCATTATTTGTATTTGTAATTTGTAATGTAATTGGAACTCTCAGTAACTTTTTTTTATATATATTTCATTCAAGTCAAACATACAATAAATATATAAAGGCAAAAATGATAGTATGTTTTTTGTTAGTATTCTTTTGTAGTCGGTCGCTTTAGTTTACCTATAACTAACATAAGTTACAACATATACGAGTTCGTAGGTGTAGGATGCACAATTCACACTTGTATAAAACTAACTTGATTCTGAAATTGATGGATGACAAAGGTTGTGAATGCAGATCTGTAGACGCTGAGAGAGGATCTTAGAATCAACCTAACACGATCTAGAGGCGGAATAACACTAGAAAGAGCTTAAACGAATATCTATGAGTTTTCGGGTTCGTACAAGTCAAACCAAGATTAGATCTTGATAAACACGAAGCCTAGACTGACATTCTGTGGTATTTGGACATGAAGATTGAGAGAGACTCGACCTAGAACTGTTTTCGTGTGTGTGTAATGTGCAGAGTTGTTAACCAAATTAATGAAGATTAATTAGGCTTAAATACCTCAGTTCCTATGTCGGTCGACAGAGGATTACAGTCGGTCGACTGACCATGTCAGTCGGCCGACTGTCGAGTAATATTACGAATTATATTTAAACGTTTACAAATATAAAATAACACATCGACAATCAACGTTTAACAATATTACAAGTTACAACATGATCGAATAAAACGTTAAAGTTCATGGAACTAGAGATTACAAAATATGCACTAACAAACTCCCCCTAAGACCTAGTTCCTCATAAGTCTTCGATCTGCTTCAATCTCTGTACGGATCTGTAACCATATTATTCAAATAGCAAACCTTTGCAACACGAATGTACTGTTGTGCTTGAACTCTATTTTCTGGCCTGTACAGCATCCGATTGTAGTACAATGTGAAGATGTCAGCTTCACAGCAATTTCTCAACCAAACGGGATCTAAAACCCGTATCGAGTCTGTCTCATCTTCCTTCAATTTGTCCAAAACGATGACTGCCTCCTCTGAGCGTTCATCGTAGTACCACCAGCGAAAACGTGGGCTAAAGTTCTGCGGCATTTTCATCACAGGAGCCTTTCTCATATAATTTACTAGCTTGTATTTGACAATCTTTCTTCGTTCGCCCGTTTTCTTGTTTGTTCGATAAGTGATCGTGGGAAATTGAGGGCTGAATCCCTCAAAGTTCTTTGACAAGTACGAGTGTCTTATCTTCTTGCAGACAATATTAGGAATTCCGTCATAATCCCTATATAACATTTTGAGCCTAGCCACCTGCATAAATTCAAAGTACGGTAGAGACGTGAACTCGTATCCATGTTTGATGTAATCCACTCCGTACTCCTTCTTTATTGCGTATATATTCAACTCTTTAATGTAGGCCCACGCAATTATTTTTCCTTTAGCCAAAAGATTCGTCGGTCTATTAATGTAATTCATCCATTCAGGTTCCGGCGCTGGCTTCTCACAATATTTTCTGATCCTCAACAGGATCTTCCACTCAGCTTCTAGAACTTCTATCTTTTCTTTATTTATCTTGACCGGTAAAAACCCTGGAGGCAAATCTTCGGTCTTTTCTTTTTCTTCGCATTTTCGGTTTAGAAGCTCTTCATTCATTTTGAAGTAGTCTTGAAATGTAGGTAGATCTTTATCGTTATTACATTCGTACTCCAGAAAATCACCTATTGGTTCATCTTCAATAATTACTTCATCAAAATCGTTGTCGTTTTCATTACTTACGACAATTTCCTCAAAATCATCACTAGAATCGTAACGATTCTCAAAAGATGAGCTAGCAGTTGCGTCAGCTGAAGTACTTGCTTGTTGCTCTTGACGCACTAGCTTGGCCTGCTCCTCAGCGCTTAGATCCGGTGGGATCTCCCCTTCTTCTAAATCATCAAATACAACTGAGTGATTCAGACGATCCTGCTTTGCCAAAAAATCACGTAAAGAATAATCAATATTTAGAGGAATTACTGACAGTGGGTTCTCGCTTGTGCCTTTAGCAATATCCAAACCTAGCTCATCCTCGCCTTGATCGTTAAAATTACCAAAGTCTATATCCTCCTCGAGATCAACAGCCTCAATATCGAAATTATTTTCCCACTCAAGCACCTTCGACAGTGCCTTGTTCGCTGTAGTCTCAGCCTTTACAATCAGCAAATTCTGAGCATCAAACTTAGTTTGTAACTTCTTCAATTCAACCTGTTGATCTTCAACCTGCTTGGTCAGTTTGGCAATCTCAGCATCCTTTCTTCTCTCTCGTTCATCAGCTTTTTCTTTAAACTTTTCAAATTCAGAAGCCATACTGACAACCTTCTCACTTAATATAGAAACCGCAGCATCTTGTGTAATAGCAGTCGTGGATGCAGCAGCATGAACTCCTGTATCAGTTTCAGCACGTGTTTCTTGAGTAGCAGCAGCTGAAGGTTGTCATTATGGTTGTGATTGCTGTGATTGTCGTTGTTCAGTTGCTGAGGACGACTCAGTCCTTTTTGCCTTCTTAATGAATCTTATGCGCCTCTGCTTCGGCTTTGTCGTAACCGAAGGACCCTCAGATTGTTTTCGCTTTCTCAGCTCGAATTGATCAGGGTCAAAGTCATCTCCTTCATCGTCTTCATCAACCAGTATCTGTTCAATTGTAACAACTGGCGGTGGCTGATTAACCTCTTGATCGTCTTCACCAACTGCGACGATATCATCTTCATTACCAGACGTACTGTTCTCATGACGACAGGCAGCACCTGGTGGACATACATAGTTTTCATTTGCGAGGTGGCCAACCAATCTCTTGAATGGTTCATCCGGACCTCTCTTTTGCTTGACTCGATTGAAAGTCAAATCATTCAGATGATTCAGCTTAATCTCATCCTCCCAAACCTTATTCAATCCTTGCACTTGCTTTTCAATCATCACCTGCAAGAACCTAGGAAACATTAAGTGGCTCTTCTTTTTCACGTTCACCAACATGCTTCTGAAAATTACTTCGGAGAAATTGAAGTCCGCATGAAGAACTAGTGCTGCAAACATTGAGCTATAAGTCTCATTTAGCTCATCAAAACCGCCTACCATTGGACTCATGCATCTTAACAACACCAAAGTTAGGTATTTGTATTGATGACAGAATCGAGTTCTCTTAACAGCACCTTTCATTGGATCACCAGAGTATCTACATCTTACTAGACACCTTCGGACCTTAGTTCTATTCAGTGTGACTGGAATAGAATCATTATCAGGAAAACCTAAGTCTTCACTAACTGTCTGTGCCGAGATCTTTACAATTGTACCACCAACGCTGCTTCGTATCACCTTTCTTCCTTGTTCAGTGACAATAGAAGCATTGTTCCAGAATTCTCGTTGGTGTGAGTAGTATGCCTTGCATTCTAGAGTTATTGCAGTATGAATCCTGGACCTTTTCAAGAATTTGATAATATCAACGAAGCCTTCCTTTGCTTCAGGTCCTTCCTCGTTTAGACATGCCTCTAGATTGGCATTTTCGCTTGCCGTCAGGCCTGCAAGATTCTTGGACAGAATCACCTCTTCCTCATGTACGTCTTCGTTCACTGGACTACCTAGTTGAGCCATTTATTCTGCTATACAAACATATATACAATAATCGAAAAGCGTTAAATCGAAAACCATAAAAAGAATACAGGAAACAACAGTCGGTCGATATACTATGTAATTCGGTCGATTTTCAAGGACAGTCGACCGACATTTATACAAATCGATCGACTTATAAAGTCGCCCGACATAGGTTAAATCGGTCGACTTAGGAAGTCAATCGGTCGATTTATCTAACGAAGCAAAAACGCAGATCCAAACTCAAATCCACCGATTTTATGGTGTTTTGTTTCAATCAAAGACTAATAAAGATCCAGAGAAAGCCGATATACATGATCTAGTATTCAACTAACTCTAACAGATCCTAATTCGCACCAATTTAATCGAAAATGAAAAATAAACAAGAAAACTTCAATAACTATCGATTGAAAAAGAATTACCTTGATTGGTTAACGGCGCTGGAATCACAATTCAAAGATGTATACGAAAAACACGATCAAAAGCTCTTCCTTGCAAAGTTCGAATTTTTTTGGTAAATCAACACAATCGTACGAAATAAAGAAAATCGGCCGTCTGAGGCCTTTTTATACCCAGCTCGACAATCGGTCGACTTTGGTGTTATGTCGGTCGACATAGGTGACAATCGGTTGACATACTTGATAAACGGTCGACATTATAACAAACGAGTAAGTCGGTCGACTTTTTTCAACATCGACCGACTTATGTTATAAATCGGTCGACTGTCTCCTCCCTTTATAAAATAGTTTTGCGTTTTAGAAACCCTAATAATTCCTTCTATTCACTTCCGCTGGCTGATTTTACACGCAAAATATTTTCATTTTGAAGACTTTAACAGGTTTATGATTTGAGATGTGTAGTTCGTTTCTTTTTGACGTCGAGACACAATTTGTAACTTCAAGGAAATATACACATATTCACATAAGCAAACAAATAAAATGTTTTTGTATTTTTCAAAATAAATATCAATACACTGAAAAATCTTTTTGTAGTTTTTAGGATTTTAAAACTTTTCACAATAACAATGCAAATGAAGTACAATTCATGTCAGAAAGTCAATGATCAAGGTTAAGAAAGATCCAAGATTGTATGGCATAAAACATGTTATTTACAGGAAGCAGTTTCTGTAAGTCATAAACCTAAGGAAGCTAAATTATCAAAATGTATACATGTTCAATTAACATTCAGACAACAGTATGTACACAAAATTTCACAAGTAAAAGCAAACAATAACAGAGAAATGATTTTAACATGGTTTCTATTTTCATCAACCTTTTACAGACTTTCCTCTTAGACATTTTGATGATCAAGTTAATTAATTACATTAACATATTGCTATGTTAGATTCAATCACAGACTCGGTCATCAATGTGAGATCGCACGATTTTTTAGGTAGTCAATTGAGCACAAGTCTATTCACGCTTTCCGTTACCACAAACACATACGTTAGGTCCAATTGAACAGGAAGATTCTCATAGTAATTTTGGAATATCCCTGTCAGCCATTAGCTTCTATCGTAAAGTATACTTTTCAATTCATATGATTCTGATGGATCTCATAGTATATTCAATATTCTATCAATCATGCAATCAACCAACTGCTATCAATCTCATTCCTTCTTTATTATTAAAGTTATTGGAGGAAACGGAATGAAAGACGTAGCTTTCTTAATAAGTGAGTATTCAGAATATCTCTCTGAAAACATCTTTCGCTGTCTAGGCCTTAATGGGTACAGTCCCATATCACAGACAATGATAATAAGTCCAATAGAATGGTTTTGTTGAAGTATGAATGATTTAAGTTCTTCTTGGTAATCTTCACACTCATTTTGTATTCTTGCAAAGACTTCTCTTCTCGATTTCATCATTATCTTGACCTTGATATTTTCGACTTCCATGATTTCACTTCTGTTTTCATGATATAATAACTTGATATGTTTTTTTTTTTTTTTTTTTTTTAACAACACATTGCAGTCTTGACTTTGATTTAGTTCTCGAATTGACTTCCTTGCGATGAAGATCTCTTTTCTTCATTTGTGTATCAATTAACTTAAATCATTCATTCATGGACTGTCTGTAATATAGAACCACACTTTTCAACCCGTTCACAGGAAAGACACTCTTATTGAGATAAACTTACTATTTTGGAGTTTAGGTACGATTCAAGAATTAAAGTTTGATAGAAGTCGGTATGCATAGTCAATTAGAACATTTTCAACGCTTATTGATCGCTTGAATATCCCAATTAGTTGTAAGACTCAATGGTGCAGCAATTTAGAATTTGCTTGGGGATATTCTACATCATGTGTTTCTAGATTATACGTCATGATAGTGGATACCCTCACCTTTTGTTGATTTCCTCAACAATTTTCTTTAAAGTATGCACCTGTGGTAATTAAGTGACTACCCTCAACCGCTGTAAACCTTTCCATGAGTTCCTTATCAAGATATTTACATGATTGTGATTATGATCATCTCATTCTATGATTAAGTCCGTATCCCATTTTTATATAGATCAAACTCGTTTTTTTTTTATTTTCTGAATATCTGATGTTGCATTCATTACTCCCCCTAAAATACTAAAAATCTAAAATCTTTTTGGTTTTTAGATTTTAAACACACAGAAACAATCAGAAAGAAAAGAAATATAACCACACAGTATATACAGCTATGCAAGCAGAACACATAAAATGAAGTTACTCGTTGGTCTCTTCGTCAGGAATGACATCTGACAATATTTTGACACTTAACTCAGTTAACAAGAAATCAAAACGTGGTTTATCAAAAGCTTTTGTGAAAAGATCAGCCCTTTGCGTAGTTGTGCCAATTTGGATAACATCAATTAGCCTTTTCTCATAATAGTCTCGAATAAAATGATATTTAATCCCTATGTGTTTGGTCTTAGAATGATTCACATGATTTTTCGTAATAGCTATGGCAGCAGAATTATCAACAAAAATAGGAGTGTTAGAAATATTCAAACCGTAGTCACGAAGCTGCTGTTGTATCCACACAACCTGAGATGCACAGCTTGCTGCAGCAATGTATTCAGCTTCACAAGTGGACAAGGCCACTGCTGTCTGCTTCTTGCACTGCCATGTAACTAGTCTGATTCCAAGGAATTGACAACCTCCTGATGTTGACTTAAAATCTTTCTTGCATCCACCATAGTCGGAATCACTATAAGCCGTCAGTACAAAATCATTATCACAGGGATACCATAGGCCCAAATTCGGAGTTTGCTTTAAATAACGCATAATCTTTTTCACCACAAGCAAATGATGTACATTCGGATTTGCTTGATAGCGAGCACATAAACAAACTGCGAACATGATATCAGGGCGAGACGCTGTTAGATACATCAACGAACCAATGATGGCTCTATATAAGGTTTGATCAACCTTATCACCTTCCTTATCTGGTGTAATCCCGTGATTCACCGATAGCGGCGTCCTTGCAGGACGTTCTTCTTCCATTTTGAATCTTTTCAGAATATCTGATACATATTTTGTCTGATGTAAAAAGATACCCTGATTTGTTTGTACAACCTGAATACCAAGGAAGAATTTGATAGTTCCCATTGAACTCATCTTGAACCGTTTCTGCATTACCTCCTCAAAATCATCCACCATCGTCTTATCTGTAGATCCAAAGATAATATCATCCACGTACACCTGTACTAGCATTATATGCTTGCCCTTTTCTTTGATGAAAAGTGTCTGATCGGTGACACCTCTTCTGAAACCATTATTAATCATATAGTTGGACAACGTACCATACTGAAATGTCCCGTTCTTATTGATTAAAAACGTTCCATATTAATTGATTTCGTTGCGAGGTTTTGACCTCTATATGAGACGTTTTTCAAAGACTGCATTCATTTTAAAACAAAACATAACCTTTATTTCATCAATAAAGGTTTAAAAAGCTTTATGTAGATTATCAAATAATGATAATCTAAAATATCCTATTTACACACGACCATTACATAATGGTTTACAATACAAATATGTTACAACAAAATAAGTTTCTTGAATGCAGTTTTTACACAATATCATACAAGCATGGACTCCAAATCTTGTCCTTATTTAAGTATGCGACAGCGGAAGCTCTTAATAATCACCTGAGAATAAACATGCTTAAAATGTCAACAAAAATGTTGGTGAGTTATAGGTTTAACCTATATATATCAAATCGTAACAATAGACCACAAGATTTCATATTTCAATACACATCCCATACATAGAGATAAAAATCATTCATATGGTGAACACCTGGTAACCGACATTAACAAGATACATATATAAGAATATCCCCATCATTCCGGGACACCCTTCGGATATGATATAAATTTCGAAGTACTAAAGCATCCGGTACTTTGGATGGGGCTTGTTGGGCCCAATAGATCTATCTTTAGGATTCGCGTCAATTAGGGTGTCTGTTCCCTAATTCTTAGATTACCAGACTTAATAAAAAGGGGCATATTCGATTTCGATAATTCAACCATAGAATGTAGTTTCACGTACTTGTGTCTATTTTGTAAATCATTTATAAAACCTGCATGTATTCTCATCCCAAAAATATTAGATTTTAAAAGTGGGACTATAACTCACTTTCACAGATTTTTACTTCGTCGAGAAGTAAGACTTGGCCACTGGTTGATTCACGAACCTATAACAATATATACATATATATCAAAGTATGTTCAAAATATATTTACAACACTTTTAATATATTTTGATGTTTTAAGTTTATTAAGTCAGCTGTCCTCGTTAGTAACCTACAACTAGTTGTCCACAGTTAGATATACAGAAATAAATCGATAAATATTATCTTGAATCAATCCACGACCCAGTGTATACGTATCTCAGTATTGATCACAACTCAAACTATACATATTTTGGAATCAACCTCAACCCTGTATAGCTAACTCCAACATTCACATATAGAGTGTCTATGGTTGTTCCGAAATATATATAGATGTGTCGACATGATAGGTCGAAATATTGTATACGTGTCTATGGTATCTCAAGATTACATAATATACAATACAAGTTGATTAAGTTATGGTTGGAATATATTTGTTACCAATTTTCACGTAGCTAAAATGAGAAAAATTATCCAATCTTGTTTTACCCATAACTTCTTCATTTTAAATCCGTTTTGAGTGAATCAAATTGCTATGGTTTCATATTGAACTATATTTTATGAATTTAAACAGAAAAAGTATAGGTTTATAGTCAGGAAAATAAGTTACAAGTCGTTTTTGTAAAGGTAGTCATTTCAGTCGAAAGAACGACGTCTAGATGACCATTTTAGAAAACATACTTCCACTTTGAGTTTAACCATAATTTTTGGATATAGTTTCATGTTCATAATAAAAATCATTTTCTCAGAATAACAACTTTTAAATCAAAGTTTATCATAGTTTTTAATTAACTAACCCAAAACAGCCCGCGGTGTTACTACGACGGCGTAAATCCGGTTTTACGGTGTTTTTCGTGTTTCCAGGTTTTAAATCATTAAGTTAGCATATCATATAGATATAGAACATGTGTTTAGTTGATTTTAAAAGTCAAGTTAGAAGGATTAACTTTTGTTTGCGAACAAGTTTAGAATTAACTAAACTATGTTCTAGTGATTACAAGTTTAAACCTTCGAATAAGATAGCTTTATATGTATGAATAGAATGATGTTATGAACATCATTACTACCTTAAGTTCCTTGGATAAACCTACTGGAAAAGAGAAAAATGGATCTAGCTTCAACGGATCCTTGGATGGCTCGAAGTTCTTGAAGCAGAATCATGACACGAAAACAAGTTCAAGTAAGATCATCACTTGAAATAAGATTGTTATAGTTATAGAAATTGAACCAAAGTTTGAATATGATTATTACCTTGTATTAGAATGATAACCTACTGTAAGAAACAAAGATTTCTTAAGGTTGGATGATCACCTTACAAGATTGGAAGTGAGCTAGCAAACTTGAAAGTATTCTTGATTTTATGAAACTAGAACTTTTGGAATTTATGAAGAACACTTAGAACTTGAAGATAGAACTTGAGAGAGATCAATTAGATGAAGAAAATTAAAGAATGAAAGTGTTTGTAGGTGTTTTTGGTCGTTGGTGTATGGATTAGATATAAAGGATATGTAATTTTGTTTTC
Source organism: Rutidosis leptorrhynchoides (assembly GCF_046630445.1). Lineage (NCBI taxonomy): Eukaryota > Viridiplantae > Streptophyta > Magnoliopsida > Asterales > Asteraceae > Rutidosis > Rutidosis leptorrhynchoides. The sequence goes on along the minus strand of NC_092333.1, from coordinate 641,148,557 downwards.
ATGTAAATAAGTCATGAATGATTACTCATATTTTTGTAATTTTATGAGATATTTCATGCTAGTTGCCAAATGATGGTTCCCACATGTGTTAGATGACTCACATGGGCTACTAAGAGCTGATCATTGGAGCGTATATACCAATAGTACATACATCTAAAAGCTGTGTATTGTACGAGTACGAATACGGGTGCATACGAGTAGAATTGTTGATGAAACTGAACGAGGATGTAATTGTAAGCATTTTTGTTAAGTAGAAGTATTTTGATAAGTGTATTGAAGTCTTTCAAAAGTGCATAAATACATATTAAAACACTACATGTATATACATTTTAACTGAGTCGTTAAGTCATCGTTAGTCGTTACATGTAAGTGTTGTTTTGAAACCTTTAGGTTAACGATCTTGTTAAATGTTGTTAACCCAATTTTTATAATATCAAATGAGATTTTAAATTATTATATTATCATGATATTATCATGTATGAATATCTCTTAATATGATATATATACATTAAATGTCTTTACAACGATAATCGTTACATATATGTCTCGTTTAAAAATCATTAAGTTAGTAGTCTTGTTTTTACATATGTAGTTCATTGTTAATATACTTAATGATATGTTTACTTATCATAGTATCATGTTAACTATATATATATCCATATATATGTCATCATATAGTTTTTACAAGTTTTAACGTTCGTGAATCACCGGTCAACTTGGGTGGTCAATTGTCTATATGAAACATATTTCAATTAATCAAGTCTTAACAAGTTTGATTGCTTAACATGTTGGAAACATTTAATCATGTAAATATCAATCTCAATTAATATATATAAACATGGAAAAGTTCGGGTCACTACACATACCACGCTCTTGGAGCTTGATGAAGCCCATACAGTGCTTTTTCTAGAGGATATACCTTTTCTGGAGAGTGTGGATCTGTAAAACCCGGTGGTTGCTTAACAAACACGGTCTCATTGAGAGTCCCGTACAAAAAGGCGCTTTTGACATCCATTTGTGTGATGAACCGAAAAAAATTTCGACTAATTTAAACCAATTCTCTTTATGATTTAATATAATGTAAATATACATATATGTATGTATATATATATATATTATAAGATGTACAAGTAAAAACGACTTTCCTACAGTAAAACATTAATTGCTACAGTAAAAATGGCTTTGCTACAGTAAAACACTATTTGCTACAGTGAAACCGTATTTTGCTACAGTGCTACAGTGAACCGTATTTTTCTACAGTGATTTGCTACAGTAAAACACTATTTGCTACAGTAAAACACTATTTGCTACAGTGAACACTATTTGCTACAGTAAACACTATTTGCTACAGTGAAACACTATTTGCTACAGTAAAATACTATTTGATGTCGACGAACTAGCAAACAAAAACAGAAAAGGCGGCCATGCGATCGCATGGCAAAAACACTAAAAACTCATGCGATCGCATGAGCTACAGTAAATCGAAAAGTACTATAAAAGGTCAGTTTTGCTCGACGTTTTTTTTCAATCTTATTTTGTACTTAAAATTTATATTTATAATTTTAATTATAATTTTAATTTTAAGTTTAATAATAATAAAGTATATTCGAGGGTATTTTTAATTCGGGTTTCAAACCGTTTTAAAATAAGGAAATATTGGGTATTGTTCGGGGTATTGTTCTTGAATCCAAGGCCAACCATACAGTCGTCTACCATCATTACGTCTACGCAATTTGCCTACAATATTGAATCGCAATATTGAACTGTGAGTTATAGTCTCCCTTTTTAAATACTTTAAATATTTTTGGGCTGAGAATACATGCAATTTATTTTAAACGCAATAAGACACAAGTACATACAAAATTCTACACTGAGTTAAACCGAAAATCCCTTAGCTTTGGTAACTAGTAGCTGCCAGTACATAGGATATGGACTGGTGGGCGCGAATAATTGTATATGGATCCATAGGGCTTGACATCCCCGTCCGAGCTAGAGCGCTAGCCTTTTAACGGACGTATATTATTTGAGTTTAAGACACGTTGGTTTGCGTGTATTAAAACGAATGGGGTAATTATCACTATAGCGTTAAGTTTAGTTACCAGGGTGCTCTGTTACGTAGAATCTATTGATAAACTTTTGATGAAATCTTGTGGTCTATCTTTATATATGTTTATGACTCGAGCAATTAAACCTATAACTCACCAACATTCGTGTTGACTTTTTAGCATGTTTTATTCTCAGGTCCTTAGAATGCTTCCGCTGTGATGTGCTTGTTGCCTGCATGGAGTCTCTCATGCTTTGTACAAAGTTTATTGCATTCAAAATAAAACTGCGTTGTGTAATAAATAATTGGACTGTGATGTCAACCTGTAAATTAAAGACTTATGTATTTCGGGGTTTTGCTTATACCTAAGCACTTGCCCACATGTTTATAACTTTCTATGTTTAGAAAGTCACTTATTTTAATGAATGCAATATTTTATCAAAACGTATCATATAGAGGTCAAAACCTCACTGTGGAATCAATGATTAACGTGCCGCGTCAATAGCGATTTTGACGGGTCGTTACAGTTGGTATCCGAGCTTGAGGTCATAGAGAACTAGAAATTACATTAGTGTGTTTAACTGGTAATTGTTAGGATGCATTAGTGAGTCTGGACTATGACCATATCTGTTTTTACTGATTTTTGCTTATTATTTGGTCAAAAACATTATATGTGATATATTTATATGCTAACGTAATTGTTGTTTCAATTATGTGATAGATGACTTCCTCTAATCCTATCATTTTGTACGACTCGGAATCGGACACTGAATCTATTCTATCCACAACTGAAAAGGGCGTTCCAATACCTATTAAAGAAGAAATTGTGTTAGCCGGGGAATCTCAACTCCCGGTAAACCCAGAGGAGGTTCCAGCTCCACCCAGCTTTAGTTTTCCGGAGCCACAGTATCGTTGGCATGGACCCATGATCCCTGGAGTAAAAGAGGATCGTCCATTTCTAAACAAATATGGACATTGGTCCAGATATACCGCCGACGGGCGGGTTGTGCCGATTACGCCTGGCAGATTTCGGTTCATGACCACCGGTACATATTCTTGCAGTTCGTCATCATATTCTCCTACACATGACTCAGACAGTTCGTCATCAGACGAGATCAGTAAGGAGGAGGATTTCGCTAATGAAATAAAAGAGATCACTAAGGAGAAATTCCAACTTGCTATAGATAATAAAAACAACCACAATAATAAAATGTCCTTAATTATTAAAAAAGAACAGGACCATTCGATCCGTAACCACCCTTATTGTATTAAACCCACTGAGGTAACGGGTACCTCAAAACCCCAACTAAAAATAAAATACACTGCCAGAATGTCTGTCGGACCATGTGCACACAAACAATTGGCAGAGAGAACCAAATGGGAAGAAGTTTCTGATAGTTCTGAATGAACGACCTCGCAACCATAAATCTTCCATGCGCTATTTTATTGCTTATGTGTGCTACTCTATCTTGTTATGTAAAATAAGCATATGTAAAATATCAGTATTGTATGGTATTGTATTATTTTGGTTTATTAATAATAAATGCATGGAATGATTATTTGTATTATTACTACTTCTTATTATTATTATTATTACATAATAATGTAGTAACTCGCTATAATTTTTTATAGTGGAATATTATTAGGATTTTAGTAGTTAATTCCTTGTACTAGCTATTATGTATGAACTTAACGGGTAGGTAATACCCTAGAAATAATTATAAAATGCTAATAAGAAGAAAAGGCTTTTATAATAATTGGTTCATATTATTAATATGCTATGATTAACTATTGACAACTCATTTTACCTATAATATTCTATATGATTAAATTATATCTGTTGTGTTTATTGAAGAAACATGTCTCAAATGTCGGATGCTGAGTTTGAGCAACTAGTCGAGAAACGTGTGAATGAAAGAATTGCTGCAACCGAAGCAGCAAAAGCAACAGCCGAAGCAGCAGCCAAAGCAGCAGCCGTAAACATAAACTCACGAAACGGATGCTCATACAAAACTTTTCAAGGATGCAAACCACAGACGTTTAGTGGAACCGAGGGACCAGTCGGTCTAACCCGATGGTTTGAAAAGATGGAGTCCGTTTTCAAAATCAGTAATTGTGCGAACGGAGACAAGTCAAAGTATGCTTCGTGTACATTGCAAGACGGTGCACTTACTTGGTGGAACAATTATGCTAAAGCAGAAGGAATAGATACGGCATATGATATCTCTTGGGAAGAACTGAAAAAGATGCTAATCGAGGAGTACTGTCCTCGAAACGAGATCAAAAAAATGGAATCTGAGTTACGTAATCTGAAGGTTATCGGTGCGAATCTCAATAACTATGAAAAGCGTTTCATGGAACTAGCCTTGTTGTGTCCCGAATTGGTGCCAAACGAGAAACGAAAGATAGAAATGTATATTGACGGTTTATCGATCAATATCAAAGGAAATGTTACATCGTCCAAACCGAATACGATGCAGGAAGCCATGACAATGGCACACCAACTCATGGACCAGATCACAGAGAGTTCGATTAAGGCACCAATTACCGAAGTCAAGACAACTGAAGGAAAGAGGAAATGGGAAGACTATAAGTGCAAAAGTACTCACCTGAAGAAACAAGAAACTTTTAAAGGTAAACAAGATGGGGCAACTGCAAGTCCAAACTATAAGGGACCCCATCCGTTCTGCAAAAGATGTTACACACATCATGCAGGTTATTGTCAAGTGGTCTGTGATAAGTGCAACAAGAAAGGACATGTGGCGAAAGATTGTTATGCCACTGTTTCTGAAGTAAAGACAAAACTGACCGATGTCAAGAAATGTTTTGGATGCGGGAAGTCTGGTCACTTTATAAATCAATGCCCTGATAAGGAGAAGAACAAAGAACCCGCGCGTGGGAGGGCATTTAATGTTAGTGCCAGTAAAGCACGTGAGGATCCTAATCTTGTCACGGGTACGTTTACCGTTAATAATCAACTAGCTTCTATTATGTTTGATACGGGTGCTGATAGAAGTTATATGTGTAAAGACTTTAGTTTTAAACTAAAATGTGCATCATTACCTCTAGACGATAAATATACTATTGAATTAGCTAATGGTAAACTGATAAAAGCCGATAAAATTTGCCATGGTTGTGAAATGAATCTCGCTGGTGAAACCTTCAAAATTGATTTGATACCCGTAGAATTAGGAAGTTTTGATGTAATCGTTGGCATGGACTGGATGTCCAAAACAAGAGCGGAAGTTGTTTGCGCTGAGAAAGCAATCCGCATCCTTCGTAAGGATGAAACGTCATTAATGATTTATGGGGAGAAGAACAACTCAAAACTGAACTTTATCAGCTGTATGAAGGCCCAGAAACTTATAAGAAAAGGTTGTTATGCTATTTTGGCACACGTAAAGAAGATCGATACTGAAGAAAGAAGCATTGATGACATGCCGGTTGTAAGAGAATATCCCGGAGTATTTCCAAAAGAATTACCGGGGCTACCTCCACTCAGATGTGTAGAATTCCAGATTGATCTCATACCAGGAGCTGCACCTGTAGCCCGATCTCCATATAGACTTGCACCTTCAGAAATGCAAGAATTACAAGACCAGTTGCAAGAATTATCGGACCGTGGATTTATTCGTCCTAGTTTTTCACCTTGGGGTGCTCCTATTCTGTTCGTCAAGAAGAAGGATGGATCTATGAGAATGTGCATAGATTACCGAGAATTAAATAAATTAACGATCAAGAATCGGTACCCATTACCGAGGATTGATGATTTGTTTGATCAATTGCAAGGATCAAGTGTTTATTCTAAGATTGATCTACGCTCCGGATATCATCAGCTGAGAGTGAAGGAAGAAGATGTTCCTAAAACAGCGTTCAGAACCCGTTACGGTCACTATGAATTTTTAGTCATGCCTTTTGGATTGACTAATGCTCCAGCAGTATTCATGGATCTAATGAATCGCATCTGTAGACCGTATTTAGACAAATTTGTCATTGTTTTTATCGATGACATATTGATTTACTCGAAGAACAAGGAAGAACATGAGCAACACTTAAGACTGGTACTAGAGATACTCAAGAAAGAAGAATTGTACGCAAAATTTTTGAAGTGTGATTTCTGGTTACAAGAAGTACAATTTTTGGGCCATGTTGTCAGTAAACATGGAATTAAAGTTGACCCCACCAAGATCGAAGCCATTAGTAAATGGGAAACACCGAAGACTCCAACACAAATTCGCCAATTCTTAGGTCTACGCTCCGGATATCATCAGCTGAGAGTGAAGGAAGAAGATGTTCCTAAAACAGCGTTCAGAACCCGTTACGGTCACTATGAATTTTTAGTCATGCCTTTTGGATTGACTAATGCTCCAGCAGTATTCATGGATCTAATGAATCGCATCTGTAGACCGTATTTAGACAAATTTGTCATTGTTTTTATCGACGACATATTGATTTACTCGAAGAACAAGGAAGAACATGAGCAACACTTAAGACTGGTACTAGAGATACTCAAGAAAGAAGAATTGTACGCAAAATTTTCGAAGTGTGATTTCTGGTTACAAGAAGTACAATTTTTGGGCCATGTTGTCAGTAAACATGGAATTAAAGTTGACCCCACCAAGATCGAAGCCATTAGTAAATGGGAAACACCGAAGACTCCAACATAAATTCGCCAATTCTTAGGTCTTGCTGGTTACTACCGAAGATTCATTCAAGATTTCTCTAGAATCGCCAAACCCTTAACTGCATTGACTCAAAAAGGAAAGAAGTATGATTGGTCCACAGAACAGGAATCCTCATTCCAGTTATTAAAGAAGAAGTTAACGTCTGCACCCATTTTGTCACTACCGGAAGGAAATGATGATTTCGTGATCTATTGTGATGCTTCACGCCAAGGTTTAGGATGTGTATTAATGCAGCGCACAAAAGTCATCGCATACGCCTCACGACAACTAAAAATTCATGAAAAGAACTATACGACGCACGATTTGGAACTTGGAGCAGTAGTTTTTGCACTCAAAATATGGAGACACTATCTATATGGCACCAAGTGTACAGTGTACACCGACCATAAGAGTCTTCAGCATATTTTTGATCAAAAACAACTCAATATGAGGCAACGTCGCTGGGTAGAGTTGTTAAACGATTACTATTGTGAAATCCGTTACCACCCTGGAAAGGCTAATGTTGTAGCTGATGCCCTAAGTCGAAAAGAAAGAGTAAAACCTCTTAGGGTCCGAGCTTTGAATATTACAAATCGTACTGATCTCACAAAGCAAATTCAAGCAGCACAGTTAGAGACTTTAAAAGAAGAAAATGAAAAAGGCGAAATGAGCAGAGGGTTAGAAAAGCAGCTTGAAGTAAAAGCCGATGGAACCCTGTATTTTGTTGATAGGATATGGGTACCAAAACATGGTAATCTAAGGCAACTAGTACTAGATGAAGCACACAAAACGAGGTACTCAATTCACCCAGGAAATGGGAAAATGTACCACGATCTCAAGAAGTTTTATTGGTGGCCTAATATGAAGACAGAAATTGCTACTTATGTAAGCAAATGTTTGACGTGTGCAAAGGTCAAAGCTGAGCACCAAAAGCCGTCAGAATTACTGCAACAACCAGAAATTCCGCAGTGGAAATGGGAAAGAATAACCATGGATTTCATTACGAAATTGCCAAGGACTGCAAGTAGTCATGATACTATTTGGGTGATAGTTGATCGTCTAACTAAATCAGCTCACTTTCTACCAATAAAGGAGACAGACAGTATGGAGAAATTAGCATGCCTATATTTGAAGGAAGTAGTTTCCAGGCATGGTGTACCCATCTCTATCATATCTGATCGCGACACCCGATTCACATCACGTTTCTGGCAGTCATTACAAAAAGCATTGGGAACTCGATTAGATATGAGCACCGCTTATCACCCACAGACAGATGGTCAAAGTGAAAGAACAATACAAACATTGGAAGACATGTTACGGGCATGCGTGATTGACTTTGGAACCAGTTGGGATCGACACTTACCGTTGGCAGAATTTTCATACAATAACAGCTATCATACGAGCATCAACGCAGCGCCATTTGAAGCACTTTACGGTAGAAAGTGCAGATCTCCTATATGTTGGAGTGAAGTAGGAGAAAGACAACTTACTGGACCAGAAATTTTTCACGAAACCACCGAAAAGATCATTCAAATACAACAGCGATTGAAAACGGCCATGAGTCGCCAAAAGAGTTATGCTGATGTAAGAAGAAAACCGCTAGAATTTCAAGTGGGCGACAAAGTCATGTTGAAAGTGTCACCCTGGAAAGGCGTTGTACGATTCGGTAAACGAGGAAAGCTAAGTCCTAGGTACGTAGGACCCTTTGAAATCACCGAAAGAATTGGAGCAGTTGCTTATCGATTAAGGCTACCACAAGAACTTAGTAGTGTTCACGACACATTTCACGTGTCAAATTTGAAGAAATGTTTAGCTGAAGAGGATGTCATAATTCCTCTTGACGAAATACGAATCAATGATAAACTCCATTTTGTCGAAGAACCTGTTGAAATCATGGACCGTGAGGTCAAACAATTAAAACAAAGCAAAATACCGATAGTTAGAGTTCGTTGGAACGCTAGACGAGGACCCGAGTTTACTTGGGAACGTGAGGATCAAATGAAGCAAAAGTATCCACATTTGTTCACTGATATCGCTCATGAAACAGGTACTACTCAAAATTTCGGGACGAAATTTTCTTTAACGGGGAGGTACTGTGATGAACCGAAAAAAATTTCGACTAATTTAAACCAATTCTCTTTATGATTTAATATTATGTAAATATACATATATGTATGTATATATATATATATATATTATAAGATGTACAAGTAAAAACGACTTTCCTACAGTAAAACATTAATTGCTACAGTAAAAATGGCTTTGCTACAGTAAAACACTATTTGCTACAGTGAAACCGTATTTTGCTACAGTGCTACAGTGAACCGTATTTTGCTACAGTGATTTGCTACAGTAAAACACTATTTGCTACAGTAAACACTATTTGCTACAGTAAACACTATTTGCTACAGTAAAAAACTATTTGCTACAGTAAAATACTATTTGATGTCGACGAACTAGCAAACAAAAACAGAAAAGGCGGCCATGCGATCGCATGGCAAAAACACTAAAAACTCATGCGATCGCATGAGCTACAGTAAATCGAAAAGTACTATAAAAGGTCAGTTTTGCTCGACGTTTTTTTTTCATTCTTATTTTGTACTTAAAATTTATATTTATAATTTTAATTATAATTTTAATTTTAAGTTTAATAATAATAAAGTATATTCGAGGGTATTTTTAATTCGGGTTTCAAACCGTTTTAAAATAAGGAAATATTGGGTATTGTTCGGGGTATTGTTCTTGAATCCAAGGCCAACCATACAGTTGTCTACCATCATTACGTCTACGCAATTTGCCTACAATATTGAATCGCAATATTGAACTGTGAGTTATAGTCTCCCTTTTTAAATACTTTAAATATTTTTGGGCTGAGAATACATGCAATTTATTTTAAACGCAATAAGACACAAGTACATACAAAATTCTACACTGAGTTAAACCGAAAATCCCTTAGCTTTGGTAACTAGTAGCTGCCAGTACATAGGATATGGACTGGTGGGCGCGAATAATTGTATATGGATCCATAGGGCTTGACATCCCCGTCCGAGCTAGAGCGCTAGCCTTTTAACGGACGTATGTTATTTGAGTTTAAGACACATTGGTTTGCGTGTATTAAAACGAATGGGGTAATTATCACTATAGCGTTAAGTTTAGTTACCAGGGTGCTCTGTTACGTAGAATCTATTGATAAACTTTTGATGAAATCTTGTGGTCTATCTTTATATATGTTTATGACTCGAGCAATTAAACCTATAACTCACCAACATTCGTGTTGACTTTTTAGCATGTTTTATTCTCAGGTCCTTAGAATGCTTCCGCTGTGATGTGCTTGTTGCCTGCATGGAGTCTCTCATGCTTTGTACAAAGTTTATTGCATTCAAAATAAAACTGCGTTGTGTAATAAATAATTGGACTGTGATGTCAACCTGTAAATTAAAGACTTATGTATTTCGGGGTTTTGCTTATACCTAAGCACTTGCCCACATGTTTATAAATTTCTATGTTTAGAAAGTCACTTATTTTAATGAATGCAATATTTTATCAAAACGTATCATATAGAGGTCAAAACCTCACTGTGGAATCAATGATTAACGTGCCGCGTCAATAGCGATTTTGACGGGTCGTTACAGTTTGATAGACCTTGAAGCCTTTAAAATATGCGAATGCCAAAAATATTCGAATTGCCTCAAGTCTAGCCACTGGTGCAAATACTTCATCATAATCTATATCAGGGATCTGTTGATATCCCTTCACAACCAGTCTAGCTTTATTTCGAATTACAATACCTTGTTCGTCTTTTTTATTCTTCCATACCCATCGAAGTCCATAAGGTTTGCAACCATGAGGCGGAGTCACTAGTTTCCATACTCCTAAATGCTTGAATTGCAAAAGCTCTTCTTGCATGGCATTTACCCAATCATCATAAGTGTCGAGGTAGGACAACTGTTCGTGATGATCTACGAACACCTTCAGGTTCTGGTTGTTCTTCCTGAACTTCTACAATTTGTGGCAGATTATGAAAACTTTCGCCACTGTCTATAGGTTGTGACTCCTCTTCAGAATTAGATCCATCATAAGATGGATCATCTTGATAATCACCTGATTCTTCATCATCTTGAACAAGTTGTTGTTGCGGCACTGGGTGATGTTGTGGTACCGTTTGAGATTTCAGAACCATTTGTGATGGAGACGTCTGCATTTCATTCAGTAATCTTGCAATAACTTCATCATCAGTAGAAACAGACGGAAGACCAAAAGAATCAAACAAATCTTCATAATCAAACTGCCATAAAAAACCTTTCCCAGCAGGAATAGCAGCATTTCTTTGAACATCTACTTCGAAATGTTCTTCAACACGTTTAGATACAGTGTTGAAAACTCTTTTGTTTGGATTCCCATAACCAAGAAATATACCAGGAACAGCCTTAGGATTAAATTTTCCTCCAGTATCTCGTATCATGATTGAACACGGTGCACCAAAGGGTTCGAAATGTTTAATGTTAGGCTTCCTTTTATGTAGCAATTCATAGCAAGTCTTTCCATGTCTCTTGACTACTAACAATCGGTTCATTGTATAACATGCTGTAGCCACAGCTTCACTCCAGAAGTTAACCGGTAAACTTGAATCGGCTAACATAGTTCTCGTAGTTTCAATTAACGTTCTGTTACGTCTTTCAGCAACACCATTTGATTGCGGAGTATAAGCTGGACTGAACTGTTGTTTAATGCCTTTCTCGTTGCAGAAACTCTCCATCTGCTGATTCTTGAATTCAGTACCATTATCTGTTCGAGTCTTCCTAACCTTTAACTTGTACAAAGATTCCAGCTTCAAAAACAACAACTTTATATTGTCAAATGTGTCAGACTTCTTCTTTAACATCACTACCCAAGAGTATCGTGAGTATTCATCAGTCACTACTAAACAATATGAATCTCCAGAGATGCTTGTTCGATTAATCGGACCAAAAAGATCCATATGTAACAACTCTAGAGGAACAACAATTGAATGATGTTTCTTTGTTGCATGTGACTTTTTAGTCTGTTTGCCTTTCTTACACGGAAGACATCCTTCAGGAATTTGAAAACTCTTAACATTTACTCCCTCAATCAGATTATTATGAACAAGATTGTTCATCTTTCTCAAGCTCAAATGACCCATACGCTTGTGCCATGAAATTGATTCTTGTTCTGTAGCTTTGGATATGAAAGCTTGAAGACCTGTTGCAACTTTAACATGGGCTGTTGACATATCCAAAATATACAAATCTTTATTTCTGGGAGCTGTCATAAGAATCATCTCTTCCGGTATTACATACTCTTTCTTCAAAATGTAGCATCTTTGATCATCAAAAGCAACCTTATGCTTTTTATCTGCTACTTGCGAAACTGACAGCAGATTATTTGACATCTGCTTCACAAAATTCACTTTATCAAAACTAACATTAGCATTAGCAATCATACCCTGAGCTGTAATAAAACCTCCTTCATCTCCTGCAAAAGAAACAGATCCTCCATTTACTGATTTGACATTAGAAAGTAAGGACATGTTTCCTGTCATGTGCCAGGACGCCCCACTATCAACAATCCAGGTATTTCTACTCGGATCGTAGGCGACCTGCACAACAAGAAAAGAAGTTAGTTTGTGATGGACACCCATGCCCGAATGGCAGTGGGTTTCCCATCGACACCAATAACTTGCACATCCATCCATTGACCCTTTGATCCTGATGGATCATTGGACTTGTCAACAACCTTTGTCTTAGTTTTAGGCTTCCAAACGGTACGTTTACCAACAGATTTCTCATAATAGTCATTCGCTTGAAAAACTTTATTCACACCTGACTGTACCCTTGTGGATGAATTAGCAATAGAATTTGACTTTGGTTTATAAAAACCTTTTGAACTATTACTTGAAGTACCTATGGAACTGGAACTAGAAGCATAGTGTGTAGTTTTCGTTTCAGTGTCAGATTTTCTTTTTGGTGTTTTCCAACGCTGTTGACAGTTAACAGCACAATGACCCTTTTTCCCACATTTATTACAGTTTTGAGTTTCTTTTGTACGTGTTTTTGAACTCAGATGCTTATTGGGAAAAGACTGTTTCATGGGTGACATAGGCTTCTCAACATGATGTTTCAAGCCTGGTCGACGGTTAGGATGCACATATTTAGGCACATTGTTAGTATTAGGGCTCCTTTTGTTAAATAGTTCTTCAGGTGCTTGTGTAAGAACATATTCTTTATCTAGGTTGAGTCCCTGCTGATACTTGACAGGTGTCTGAAATATTTTCTTTCCATTAGCGTTCCTAGAGTTTACTTGTTTTCTAGGTGTGGGTTGTCCGCTTTCACTAGCCTTACTAGCATTCAATGGATTTTTCAGGATAGTAATTGGTTTGGATTTTGGTGTCACAAACTCTGAAACTTTTTCATACTCTGAATCAGATTTACTGTCCTCAGGTAAGTCTTCAGCAACCGGCTTAGTGCTGTCTGATTTTTCATTCTCTACAGGCTTAACACTTAGGATTTCACTAAGGCAAGAATCAGAAGGTTTATTAATGTACTCATTCCTAAGAGGAGGAGGACACTCTTTATAACCTAAACCCTTTTTACCATCATTCTTGTTATAGACAGTATAGTCAATGACATATGACATTCGCTGCCAAGTGTCATTTCTAGCCTTTTCTGACTCATACTTAATCTTAAACTCTTCCTTTTCTCTCTTAGCACATTCAAGTTGATTTAAGTACATCATTATGGCCTTTTGGTCACCTGAAATTGTAGCTCTTAAATCATGAACTTGATTTTCTAGAGTTTTGATTGTCTCCCTGAATTCCTTTTTATTGTTAAACTGAGTTAAATTAGTCTCGTATAGGCCTTTTACCTCAAGATAAGTTGCTTTAACAATCCTAAGTTCCTGTTTTACTTCAGGACAGTAGATACATCCTAAGGGGATTTCATTCAATTTAGAAACTATGGATTCAAGTTTAGCAATTTCTAACTTATGATCAGCACAATCGTTACATACCAAAGGAAATTCAGTTTGTACCTTAGAGTCACTTGATGTGTTTGCCATGAACGCATATTCCTTTTCTTCAGTCTCTGATTCAGGTTCAGATTCTGAACTAGAACTGGAACAGTCAGAATTATTCAACTCAACTGAACTCTTGACATCATCTACTACAATAGTTTCTCCATCTGATGAAGACGAACTACTGTAATCCGTCCATACATCGCCATCATTGTGCATTGCGTACTTGAACTTCTCATACACTCTCTTGTTAAGAACACCTCTTCTAACATATCTGATCATTGCATAAGTTCGCTCAATTCTTGCTTCCATCTTGCAGATGTAACACATGCATTCATTCGCAGTACCAACACAACCAGCTTTCTCACTCTCTTGTTTCTCACTTTCAGTTTCTTCTTCGGTCTTAGGCATTCTAACAACGTTAGCATGATTTTCATCATCAGCAAATACTGTCCAATCACAACCTTCGTCTGAATATGTTGCAATTAAGCCTTTTGCTTTATCATTTCTGATAGTATCACTGCTCGTTGTTTCAACTGGCACATTAACCTTTGTCTTATTATACTGATTGTGAAATGGGTTGTGAAAACCAGTTTTCTGTGGCCTGGTACATGTTCTTTTGAAGTGTCCTAACTCATTGCAATTAAAACATCTCACTTTTGACATATCAAAACCTAACTTAGTATCTCTAGTAACACCTAAGCTCTGTTGACCTGTCCTTTTCAGAAATTTCTTCGTTCGTCTAATCACACTACCCATAGCCCAGAGGATATCCATCTTTTCAAGTTCATCCTCATCAATCTGCTCATAATCTTCTGCTTCTAAATGAGCATTACCAATTTGACCACCAACCATTTCATTATAAGAATTAACTACCAAAGCAACTAAAGCCATATCTTCCTCTACAACTGAAAGGGGCCTAGTTCTTAAATTCTCAGTGTTGAGAACTACAGTTTTTGGCTCCTGTTTAATGGTGGACTGATTTGTACTACTAGGCTTATTTACTTGGGTTGGAAACATCACATTTTGAGCAGGTTGTGATCTATTTACAGCACTATCATTAGAAACAAATGCTGTTTGTAAGGGAGCATGAACATTGCTCAATCCAGAAGTACCAGCTTTGTAAATTATAGGACTCTGCTGACCCTCAAGACGTTTCTTCTTGGTTTCCATATCCAAGTCCTTTACCATCAATTTTGATGTGAATTTATCTAGGGTCAGTGATTCACCAGCAGACGAAGCTCTGTCTTCTATCTGTTCAATAAACGCATCCCACTTGTGTGGTAAACCATCTGTTAATTGTTTGATAGCTTTCTGTTCTGTAACTTCTACACCTAAGTTACCCAATTCAGAGACAAGATGACGATAACGAATGATTGTCTCTTCTAACGTTTCATGACTTAGAGCAGCAAACCTTTTTCATTCACTTTTGATTACTTTAGCTTTCTTTTCACGATACGCCTTATTTCCTTCGACACTTATCTTAATAGCATTCCAAAGAGAATATGAAGTTAAGTGCATTTGATATTGATGATAAATATCACCGTCTAAACCCTGGGTCAATTGAGCATAACATCTACATTCTAAGGCATATGTTTCTTTTTCTGTCACGCTATAATCTTCATACTTTTTACTATTACCATCAGTACCTAAAGGCTCTTTATATTCATGTTGTATCAAATCCCACATTCTAGGATCAAGGCCTCTAATGTAATTCATGAACCTAGCCCTCCATCTAATTGTAAGACCCGAATAATTGAAGTGTACACATGTGTATATAAGTGTATTGTACGGTACTCGAATCGGGGTTTGGTTGTATATATTTAAAAAGGCAAAAGGAGCTGGACTGGGAGAGTTGCGGGCCGCGCGGCCTGGTGGCGCGCCGCGCCATCTGTCTGTGACAGATTCTCTCTTTCTTTTAAATTAGATATTTTGAGGGTATTTTGGTAAAATCACTTGGAGGCCGGATTTAATGCCTTAGATCAGTTTTGGGGAGTTCATTTACTCCTTCCACAACTACCAACACTTATCCAAATCAATTCTAGAGAGAGAGTGGCTTTTAGTGAGGGAAACCCCATTTTGGAGAAGAAGAAGAAGGTTTCTTGCTTAAGTCCAAGCATTAAAGTTGTTCGCCTTCCCTCTAGCTTCGTTGTGATAGTTGTGGTATGCTCTAATCTTAATTTCTTTGTTTAATTTGATTTAGGGCTAGGGTTTGGGGTGAAGATGAACATAAAACCCATTTTGTTAGTGTTTTGGGTGTTCTAGGGTAATTTGAGTCATGTAGACTCAATATTGGGTTAACTAGGGTTTGGAAGAGTTAATTGTTGTTAGAGAACCCTAATTAGCTAGTAAAATTGCTAGAACACCATGATTTATGTAAATGGGTGTAAATGGGTTAGTGGTTGACCCAAAATGGGTAGGTTGACTTTGAAAGTGTCAAATGGGTCAAAATGAACCTAAGCTAATTAATATGTGTGGTTGAAGCCTAAAACTAATGTTAAAATGTGTAATGAACCTACTTTGGTTAATGATAGGGTTTTGTGAAGAGTTAACCCGATTTTAGGGTTAAGGGTGCAAATGGGTCGGATTTGCACCATGGGTCAAATTAACACTAGGAGTGAGCTTTAGAGTGTTGACCAACTCGAGTTGTGATTTTGATATTGTGATAAATGTAATAGGTGCGCTACATTGAAGTGTTCAAGCTCGGTTATCTTTCACCAAGAGATTTTGAGGTGAGTGGAATAATTATGCATTCGTGTATATGGCGTGTTTATTTGTGGGTGTTATGGTATGAACCATCGAGCCGGTAGTACCATAGCATGTGTGTAAATTGATGTGAACCATGAGCCGGTAGCATCGAGTGTGAACCACGAGCCTGTTGCACTATAAAATAATTGATGTGAACCACGAGCCGGTAGCATCGAGTGTGAACCACGAGCCGGTAGCACTATAAACAAAGTGTGAACCACGAGCCGGTAGCACTATAAACGAGTGAGACTCAATGCGTATGGTGTGAACCACGAGCCGGTAGCACCATAGCGTCATGGTTAACCATATTAAGATTTGTTGATATTTAGCATGCTAAATTATTTATGGTTGTGTTGAGTATATGCTAACTCGGTTATGTTATTGTATGACTTGTTAAGTGTTTGGGGTTGATGACATGCTTTTGTGTTACACGTTTCGTACGAGGTATCTTGTGTTGTGATTGCAAATAGATGGGCGATATATATGTATGTGTAATTATTGCATTCACTAAGCTTTGCTTACCCTCTCGTTGTTTACCACTTTTATAGGTTCGGTGTTGGACAAGGGTAAGGGCATCGTTTTGGACTAGGGATCCCGCTTGTTGCTAAGGGACGCTTTTGGTTTTAGTAGCTCTCGGAGTTTGACCGATAGTTGGGTAGTTTAATCCCAAACGCCATGCTCATTGTGTAGTTTGGAACTTAAACTTTTTGGTGGTCGAAACTCCTAAATTGTACTAAACTTGTAATTTGGGTCGTGTGGGCCCCGCTTGTAAAACTTTAATTTTATGTTTGAAACATGTTAGTTTTACATATTTGGTTGTATGGTAAAAAGCGTTTTGTCTAAAAGTGCCGGGAGCTAGTCAATCTTTTCGCGGTTAAAAGTCCCGGGGACAGCCATATATGGCGCGGCGCGCGGGCCATATGGCGCGGCGCGCCGATGGTCTGCATCAGAAATTTTTTTTTTATTTCGTATTTTTACAAGGTTTTGTCGGGTGTTGGTTTGGGTTGTTACAAGTGGTATCAGAGCATGGTCTAAGGGATTTAGGTGACTTGAGATAGGCGCCTAGACTTAGACTTTTGTGTGCGTGATTATGCGGGACTTGTAGGACGTTGGGTCGGATCGGAATGATTAGTGCATAGGTTTATGTGAACTAATCATGCGCTATTTGTTTGTGTTGTGTTTAGCAATCATCAAGCGAGATGGACGTTGTACTAGCGAGTTAGCGCGACGTGTTCGCGTAGTAATGACTAGCTACCATTACTACGGGTGCAAATCGGGTCAAACAAGCAATGTACGACGATTGTTGAGCGAGATGGGGTAGTGAGGCGTATATGTATGTAATTGTGTATATTTGCCCTTTCGTTTCGTGGTTTAAGCTAATTCGTTTTATAGAATGAAGACGAGAAACGGTCCCGATCACGATAACGGAAGTACAAGTGAAGACGCCGAGTTCTCGACCAAGGTCGAGGCCGTCTTTAAGAAGTTGAAATTGGATTTTCTTGCGGACATTCGAAAGGTCTTCCAAGAGTCGGTCGATGGGCAAGTGACCGAGATGATAAACGAACGAATGAAGGCCACTATTGAAGAGGCCCTTGATGCTAGAAACGTTTATCCTCGAGGTGAAGGGGGTGATGAAAAGAGAGACTTCCACTACAAAAATTTTAAGGATACTCAACCTCCGACGTTTAATGGGGTGAGGGATCCGTTGAAAAGTACTTGTTGGATTTCGGACATCGAGGGGGCCTTCCGTACCGCGGAGTGTCCTCCCGAGAAGAAGACGAGGTTTGGGTCTAGCATGTTACGTGAAGAGGGTAAGTTGTGGTGGGATGATAAAATCAATTTGTATGGCGAAGAGCAATGCATGGACTTGACATGGGAAGAATTTAAGAAAGAGTTTTTCAAGGAATACCGAACTTCATCCGATCTTGATCGAATCCGGGACGAGTTGCATCATTTGCAACAAGGTTCCATGGATTTAGTTACCCTCAAGTCTACATTCTTGGCAAAGACTCGTTTTTGCCCGGAGTATGTGGGTGATGATCATAAGCTTATGAAAGATTTTTATCGTACCTTGAATGCCGACTACAAGAGCAAGATTAGCCGGGGTATGGCTAAGACTTTTGATGAATTGTTTGAGTTGGCTCGGGGTTTTGAGCCGGAGGAGCCTAGGAAGAGTGATTTTACTTTTTCGAAAAGGAAGTTTGAAGGATCGAGCCATTCGAATTTTTCAAACAAGAAGTCCAAAAGAGGCGCCGAGAGCGTTAATAGTGCGAAGAAGGGTGGTTTTGGGAGTTTTGGACCCACTTGCTTTAATTGTAATCAAAGAGGGCACATGGCTCGCGAATGTCCTAAGGCGTCGACCAAGGTTACTTGCTTTAATTGCGGCAAGGAGGGGCATAAGAAGCCGGAGTGTCCCGACTTGCGAAATGATAATGTGAAAAGGTTGGAGAGGGCGGCGGGTACGGCTAGGGGTCGCAACTATTTGATGACTAATGATGAAGCCAAACAATCGAACGAAGTTGTCTCAGGTACTTTTATGGTTAATTCTAATCCGGCGAGAATTCTTTTTGATAGCGGTGCAAATTTGTCGTTTGTTTCTCCTAAATTTGTGCCTAAACTTGATAGACCGTTAGCTAAGTTAAGTCGTCCGGTAGAAGTCGAAATAGCGGACGGCAAGACGGTGCTAGTGGTTGATGTGTGTAGGAATTGTGATGTTGTTTTTGGTGCCGAAACTTTTAAAATTAATCTCATTCCAATGACCTTGGGCGATTTTGATATTGTCGTTGGTATGGATTGGCTCGATCATTACAGAGCCGATATTGCATGCCATGACAAGTTTATTCGTGTTAAGGCCCCAAGTGGGGGAGAAATGATTATTCATGGTGATAAGAGAAGAAGAACGGTGCCGATATGCACTTTTGCACGGGCGCGTCGTTCCGTTGTTACCTGTGGCATGGCTTTCCTTGCTCATGTTGTTGATACTCGTAATGAGCCACCACCTATTCGTGAAATTCTGGTAGTTAATGCGTTTGAAGACGTTTTTCCGGATGAGTTACCGGGTGTTCCGGCGGAAAGACAAGTCGAGTTTCGCATTGAGTTGGTTCCGGGGGCTACCCCCATCGCTAAAACTCCTTATCGTTTAGCACCAACGGAAATGCAAGAGTTGTTGAATCAAATTCAAGAGTTGCTTGAGAAAGGTTTTTCTACCGAGTGCTTCGCCGTGGGGCGCTCCGGTCTTATTCGTGAAGAAGAAAGATGGTAGTATGCGTATGTGCATCGATTACCGTGAGTTAAATAAAGTGACGATCAAGAATCGTTATCCGTTACCTAGGATTGACGATTTGTTTGATCAACTTCAAGGCGCGACGTATTTCTCTAAGATCGACCTACGGTCCGGCTATCATCAAATGCGGGTCCGTGAGGAAGACATTGAGAAAACGGCTTTCTGAACGCGTTATGGGCATTATGAGTTTGTGGTTATGCCTTTTGGTCTTACGAATGCACCGGCGGCATTCATGGATCTTATGAACCGGGTGTGCCAACCTATGTTGGACAAGTCGGTCATTGTGTTCATTGACGACATACTAGTCTACTCGAAAAGTATGCACGAACATGAACGTCACTTGCGTGAAGTTTTGAAGACATTAAGAAAGGAGAAGTTGTATGCAAAATTCTCTAAATGTGAATTTTGGCTAAGAGAGGTCCAATTTCTTGGCCATATTGTGAACGAAGGCGGTATCCAAGTGGATCCGGGGAAGATTGAGACGGTGAAGAGTTGGGGACGACCGACTACGCCTACAGAAATCTGGAGTTTTCTCGGGTTGGCCGGTTATTATCGTCGGTTTATCCAAGATTTTTCTAAGATCGCTTCTTCGTTGACGAAATTGACAAGGAAGAATGCGAAGTTTGTTTGGGAGAACGAGCAAGAAATTGCTTTTCAATTGTTAAAAGAGAAGTTATGTCAGGCTCCGGTGTTAGTGTTACCGGAAGGTGTCGAAGATATGGTAGTTTATTGTGATGCTTCCTTAAATGGGCTCGGGTGTGTTCTTATGCAAAGGGGTAAAGTCATTGCTTATGCCTCTCGACAATTAAAGGAGCACGAGACGAGGTACCCGACTCACGATTTAGAGATGGCGGCGGTTGTGCATGCGTTGAAAATTTGGCGCCATTACTTGTATGGTGTCAAGTGTACGATATATTTGGATCATAAAAATTTGAAACATCTTTTCACTCAAAGAGATTTGAATTATCGTCAACGTAGGTGGATGGATGTGGTGAAGGACTATGATTGTGAGATACTTTATCATCCGGGTAAGGCGAATGTGGTCGCGGATGCGTTAAGTCGAAAGACTCAACATCCGGCGATACGTGTAGCATCGTTACGTTTGGTTATCACTAACGACTTTCTTGAAAAGATGGGTGAAGATCAAATAGAGGCTTATGTTCACAATAAGCATGCGGAGCGAATTGTGGGCCAATCGGAATTCATTACTATGGGCCCGCGGGGTTTATTGTCGTTTCAAGGAAGGGTGTGGGTGCCTAAGATGGGTGATTACCGACGGGTGCTACTTGACGAGGCACATAAGTCAAAATATTCTATTCATCCGGGTGCGACAAAAATGTATCACGACTTGAAGAAAGACTATTGGTGGCCGGGCATGAAACGCGATGTTGTGAAATATGTTGAACGATGTGTTACTTGCTTGCAAGTTAAAGCCGAGCACCAAAAGCCGTATGGTAAGTTGCAACCGTTAGAGATCCCGAAGTGGAAATGGGAGCACATTACCATGGATTTCATCACTAAGTTACCTAAGACGGCGAGGACTCAATATGATTCGATTTGGGTTATAGTTGATCGGTTGACGAAAAGCGCTTTGTTTCTTCCCATTAAAGAAGCAATATCGTCGGAGACCTTGGCTAAGTTGTTTATCAAGGAAGTGGTCGCTCTTCATGGGGTTCCTATATCTATTATCTCGGATCGAGATACCCGTTTTACATCTCAATTTTGGGAAAAGTTTCATGAAGATATGGGTACGCAATTGAAGTTGAGCACGGCGTATCATCCTCAAACGGACGGTCAAACCGAACGTACGAACCAAACTCTAGAAGATATGTTACGGGCGTGCATTATTGATTTTGGTGGTAGTTGGGACGAGCATTTGCCTTTGGTGGAATTCTCGTACAATAATAGTTATCATACTAGTATCGGGATGCCACCGTATGAGATGCTCTATGGGCGTAGATGTCGAACTCCCGTTTGTTGGGGAGAAGTGGGTCAACGAGAGATCGGGAGTACCGATTTGGTTTTGGAGACGAACAACAAGATTGATATTATTCGGGAACATTTGAAGAAGGATCAAGATAGGCAAAAGTCGTATGCCGACAAACGTAGGCGAACGATCGAATTTCAAGAAGGCGACATGGTGATGCTTAAAGTTTCGCCATGGAAGGGTATTATTCGATTTCGAAAACGGGGAAAGTTAGCTCCTCGGTTTATTGGGCCATTCAAGGTTTTAGCTCGTGTTGGCGAAGTTGCATATCGATTGGAATTACCCGAAGAGCTTGCGGGGATCCATAATACATTCCATGTTTTCCACCTCCGTAAGTGTCTTGCGGATGATTCCTTATGGATGCCTTTAGACGAGATCGAGCTAAACAACAAGTTGGAATATGTCGAAGAACCGGTCGCCATACTCGATGAGAAAGTTAAGAGGTTGAGACATAAAGAAGTGAGGACTTTTAAAGTCCAATGGCGGCGTAGCAAGGGTTCCGAGTTCACTTGGGAACCCGAAGAGTTCGTGTTAGTGTATCTTCCCTCTTGTCATGCGGCTTGGATTGCGAGGGCGCAATCCGAATAAGTGGGGGAGAGTTGTAAGACCCGAATAATTGAAGTGTACACATGTGTATATAAGTGTATTGTGCGGTACTCGAATCGGGGTTTGGTTGTATATATTTAAAAAGGCAAAAGGAGCTGGACTGGGAGAGTTGCGCGCCGCGCGGCCTGGTGGCGCGCCGCGCCATCTGTCTGTGACAGATTCTCTCTTTCTTTTAAATTAGATATTTTGAGGGTATTTTGGTAAAATCACTTGGAGGCCGGATTTAATGCCTTAGATCAGTTTTGGGGAGTTCATTTACTCCTTCCACAACTACCAACACTTATCCAAATCAATTCTAGAGAGAGAGTGGCTTTTAGTGAGGGAAACCCCATTTTGGAGAACAAGAAGAAGGTTTCTTGCTTAAGTCCAAGCATTAAAGTTGTTCGCCTTCCCTCTAGCTTCGTTGTGATAGTTGTGGTATGCTCTAATCTTAATTTCTTTGTTTAATTTGATTTAGGGCTAGGGTTTGGGGTGATGATGAACATAAAACCCATTTTGTTAGTGTTTTGGGTGTTCTAGGGTAATTTGAGTCATGTAGACTCAATATTGGGTTAACTAGGGTTTGGAAGAGTTAATTGTTGTTAGAGAACCCTAATTAGCTAGTAAAATTACTAGAACACCATGATTTATGTAAATGGGTGTAAATGGGTTAGTGGTTGACCCAAAATGGGTAGGTTGACTTTGAAAGTGTCAAATGGGTCAAAATGAACCTAAGCTAATTAATATGTGTGGTTGAAGCCTAAAACTAATGTTAAAATGTGTAATGAACCTACTTTGGTTAATGATAGGGTTTTGTGATGAGTTAACCCGATTTTAGGGTTAAGGGTGCAAATGGGTCGGATTTGCACCATGGGTCAAATTAACACTAGGAGTGAGCTTTAGAGTGTTGACCAACTCGAATTGTGATTTTGATATTGTGATAAATGTAATAGGTGCGTTACATTGAAGTGTTCAAGCTCGGTTATCTTTCACCAAGAGATTTTGAGGTGAGTGGAATAATTATGCATTCGTGTATATGGCGTGTTTATTTGTGGGTGTTATGGTATGAACCATCGAGCCGGTAGTACCATAGCATGTGTGTAAATTGATGTGAACCACGAGCCGGTAGCATTGAGTGTGAACCACGAGCCGGTAGCACTATAAAATAATTGATGTGAACCACGAGCCGGTAGCATCGAGTGTGAACCACGAGCCGGTAGCACTATAAACAAAGTGTGAACCACGAGCCGGTAGCACTATAAACGAGTGAGACTCAATGCGTATGGTGTGAACCACGAGCCGGTAGCACCATAGCGTCATGGTTAACCATATTAAGATTTGTTGATATTTAGCATGCTAAATTATTTATGGTTGTGTTGAGTATATGCTAACTCGGTTATGTTATTGTATGACTTGTTAAGTGTTTGAGGTTGATGACATGCTTTTGTGTTACACGTTTCGTACGAGGTATCTTGTGTTGTGATTGCAAATAGATGGGCGATATATATGTATGTGTAATTATTGCATTCACTAAGCTTTGCTTACCCTCTCGTTGTTTACCACTTTTATAGGTTCGGTGTTGGACAAGGGTAAGGGCATCGTTTTGGACTAGGGATCCCGCTTGTTGCTAAGGGACGCTTTTGGTTTTAGTAGCTCTCGGAGTTTGACCGATAGTTGGGTAGTTTAATCTCAAACGCCATGCTCATTGTGTAGTTTGGAACTTAAACTTTTTGGTGGTCGAAACTCCTAAATTGTACTAAACTTGTAATTTGAGTCGTGTGGGCCCCGCTTGTAAAACTTTAATTTTATGTTTGAAACATGTTAGTTTTACATATTTGGTTGTATGGTAAAAAGCGTTTTGTCTAAAAGTGCCGGGAGCTAGTCAATCTTTTCGCGGTTAAAAGTCCCGGGGACAGCCAGATATGGCGCGGCGCGCGAGCCATATGGCGCGGCGCGCCGATGGTCTGCATCAGAAAAAAAAAATTTATTTCGTATTTTTACAAGGTTTTGTCGGGTGTTGGTTTGGGTTGTTACACTAATGTAATCATTTGTATTATCAAGTCTAGGAGCACGATTGGCACTGCCTGATTCACTATCAGATAGTAAAATGTTTTGAACGCCGGAAGTAATTGCCATTGCCTGATCAGACATTTTAAAATTTAATTAAGGTTGAATCTAATCCTAAGTCGGTCGACTGTTGGTGACAGTCGGTCGATGAACAGCTACAGTCGGTCGATGAACAGCTACAGTCGGTCGACTGTCAATGGTTAATTGGTCGAAGTTCTGTTTACATTTAGTCAAATGGTAGTACTTTTTTCAATCGGTCGATGTTCCTTCAATCGGTCGGTTTAGTACTTAAGTCGGTCGGTTAACAACTTAAGTCGGTCGGTTTAGCATATGTCGGTCGGTTTAAAGACAATCGGTCGAACTAATGACAATCGGTCGAAATACACGAAAATCGGTCGATTGTCTCCTAAGTCGGTCGACTGTACTTTCTTTCAGAGCTAGAATCCAAAAAAAATCAGGTTTTTGACTTCTAAACGATTTCAAGCTCAATTTTCGAACTAAAACAACTGACCAACACCTTAAGCAACTTAGAATGACTTCTATAAACACTCTAAAGCAATTAAAACCAAAGGTTTAACATAAAAGTATACAAAATTCAATCCAAAACTAATTTTTTGACCCAAAAATATACCAAGAACTCGTTTAAAATAATTGATTCAGCAAGCCAATGCTCTGATACCACTTTGTAGACGCTGAGAGAGGATCTTAGAATCAACCTAACACGATCTAGAGGCGAAATAACACTAGAAAGAGCTTAAATGAATATCTATGGGTTTTCGGGTTCGTACAAGTCAAACCAAGATTAGATCTTGATAAACACGAAGTCTAGACTGACATTCTGTGGTATTTGGACATGAAGATTGAGAGAGACTCGACCTAGAACTGTTTTCGTGTGTGTGTAATGTGCAGAGTTGTTAACCAAATTAATGAAGATTAATTAGGCTTAAATACCTCAGTTCCTATGTCGGTCGACAGAGGATGACAGTCGGTCGACTGACCATGTCAGTCGGCCGACTGTCGAGTAATATTACGAATTATATTTAAACGTTTACAAATATAAAATAACACATCGACAATCAACGTTTAACAATATTACAGGTTACAACATGATCGAATAAAACGTTAAAGTTCATGGAACTAGGGATTACAAAATATGCACTAACAAGATCAAGAGGTTGCACTTGTATTTTACATTGTTAGGTCTAATTTAATTAGGATAATCGTTATCATTTTTCGATTGAAATGAATCGAAATGTAAACACAAATCTCGCAATTATATTTTTACATTTTTGTTAGCATAATTATAAATTGCAAATATAAATTACGCATGTTTAGTTGTAAATTATTTTACTCTTTCATAAAACCATCTCCAATGGTGATGGACAAAAGTGGCGTGTTGGGCTAGGGATGGGGTGTTGTTTGGCGCTGGCGTGCCAAACGCGTTGGTAAACTGAAAAATAATAGGTGACGTTTTGAATGGCGTGTTGGATGATGTATTAAAATATGATTGGAAGTTGAGTAAAAAAGAGATACAAAAACAAAACAAAAAACAAAAAATGACGTGGCAACACGCCACTTTTTCTTCTCGTGCCACTGGCAAGCACGCCACTAGCACGTGCTGCCAACACGCCACACGAGAAGCGTGTTGAAGGCGTGTTAGGTCCAATATGGAGGTGAACACGGTGCATTGAAAATGGTCTAATGTAGTTATGCATGCATGTTATATGATTTGTATAGAAACTAGTTGTGGAACCCTCGCTTCGCGCCGGGGGCTCCGTTTTGAATGCGAGTTAAAAAAAAAGTCTTGATCTATTTTGTAAAAAAAAAAAAATTTTGACATAACATTGAAGGGTTGTTCCTTTTGTGAAAGTTGCCTCTTTTAGCGTTCGGGTTTTATTTATAAAAAAAAAGTTAGTAAAGTGGGGGTTCAATTTGTATTTTAATAAAAGTTAGTGGGTTAAGTTTGTGAAATTTGAAAAAAATTTACGTATAAAGCGGGGGTTCGATTTGTATTTTAATAAAAGTTAGGGGTTAAGTTTGTGAAAATTGAATATAAGTAAAAAAAAAAAGTTAGTAAAGTGGGGGTTCGATTTGTATTTTAATAAAAGTTAGGGGGTTAAGCTTGTGAAATTTGAGAAAAAAATATACGTATAAAGTGGGGGTTCGATTTGTATTATAATGAAAGTTAGGGGGTTAAGTTTATGGAAATTAAAAAAGGAATAGTACTATTCATTTTCACTTAAAAAAAGGTTAGTAAAGTGGGGGTTCGATTTGTATTTTAATAAAAGTTAGTGGATTCGATTTATATTGTAATAAAAGTTAGGGAGTTAAGATTGTGAAAATTGAAAAATGAATAGTACTGTTCATTTTCACTGTACCTTTTAGATATAAGTATATAATATATAATATATAATATATAATATCGAAGGTTAATATTATTATTTAAATACAATTCAAACTCAGACTCATCTTTTAACAATATTACCGATATTATCCTTCTCGCACGGTTAACTAATTAATGCGAGGTAACTGCTCCTTATATTAGAGAAATTTACACATAGAGGTCTTGTCAAAGCCTTTTTTCATTTCTAGATGTACAGATCGGTGTCGACGAACAAATTTTCGGTGGTCTGGCGTATTCACTTAGAAATCGACATGTGTCTTCCCTTCTTGCTGGTCCCACATATTTCTGAAACTCTACCACCTTGAAATGGGCGGGAAATTGAGTACATGCAGTATCATCAAAATTCGTTAAATCGGCCTGCAGTACCGACAGTATATTTCAAATTCTTGAATTCCTTGCTAGCTTTATTTACCCTCTACCAATATTTTCTTTTCTTTGTTTGACCGTTTCCTTTTTTCACAAACGATTTCTAGTGATAATGGCCGATGGGAGTAGCTAGTTATAGTAGTTAAGGGAGGTGATCCTCACACACCACTATTTAATTCATGTACAGCTAATTATTTATTTCACCCTTAAGTATTGTGACACCGCTATTTTTTTTTTTTAAATATGTGGCGGAAGCATTTATTTATTAATTACCAAATACACTTTAACAGTATCACGTGATCATAATAAAATACATGTTAAACGGAAGAGACGTAATTACAATCGGTTTACAAAAGAACACAATTCATATGATAAAAGACTTCATCAGAGTTAACCCTGTCAATCATAACATCACCATGCCCGTCTTCTCTCAAAAAGCACTATCTACAAAAGCTATCAACCTGCAGGGAGGAGATGGAGGGGAATTAGCACGAAGCTAAGTGATTACGACTAACTACAGGCCACAGCATACAGAAGTGTTATACTAATCATGTCACCTAGTCTAACACACAAACATCACCCAAGTGCCATCTACAGAGACTTTGGCGGCTCGACCAAACCATTAACTGTAGCGACCCGACAAAATCGTCATTGACGGCGCCGCTAACTTAGGTCCCGTTACGTGGTCGTAGTCCCTATATGAGACTCGTTTGACCAAAATTACGTCGCATTCATTTGAAAAGTACAAGACTTGCAAAGTTTAGTTTGCCAAACGGATTGACTACAAGTTTAAGTTTACAAAAGTATAATGTATAAATGAAATAAACTTGCGACATAATGTAAGTTGAAAATCACGGTTGCTATAAATAGCGTAAGTCTGTAGACAAAAGTTTGAATCCAAAGGTGCTATCACTAGCGTATGTATGTATGTATGTATGTATGTATGTATGTATGTATGCTTGACTCCAAGCATGAAATCAAAGTGTATGCATGTATGCTTGACTCCAAGCAAGTATGAGTGTACGCGGAAGCATGTAACAAATAGCCAAGTATGAACCTGAGAAACATATAGAAAACTGTCAACGAAAAACGTTGGTGAAATCATAGGTGTTTTAGTAAATGTTGTATTTGAACCACAAGATTTAATATAAGATGATTATCCAAATCATTTGCATTCCAAAGTTGTTGTTTGTATCCCGGGCACCCAATTATCAAACTTAACTGTTTTGCACCCTTTGCGTAGTGTTAGAACATACACTAGACCCGAAAATATATTTCATCCGCTAACGGTAGCGAACCGTCCGAATGAGGCTCGTCAAGCCCATGTGATCACATAATATAAGTTCACGTTTACACCCTGCAAGTGTAACTAATGATAATTGAATTGAGGCTTTTTGTTCAAACCCGTACATGGAATGTTCGTTTTCGTACTTGTGTTCAAGTGTAAAAGTATGATACGTATATGTTTCTCATCCCATAGTTTAAAGCATAAAAGTTGTTGAAAGATGGGACTATGATCTCACCTCGAGTGCACGAGTATAAATGTACTTCACAAAGTAAACGTGTGCATGCAAGTTGCTTAGTCTTGACCTAAACAAGTAAGTTGTATTAATACCGGGTAAGACACAAACAAGGTCGATCGAAATGTGCTCAATTAGTCCTATGGCTCGTTACAACTCGATTAAATATAGCATGGGAATCACGTTGTCAAGTTTCATGCAAGAATCAAGTATAAAATAAGATTAGAACGATTGCATATACGTTTGGTTAAGTTTAACTAAAAGTCAAACTCGATCAAGTCAAAGTCAACGAAAAAGTCAACATGTTCGGGTCGGGTCCCGAACTATTTTTCTGTGCTACTTATTCATATATAAGCATGTTAGAACAAGTTTCATGTGAATCGGAGGTCCATAGCATGCCACACATTTTTCGTATGTTGGACAAGCAAGACAGAATCAAACCATGCCTATTGTCGCGCCGCGACAAAGGCTGGCCTCGCCGCGGCGAATAACGGGTGCTGGTACCTGGTCAGTCTCAATTGTCTAAGTCCCAAACCCAAACCCAAAATTCAAACAAACACAAAACACAAACCGTAAACGCTTAGAACTCGTATCTTATATCGCTAGAAAGGTAATTTGACAAAGAACACAACTAACTACTTTTCATCAAGCAAAAACATCATTTACAATAACCGAAAACTCGTCAAGTGATCATTAAATGTTCAAAATCATCGTTTCAAGTTTACAAAATGCATTTTAAGATTCGGGAATTCAATTCACACATATGATATGCCGTTTTGAAGGTAATGAAACATACATTACAACTAAACACTTACTAATAACATTTCATGGCATTCAAAACATCAAAAGCTCGTTGTAAGTCTATCAAACCCTAACCAAAATTCACAAAAATCAATAATCATGTGTTTGAAGTTTTCTTAATCAACCTACGCATCAAAACGAAGCTAGTGATACTAGTAACACAATTAAAACATGAACTTTAACAATTTAACAACATTAACTCATCCAAAATTCAAGATTAAGCAAACCCATTTCAAATGTTCAAACTAGTTACTCAAAACAACGAATCGAGCAAACGAAACATATATTCATGTTATACACGAGCCATAGACACTAACTAACACCATTTCAAGTCAAAAACACGAATTTAGAGAAAACTAGAGATTTAGAAATGTTACCCAAACGAGATGAAATTGGTACCAAAATGTAGAGGATGAAGAGAGGATCACGAAAATGTAATTTGTTTTGATGTTTGCTTCTTGATTCGGGTTTAGATGATGATTTTGTAAATTTGGTGTTTGAGTTCCAATAATGGAAGTAGAGAGAAAAAGAGAAAGAGATGTGGGATTGAATCAGTGGTGGTAGTGGTGGGTTGACTAGTTGACCTAGTCAACTAGTTTGCCCACTAGCCAACTTTGGTCCCTCAAGTTTCAAAGCGGGTGCGGGAATTAATCAAACGAATATTTTAAAAACGCTAGAGCAAACGAGTGATGTTATAATTAAATAATGGAAATATTATGAACGTTAATCAACGGAAACTACGAATTTAAATAACGAAAGATATTATTAAAAAAAAGACAGTGTTAAAAATAAATTTAACGGAAAAACACTGGATGTTACATTACCTACACCTTAAAGGAAATTTCGTCCCTAAATTTAGTTGGAAGTAGTAGTTGTTGTTTCTTCTTCGGAACCTTTGCGTTGCAAATTCTACGAATAAGTGAAGGCACTCCTTTGGGCATTCCAACGAACTTCGACAGTCGGAATTTTTCGTCGTTTCAGAGTTTGGTTTCACGATTCAAAATTTCAATCGGTTTTCTCATGAAGTGGAGTTTGCCATCGATAGTAAGTTCATCAAAAAAGGATAACAAGTTCTGGTTTCGCAAGACACTTCTATATGTTAGTACATGGAATGTATGATGAACGGAGACTCAAACGAGTCAGAAAATCTAAACGGCTAGCAACGGGTCCAAAACGCCCCAAGATTTCAAAAGGATCGAAATATCGCGGATTTAGCTTTCTACGTTTCTCGAAACGGATTACACCTCTTCAAGGTGCGACTTTTAGTATTATGCGGTCACTCACTTGGAATTCGAGAGGTTTACGTCTAACGTCGGTATAGCTCCTTTGGCGACTACAGTCGTTTTGAGTCTTTTCTTGGATTCGAATGATCTTAACAGTTATTTCATGAATGAGTTCGATTCCGGTGGTTTGATTGTCACCTACTTCGGTTCAACAATTAAGAAAATGACAATTTCGGCTATATGAGTTTTCAAAAAGTGTGGCGTAAATACTTTGGGTGAAAATTATTGTAGTAAGAGGATTCGGCTAAAGGCAAATACTTTTCTCGAGTAAATTTGAAGTTGATAACACAAATTCGTATTACAGTTTCCAAGGTTTGAATCGTATGTTGGTTTGGTCCATCGGGTTGTGGTTGATGTATTGTGCTCATGTTTAAACGTGGTCCCGAGGCTTTTTGTAAGGCACTCCGAAATCTAGAAGTGAAATGAGAATCTCAATCCGAAACGAGGTACATTCTTTAAGGTATATTTGAAAAAGTTTGTTAGGACTTGAAAACGTTTGTTGGAACAAGTTTCTGTTTCTCAAGAATTTCGCGCCGCAGAAGATTTATCGGTTTCCGAAAACGTTCGTTAGGACTATTCCCCCTCGTGGAGAATACTAGTATAACGTGAGGAGTCTCTACCTCCATTGAGAATTTATAATAAAGATTTCCTTATACGAAAGTGCGAGTGTAAGGCGAGAGAGGTTTCCGCCTCGATGTGATCATACCAAGCATTTTGTAGTTCGTCGATAAAATTGTGCGAAAACGAGATAGTATACACGTATAGCATATGGTTGAAGTCGAAGGAATTTGTCATTCATTCGGAAGCATAAGTATGGTTCGATAATAATCGATGATGTGTCCCGGGTATGGTTGTTATCAGTATTCTCGGAGTTGTCGGATGTTCAAACAAGAAAAATGCAGTCATGTACATGGCACATGGTGGCGATTAGGTTGATCGAGTCCAATCACCATCACGTGTCACTAGAACTTTGGTGTGAATTACCGTAATATAACCACGTTGATCGAGTGTCGTTATATTACGCTAACTCATACCTCCATTCCCACATCACTCCATAGATTCGAGTTCGTGTAACCGTGAAGATCTAAAATGAACAAAGTGTAACGGCATCTCTAACGTGACTCGTATTGAATCGAAAGAATTAGTGCAACTCTAAAGAAGCGTTCCCCGAGGGAAGTGTATAAGTGATTTTTCACGTCAATGCTGTTCAAGTCAATTAATAATGTATTTAGGTATGAAAAGAGTAACGAATCATGATAACGAGTAGTACGCAACCGTAGTGATAAATAGTGATGACGATACTCACCTAGAGTAGTGATGGTAGTAACAATAAATGATAGATAGTGAGGAACACCGGTGTGACACCGATAGTAAGTTGAAACGGTGGCGAATAACAATCTGGGAGACAGAGTTCCCGAACAAGTGTGACTAATTGTGATGACCCAAAAATTTCTGACCAAATTTAAACTTAATCTTTGTATGATTAACATTTCCGACACGATAAGCAAAGTCTGTAAAACTGAATCTCAAAATTTTTGAACTACTTTTATATATTTAAATACCCTTCGGTTATTTTCGACGATTCGCGAACAATTATATGTAAATAGATACATATATACTATAACTTGAAAAGGTAACAATGTATTAATTATTTGATACCGTACATTAAACTTATTGGTTTAAATATCTATTTGAATATATATGATAACTTGAAATATTTATTATTAAAATTTATTTATTAATAACTTCCAATGTGTATTTAAAAACTGATTTATGTATATTAAAAAGATATATACATATATATAATTTCAAGTTATTTAGTAAACGATAGTAACATTTTCAAATTGCTACAGTACCCAAAATGCTACAGTGTTTTCGAAAATCACTATTTGCTACAGTGAAATTGACTTGCTACAGTGACTTTGCTACAGTAATATAGTTTATGGATGATTTAAGACTATATTTTGACAAAGGTACGATTCA
Source organism: Rutidosis leptorrhynchoides (assembly GCF_046630445.1). NCBI lineage: Eukaryota > Viridiplantae > Streptophyta > Magnoliopsida > Asterales > Asteraceae > Rutidosis > Rutidosis leptorrhynchoides. The sequence continues at coordinate 641,115,793 of NC_092333.1, read as the reverse complement.
CGAAACGTAAAGTACAAGTTTTCTCAGTATACGATAGGACGTTCGAAAAATCGAAACCAGAACATAAGTCGAGTGACGACGTACGACTTATCGGAACGAAAATTACAAGTCAACTATGCACGTGAATATAATATATTATATATATAATTAATATAAATTATATATAATATATATTATTTTTAAAATATGTCGACAAGCTTGATGACAAACAATATGTGAGCTGGAAGGGGAGGCCATGCGATCGCATGGCCACAGGCCTTCAAACCCATGCGATCGCATGGCAGTGTTTGTCAGGCCACATCTATAAATTCCAGTGTTTTCGATCGATTAAAATCACACACATACACAAATATATATACTCCGTAATATTATTTATTATTATTATTATTATTATTATTATTATTATTATTATTATTATTATTATTATTATTATTAAGATTATTATTAATCGTATTATTTTTTTATTATTAGTGTTATTATTTTTGAGATACAAAAATAATAATGTACATAAAATATTACGACGGATTGCTGTCCAAGTAATTTTCAAAACGAGTTTCCGAGCGAGCTAGAGTTAAGGAAAATATGGGTTATTGCCAAGGAAATTATGGGTAATGTTCGGGGGTATTTTTGTGAATCAAACCTCGTGTTTATCATCTCCGATGCGTCTACGTGCTTTCCTGCAATATTGTATATCAATATTAAACTGTGAGTTTCATTTGCTCCATTTTTAATTGCTTTTGCAATATACATTTTTGGGCTGAGAATACATGCAATTTATTTTAAACGCAATGGATACAAGTACATACTCAATTCTACACTGAGTCTAAACCGAAAATCCCTTAGCTTTGGTAACTAGTAACTGCCAGTACATAGGATGTGGACTGGTGGGCGCGAATAATAGTATATGGATCCATAGGGCTTGACATCCCCGTCCGAGCTAGAGCGCTAGCCTTTTAACGGACGTGTGTTATTTGAGTTTAGGACACGTTGGTTTGCGTGTATTAAAACGAATGGGGTATTTATCATTATAACGTTAAAGCTTAGTTACCAGGGTACTCTGTTATGTAGAATCTATTGATAAACGTTTCTGGATGAAACAACTGAAATCTTGTGATCCATTTTTATATAATCTATTGATAAACGTTTCTGGATGAAACAACTGAAATCTTGTGATCCACTTTTATATACAGATTATGCGAAACACTAAAACTATGAACTCACCAACCTTTGTGTTGACACTTGTCAGCATGTTTATTCTCAGGTTTCCTAGAAGTCTTTCGCTGTTTGCTTATATGTTAGACAAGTTATGTGCATGGAGTCATACATGGCATATTTTTCAAGGAAACGTTGCATTCACCAAATCATCACCGTGTATCTTATTTTGACTGCATTGTCAATGGAAGTACTATTGTAAACTATTATTTACAGTGATTGTCTATATGTAGAAATTATCAGATGTCGAAAACCTTTGATTTAAATATTCATTTATGGTGTGCCTTTTCAAAAGAATGCGATGTTTACAAAACGTATCATATAGAGGTCAAATACCTCGCAATGAAATCAATGAATGACGTATTGTCCATATGGATTTGGAGCGATCGTCACAAGTTGGGATGAGCACTTGCCTTTGGTGGAATTCTCGTACAATAATAGTTATCACACTAGTATCGGGATGCCACCTTATGAGATGCTTTATGGGCGTAGGTGTCGAACTCCAATTTGTTGGGGTGAAGTGGGTCAAGGGGAAATCGGGAGTACCAATTTGGTTTTGGAGACGAATAACAAGATTGATATTATTCGGGATCATCTGAAGAAGGCTCAAGATAGACAAAAGTTGTATGCCGATAAACGTAGACGAACGATCGAATTTCAAGAAGGCGACATGGTAATGCTTAAGGTTTCGCCATGGAAGGGTATTATCCGATTTCGAAAACGGGGAAAGTTATCTCCTCGATTTATTGGGCCATTCAAAGTTTTAGCTCGTGTTGGTGAAGTTGCATATCGATTGGAATTACCCGAAGAACTTGCGGGGATCCATAACACATTTCATGTTTCCCACCTCCGTAAGTGTCTTGCGGATGATTCTTCGTGGATGCCATTAGACGAAATCGAGGTAAACAACAAGTTGGAATATGTTGAAGAGCCGATTGCTATACTTGATGAGAAAGTGAAAATGTTGCGTAACAAGGAGGTGAGGACCTTTAAGGTTCAATGGCGTCGTAGTAAAGGTTCCTAGTTTACATGGGAACCCGAGGAATTTGTGTTGGTTTATCTTCCCGCTTCCCATGCGGCTTGGATCGCGAGGACGCGCTCCGATGTAAGTGGGGGAGAGTTGTAAGACCCGAATATTTTTTCTTGTAAATATGTGTGAATGAGTTATTCAAGTTGTGGGGTTTACATTGTATATAATTAAAAGACACAAGAAGCTGAACTGGGAGTTTGGCGCGCCGAGAGGCCCTATGGAGCGCCGCGCCACTACGGGCTGACAGATTTCCTCTTCTTTTTAAATTAGATATTTCGAGGGCAATTTGGTAAAATCACTTAAGGGCCGAATTAAATGCCTTAGATCAGTTTTGGGAGCTTCATTTACTCCATTCTCACCCACCTTATCACTTCCAACTTAATTCTAGAGAGAGAGTTAAATTGTAGATTGAGAGAGCTCAAATCAAAGAAGAAGAAGAAGGTGGTTTCGGGTCTAAGTGCGTGTTTTAAAGTTGTTCATCTACTCACTAGCTACGTTTTAATTGTGGTGGTAAGTCCTAAACTCGATTTCCTTAATTTAAAGTGTTTAAGGGTTAGGGTTTGGGCTAGCGATGAACCAAAGACCCATTTTGTTAGTGTTTGGGGGTTTTGGGTGAATTTGGGTTATGTTGACTCAAGGATGACTAACTAGGGTTTTTCAAGTATTAATTGTAGTTAATAAACCTTAATTAGTTAGTAATTCCTAGAACACCTATATTATATGTAAATGGGTGTTGTGTGGGTTAGTGGATGACCCGAAATGGGCGTGTTGAACTTAAATGGGTCAAATGGGTCAAAATGGACCTAAGTTAGTAAATGTTTGTGATTAATGCATAAACCTAGTGTTAAAAGGTGTTTTAAGACCTAACTTGGCTAATGATTAGGGTTTTGGCATAGGATGACCCAATTATGGGGTTAAGTGTCCAAATGGGTCAAAATGACCTAGTAGTGGTGAGAGTTGTGAGTTTGACCAACTTGAATAGTTGATTGATTATATGTACTTTGTAATAGGTGCATTACCTTGAAGTTCCAAGCTTGAATTTTATCGATTCACCGAAGGCGTAAGGTGAGTGGAATAATTATGCATGTATGTATATAATGTATTTATTTGTGTAGAATGAATGTGGCATTGTCGCGTTGTTAAGACACCATGTTCTATGTAACGAGTAGTATTGTGGCGTTGTTTAAGACACTACTCATTGTTTGATTGACATGTGGCATTGTCGCGTTGTCTAAGGCACCACATTGTCATGGGAGTGGATGTCGCGTTGTTTAAGACACCACTCATCGTTTTGATTTGCATGTGGATTCGTCGCGTTGTTCAAGACGCCACATTGTCATGAAGGTGAGTGAGTCGCGTTGTTTAAGACATCACCCGGGGGATTAGTGATTACGCGTCGTTTAAGTAACACTAACGGATGTTATGAACTCCAACGGCCTTTTAAGTACCGTTCCCTTGCTCGATTGGTTAACCATGGTTATAAGAATGTTGTGTTAGCATATTTAATTATGAACTATATGCTATTGGCATTGCTAGCTCCTTATGAATTTGCGGTTATTAGTATATGCTTAATGTTTTGCATGGTTGTCGAATTGCTAGCTCATGTGCGATAATGTGTAAGTGATGCAAGTAAGTAGATTATATATGTATGTGTATAATTATTGCATTCACTAAGCCTTGCTTACCCTCTCGTTGTTTACTATTTTTATAGGTTCGGTTGTGGACAAGGGTAAGAGCATTATCATGGAATAGAGATCCCGCTTTATTGATTAGGGGACGCTTTTTGGAAGTATTAGTTCTTGGAGTTTGACCGAGACTTGGGTAGTTTAATCCCAAACGTCATGCTCGTAGTGTAGTTTGGTACTTAAACTTTTTGGCGGTCGAAACTCATATTTTGTATTAAACTCGTAAATCGGCCAATGTGGGCCCCATCATGTAAAACTTGTTTTTATGTTTGAATCGTGTTAGTTTTACATATTTGAAAATGTTGGTGAAAGCGTTCGGTCTAATTATGACGGGAAGTAGTCGATCTTTTTCGCGTTTAAAACTTTTTGGACAGACCAGTTTGGCGCGCCGCGCCACATGCTGAACAGGAAAATAATTTTTTTTTTATTTCGTATTTTAACGCGGGTTGTTCGTGGTTTGGTTTGGGTTGTTATATATAATATAATATTTAATTAATTTAATACAAAATTAATTATTATATACGAACTACTCCGTATTTTAATTAGTAAATATCACGTAAAAATGTTAAGTTTATATATGGAGCAATTACAAGGATAATCTTTTTACAAAAATATTTAAAACTATTCATTTTTTATCATAAATAATAATAATAATAATAATAATAATAATAATAATAATAATAATAATAATAATAATAATAATAAAATAAGGTGCGAAATATTTAGGAAAACGTAAGTTTAATGTTTAATTTAAAGTTAAAGTTATTGGTATCGAATACTCTCATTAGCCACACAGCGCTTTCGGGCGAAAATCCGAACCACGTTACAGGAATCCGAACTTTAAATCATCCCCGAATACGGGTCGGTAAAACATGTCCGGAGCAATCCGGCTTTCAGGAAATAAATTCCACGAATATTTTTAAGGAAAATGACTCGAATTTGAGACCTCCCCATCTCATTCCAATAAAGAAGTGTAAATAGGTGAACCACTATACCACTATGATGAATTCAAAGTATCATAAAATTGAATCCGTGACAACCAACCATGCCACACTACCACTACCTCACTAATGACTTTCTTAAATATATGAGATATTACTTCAAGCGTCTCAAACTAATAGCCATATTATGATTTTTGAATTTTTTTTATTTCTTAACTTTGTTTTTAAATAAATATTTTGTGCTATATAATATTTGATAAAATTTATATCAAATAAAAACACATAAAACTTAATTTATTTATATAAATTTAATCTGATACTATGTCACACACAGAACTAGTATTTAAAGTCAACGTTAAAAATTAAAAACTTTTAAACATCAAAACATGACTATTAATTTTGGAACAGAAGGAGCTTTTGTTTAACCCATATAATATTGGGGTAATTTTTAAAAGAAAGAGCGGAATGTAAAGTCTAACATACAAAAATATAATAGTAAACCGGAACTTAGTAGTCCAAATGCGAGCCTGCAATCTGTTAGTTCCGATTCCTTCATTTTAATATATAGTATAAAGTATAAAGTATAGTAATATATATTTAAAGGGTTACTAAATTCTAAAGTGTAGATATTGCATACTTGACACATAAACAACATGAAACACTAAATCTATGAAATGTCTAAGCCTTATTTTTGATAAATTACGGGGGTGATCTCTAAACTTTGTTTAAAATTGTATGTATATGATTTTTTTAAAAACTTGAACAGGCCATTTACCCTCATGTGCTTAGCACGTGAGAAAACTTAACGTCAACAATTTAATGAGAGTTATCTTGAAGATCATTGGTGTCAAAATTCTATAGATGAAGGTTAACGAGCTTAAAAAAATAGTTAAAAGTTATCCTTGTCATTTAATACAAAGATGTGGGATCAATGTCGTAATTTTGTCTAAAAAAAACCTTATACAAACACAACGCAAGAGTGATAATTTTGGTTCGGGCTAACATTGGGTGGGATGGTGTTATGGTATGTTGGGCTTGGGGAATCTCTAATGTTGGACTTGTAACATGGTTGGGATTTGGGGATGGTTGAAGGATATGATTTGGGCTGGGTGGTTGTTTTGATTTCGGGATTGGGCTAGCGTATGGGTTTGGACTCGTTGATTTATTTGATGGTTTTTTGGGAACTGGTACTTGAATGGTATTTGGGCCTGGACGAGTTTCCTTTAATGGTTTTGGGCTCGGAGAATTAGAGTGGACTGTTATGTTTGCCGATTGGGATTTTGGGTTGGTAACAGGAGCTTGGATTTTTTGGTTTGGGTAGCTTGATTGCTTTTTTAGGCTGGTTTATGGAGTTTGGATCTTTTGTTTTAGATGTGTTGCTATTTTTGGGCTATGGACCGATAAATTACATGGTATGTTTTGGCTTGGGCCAGTTTCATGGGTATTTTGGTTTAGTGGGAAATTTTAGTGGGGTAGTGGATTACCTGGATTGTTTTTCCTTTGGGCTGAATTTTTGTGAGGCACGTGAGTGCAACTCTTCGTCGATTCATTCTTGGAATTAGCATTATCTTTTCCTTTTGCAGCCGCATCATCATTAATGTGGCAGGAAAAGTTTACACTGGTTCCCATGCATTTTGATGTTTCGTCTTCCATAGTGATTTTGTTCTTTCTTGCCGGAATTTCTGTCTCCGGCAATAAACCTATTCAACACCCTACCATCGACCTCAACCAACGAAAACATCAACTGTAACCCAAACGAAAATCCAAATCACAACACCTCAACCAGAATCCAACAAGCCACGAATGAAATCCCCAAACCTAGAGTATTCCCCAAGCAAACTCAGAAACAAGACCAGCAGTTGACGAGTAGATCGAAATCAAAAAGAGAACATGCCTGGAACAGTGTCTGCAATTGGAAAGCCTCATCTCGAATCCCGCACTTCAAAAACCTTGCTAGGCATAAGACAAAACCAAGTAAATCTCGTACTACCTCAAACTCTGTTAATGAAGGTAAGGTTTTGAAAATAGTGTCGAATGATTCCACTGCTAGCATAGGTCTGGATGATTAATGCAAACGACTTGGTCTACATTGGGATAATATATCCCAGTGATCTTACCCTATCCCTATATCAATTGCTAGAGTTTCCTAATAAAGATACTTTCTATAAATATTCGAGGTTTTAGAAAAGACGATGATTCAGAAAGTAAAGTCGGGTGGTTTAGGAAAGTCAGGTTAAGTGAATTGCCGAAAGTAGTTCTGATTCAAGAAAGTAAATGTAATTAATTTGATGATAAATGGGTCGAGATGATTTGGGGCTCTCCAAATGTTCGTTATATACAAAAACCGAAGGTCGGAAAATCAAGAGGTATCTTACTATTATGGGATCCTGATGTAGTAAACGTTTCTGAAGTAGTGGGTATACCACATATCCTGGAAATCAAAGGAACGTGGAAAGGGAAAGGAAAAGAAACAATCGTGATCAATGTTTACGGGCCACACAAGGATGATCAAAAGAAGAATTTTTGGGATAGTCTAATTAATCTGATGGAACACGAGAATGTAGAGTGGGTAATCAGAGGAGATTTTAATGAGGTACGATCACAAGACGAACGCCAAAACTGTGTTTTCATCGAACGTAAAGCTAAAATTTTCAACAACTTCGTAGAAAAATGTCATCTCGTTGAAGTCCATCTCCTAGGAAAAAGATTCACAAGAATAAGCGATGATGGGAAAAAAAATTTAGTAAGTTAGATCGTTTTCTTGTATCCGAAGAATTCCTCAATACTTGGGGCGACATCTCAACCATAACCTTAAATAGAAATACCTTAGATCACCGTCCCTTAATGCTTCGAGATAAAAACTAAAATTTCGGCCCGAAACCATTCAAGATTTTTTATATTTGGCTCGAATGTAAGGAGGTGGAACAAGTTATAATCGATGGGTGAAATGTAAACGTGACAGGAACCAGACCAGATTGCATTTTTAGAAACAAACTTAAGATTGTAAAGGAAGGTTTGAGAAAATGGAGCAAAATGAGATACGGTACACTGGATATCGAACTTCATATATGGAAAAAGATATGAGATGACCTCAAAGACAAAGCTGATAATGGTACAATATCAGAAAGTGAACAAGTCGAATGGTTAGATGCTCGAATGAAATGGATCCAGAAAGAAAAAGAAAATTCAGGAATGTTGAAACAGAAGGCGAGAATAAAATGGGAGGCGGAAGGGGATGATAATACTTCTTTCTTCCACTCTACGATTCGAAGAAATATCAACAAATCTAACATTAGAGGTCTCCATATAAATGCGGTGTGGGTCGAATCTCCTGATGAAATTAAAGACGAAATCCTATCATATTTCTCCAAGCTCTTTGAAAAAAAATCAACAATCCAAGCCGGATTATAGCAGCCTGGAACAACTCCCCTTCTCACAGATCAGTCATGAAGATCGACAAATGCTTGAGGCCCCCTTCTCCGAAATAGAAAAATGGGATTCATTAAAATATTGTGATTCAACAAAAGCTCCGAGGCCTGATGGTTTTAATCTAAGTTTCTACAAAAAAATTCTTTTGGATGATTAAGGAAGACCTAAAAAAAGCTATAGATTGGTTCTGGTCGAAAGGTGAAATATCTAATGGATGTAACACCTCTTTTTTCACCATGGTAACAAAGAAGAAAGACCCGATTCACCTAGGGGACTTCCGACCTATTAGCCTAATTGGGAGCTACTATAAATCATCGCAAAAATGCTAGCAAACTGCATCCAAAAAATAATCCATAAGATCATCGGGGCCGAACAAAGCACATTTATCAAAGGAAGGTACATTCTAGATGGCATCCTTGTAGCAAACGAGATTGTCGACAACTTGAAACACAATAAAAGAAAATGTCTCATTTTCAAAGCCGACTTCCAAAAAGCCTTCGATAGCCTTAATTGGGACTTCCTATTTTATATCATGCGAAACATGGGGTTTGGCGAGAAATGGATAACATGGATCACCTCTTGCTTGAAAATGGTTACAATCTCAATTCTAGTAAATGGTTCGCCAACGAAAGAATTTAATATTCAACGAGGCGTTAGGCAAGGAGACCCATTATCACTCTACCTGTTCATCATGGCGGTTGAAGGTTTAAATGTACTTATGAAACATGCGTTGGAACAAAAAATATTCAAAGGGTTGGAAATCGGTTCAAATAAGATTATTATTTCTCATTTACAATACGCCGATGACACAATGTTCTTTGGAGATTGGAATAAAAAGAATGCGGGTAGCCTTATCAAGCTTCTCAAATGTTTTGAGTTTTTTTCGGGCCTAAAAGTAAACTTTTCAAAAAGTTGCTTATATGGAGTAGGAATACGAAAAGAGTTGGTAGAAAACATAGCAAGCTACATGGGATGTCGAGTGGGCGAGTTTCCATTACCTACCTTGGCATACCAATCGGGCAAAGAATGAAAAATACCCGAGATTAGGAAAAGGTCATAGAAAAAGTCCACTCTAGATTCTCGAATTGAAAAGCACAATCAATGTTGTTTGGAGGTTGTAGTGACCCGAACTTTTCCATGTTTATATATATTAATTGAGATTGATATTTACATGATTAAATGTTTCCAACATGTTAAGCAATCAAACTTGTTAAGACTTGATTAATTGAAATAGGTTTCATATAGACAATTGACCACCCAAGTTGACCGGTGATTCACGAACGTTAAAACTTGTAAAAACTATATGATGACATATATATGGTTATATATATAGTTAACATGATATTATGATAATTAAACATATCATTAATTATATTAACAATGAACTACATATGTAAAAACAAGACTACTAACTTAATGATTTTGAAACGAGACATATATGTAACGATTATCGTTGTAACGACATTTAATGTATATATATCATATTAAGAGATATTCGTACATCATAATATCATGATAATATAATAATTTAAAATCTCTTTTGATATTATAAACATTGGGTTAACAACATTTAACAAGATCGTTAACCTAAAGGTTTCAAAACAACATTTACATGTAACGACTAACGATGACTTAACGACTCAGTTAAAATGTATATACATGTAGTGTTTTAATATGTATTCATACACTTTTGAAAGACTTCAAGACACTTATCAAAATACTTCTACTTAACAAAAATGCTTACAATTACATCCTCGTTCAGTTTCATCAACAATTCTACTCGTATGCACCCGTATTCGTACTCGTACAATACACAGCTTTTAGATGTATGTACTATTGGTATATACATTCCAATGATCAGCTCTTAGCAGCCCATGTGAGTCACCTAACACATGTGGGAACCATCATTTGGCAACTAGCAAGAAATATCTCATAAAATTACAAAAATATGAGTAATCATTCATGACTTATTTACATGAAAACAAAATTACATATCCTTTATATCTAATCCATACACCAACGACCAAAAACACCTACAAACACTTTCATTCTTCAATTTTCTTCATCTAATTGATCTCTCTCAAGTTCTATCTTCAAGTTCTAAGTGTTCTTCATATATTCTACAAGTTCTAGTTACATAAAATCAAGAATACTTTCAAGTTTGCTAGCTCACTTCCAATCTTGTAAGGTGATCATCCAACCTTAAGAAATCTTTGTTTCTTACAGTAGGTTATCATTCTAATACAAGGTAATAATCATATTCAAATTTTGGTTCAATTTCTATAACTATAACAATCTTATTTCAAGTGATGATCTTACTTGAACTTGTTTTCGTGTCATGATTCTGCTTCAAGAACTTCGAGCCATCCAAGGATCCGTTGAAGCTAGATCCATTTTTCTCTTTTCAAGTAGGTTTATCCAAGGAACTTAAGGTAGTAATGATGTTCATAACATCATTCGATTCATACATATAAAGCTATCTTATTCGAAGGTTTAAACTTGTAATCACTAGAACATAGTTTAGTTAATTCTAAACTTGTTCGCAAATAAAAGTTAATCCTTCTAACTTGACTTTTAAAATCAACTAAACACATGTTCTATATCTATATGATATGCTAACTTAATGATTTAAAACCTGGAAACACGAAAAACACCGTAAAATCGGATTTACGCCGTCGTAGTAACACCGCGGGCTGTTTTGGGTTAGTTAATTAAAAACTATGATAAACTTTGATTTAAAAGTTGTTATTCTGAGAAAATGATTTTTATTATGAACATGAAACTATATCCAAAAATTATGGTTAAACTCAAAGTGGAAGTATGTTTTCTAAAATGGTCATCTAGACGTCGTTCTTCCGACTGAAATGACTACCTTTACAAAAACGACTTGTAACTTATTTTTCCAACTATAAACCTATACTTTTTCTGTTTAGATTCATAAAATAGGGTTCAATATGAAACCATAGCAATTTGATTCACTCAAAACGGATTTAAAATGAAGAAGTTATGGGTAAAACAAGATTGGATAATTTTTCTCATTTTAGCTACGTGAAAATTGGTAACAAATCTATTCCAACCATAACTTAATCAACTTGTATTGTATATTATGTAATCTTGAGATACCATAGACACGTATACAATGTTTCGACCTATCATGTCGACACATCTATATATATTTCGGAACAACCATAGACACTCTATATGTGAATGTTGGAGTTAGCTATACAGGGTTGAGGTTGATTCCAAAATATATATAGTTTGAGTTGTGATCAATACTGAGATACGTATACACTGGGTCGTGGATTGATTCAAGATAATATTTATCGATTTATTTCTGTACATCTAACTGTGGACAACTAGTTGTAGGTTACTAACGAGGACAGCTGACTTAATAAACTTAAAACATCAAAATATATTAAAAGTGTTGTAAATATATTTTGAACATACTTTGATATATATGTATATATTGTTATAGGTTCGTGAATCAATCAGTGGCCAAGTCTTACTTCCCGACGAAGTAAAAATCTGTGAAAGTGAGTTATAGTCCCACATTTAAAATCTAATATTTTTGGGATGAGAATACATGCAGGTTTTATAAATGATTTACAAAATAGACACAAGTACGTGAAACTACATTCTATGGTTGAATTATCGAAATCGAATATGCCCCTTTTTATTAAGTCTGGTAATCTAAGAATTAGGGAACAGACACACTAATTGACGCGAATCCTAAAGATAGATCTATCGGGCCCAACAAGCCCCATCCAAAGTACCGGATGCTTTAGTACTTCGAAATTTATATCATATCCGAAGGGTGTCCCGGAATGATGGGGATATTCTTATATATGCATCTTGTTAATGTCGGTTACCAGGTGTTCACCATATGAATGATTTTTATCTCTATGTATGGGATGTGTATTGCAATATGAAATCTTGTGGTCTATTATTATGATTTGATATATATAGGTTAAACCTATAACTCACCAACATTTTTGTTGACGTTTTAAGCATGTTTATTCTCAGGTGATTATTAAGAGCTTCCGCTGTCGCATACTTAAATAAGGACGAGATTTGGAGTCCATGCTTGTATGGTATTGTGTAAAAACTGCATTCAAGAAACTTATTTTGTTGTAACATATTTGTATTGTAAACCATTATGTAATGGTCGTGTGTAAACAGGATAATTTAGATTATCATTATTTGATAATCTACGTAAAGCTTTTTAAACCTTTATTGATGAAATAAAGGTTATGGTTTGTTTTAAAATGAATGCAGTCTTTGAAAAACGTCTCATATAGAGGTCAAAACCTCGCAACGAAATCAATTAATATGGAACGTTTTTAATCAATAAGAACGGGACATTTCAGTTGGTATCCGAGCGTTGGTCTTAGAGAACCAGAATTTTGCATTAGTGTGTCTTATCGAGTTTGTTAGGATGCATTAGTGAGTCTGGACTTCGACCGTGTTTAGTTGAAAAATGATTGCTTAACAAATTTTGTTGGAAACTATATATTTTTAACATGTGAATATTATGTGATATATTAATCTCTTAACGCGTTTGATATTATGTGATAGATGTCTACCTCTAGAACAAGTCCCATTGACTCACCTAATAATAATGAAGAGTCAAATGTAAATTGGAATGATTCGTGGACTGATTCACAAGTTCCCGAAGAGGAACCGGAAGAAGAGTCGGAACCGGAAGAAGAATCGGAACCGGAAGAAGAATCGGAACCGGATGAAGAAATAGAACCGGTGGGGGAAATAATAAAACGGTTAAGTAAAAGAAAATCCTCAACCAACCGACCAAGGTTAATTATGGTCAATGGTGTTTCCGCCAAGGAAGCAAAATATTGGGAGGATTACCAATTCTCCGATGAATCGGATTCCGACGAGAATTCCGATGATGTTATAGAAATTACCCCAACTGAATTTAAAAAGGTAAAAGAAAATAATAAGGGAAAGGGCATAAAAATAGAGAAATCTAATTCCAACCCCGATGAACTTTATATGTATCGTCAACCCCCGAAGTCCTTAAGTTGTAACAATGACCCGGGAACCTCTAAACCACCAGGTTTTTCTAAACCAATGTGGAAAATTACGGCTCGTATTAGGGGAACATCATATATCCCTAGAAACTTGGCAAAACGAACCAAAACCGAAGAAGAAGAAACGAGCGAGTCGGAATAAGATAGTTGTATTCGTGTGGTGTAATATATGTAATATAGTGTGCTTATGCTTTATGATATATGTAAAAATTGCTTGTATTAATAAGTATTTTTTTTTTATGAATCTAACTCTTGTCTATTTTACAGTTTAAAAACACAAAATGGATAGACAACCCAATATTTTAAGAGACCTACCCGGAGACATGATTGATGAAATCTTGTCTAGAGTCGGTCAGAATTCCTCGGCACAACTATTTAAGGCGAGATCAGTTTGTAAGACATTCGAAGAACGTTCCAAGAATGTCTTGGTTTATAAGAGACTTTCGTTTGAAAGATGGGGGATATCACATTGGGAAACCCATAAGTTACGATGTGTTTACTTTGACGCATATATTGCGGGGAACCCAAATGCTATTTTACGCAACGGGTTAAGAAATTATTTTGACTCAATATATCCGAATATTGGACTTCGTGATTTAGAAAAAGCGGCTAACATGCAACATAAAGAAGCATGTTATGCTTACGGATTAGTAATGTTCGCTTCTCACCAAAGTGAGAACAAGAACATCGGGCTACAACTATTAAACAAAACGTTTCCACAAGTGACGGAGTCGGTAATTGGGGTAAGAAATGAGGTTTTTAGATTGTTACGGGACTGTTGGACATTACGTAACCCTCGTCCTTTTGACGATGTTACAACACGCTGTCTTATCAACGGCCATAACGGTTATGTTCCACAAGACCAAGGATGGGAAGTAATCCTAGTAAAACCAGAATGCATGACTTGTTTCTGGACGTATGAATTACGTGTCTTTATTGCCTTTGCTGAACGACTTGTGTACTAGCTAGAATTATCTTCACAACTATCTTGTATCAAAGTTATTGTGTGCTATATTTCATGCTTTATGTAAAATAAGCGGTATTGTAAGTTTGTAAAATATTGTATAAAAGTTTGAACGCGAAATATTATTATAATCAGTTTTTCATATAGAATTGTAGTAGTTGAATTGTATATTAGCTACTAAGTATGAACTTAACGGGTAGGTACTACCCGAATTTAAACTTATAAAACGCTAATATGAAGAAAAAGCTTTTATAAATGAGTTCATATTATGCTACGAAATACTATTAACTACTCTTAATATTCTGTATGATTAACTTGTTCCATTTGACTATTTTGAAGGCAATGGCACCGACTACTCGACACACCGTGAATATGAATGAAGAGGAATTTCGTACTTTTCTAGCTTCAAACATAGCCGCAGTACAGGCTGCGCTACATACCAACAATAACCTTGGATCTAGCAGTACAGGAAATCGTGTAGGATGCACCTACAAAGAATTCACTGCCTGCAAACCTTTGGAATTTGATGGAACCGAAGGACCGATCGGATTGAAACGGTGGACCGAGAAGGTCGAATCGATGTTTGCCATAAGTAAGTGTACTGAAGAGGACAAAGTGAAGTACGCTACGCATAACTTCACAGGTTCTGCGTTAACATGGTGGAATACCTATCTAGAGAAAGTGGGACAAGACGATGCGTACGCACTACGGTGGTCAGCATTCAAGCACTTGATGAACGAGAAGTACCGTCCCAGAACCGAGGTTAATAAGCTCAAGACAGAACTTAGAGGGTTACGAACCCAAGGATTTGATATTACCACGTACGAAAGACGATTCACAGAATTGTGCCTATTGTGTCCGGGAGCATTCGAAGATGAGGAAGAGAAGATCGACACGTTTGTGAAAGGATTACCGGAAAGAATCCAAGAAGATATAAGTTCACACGAGCCCGCCTCCATACAACAGGCATGTAGAATGGCTCACAAACTAGTGAACCAGATTGAAGAAAGAATTAAAGAACAGACTGCTGAAGAGGCCAATGTGAAGCAAGTCAAAAGAAAGTGGGAGGAAAACGGTGATAAGAATCACCAATACAACAACAACAGCAATCGCAACAATTATCCCAACAATCGCAACATCAATCGCAACTACAACAAACGGCCCAACAACAACAACAACAACAACAACAACTACAACAATCATCTCAACAACAATAACCGCAACAACAACAACAATCAGAAGCAGCTATGCCAAAGGTGTGAAAAGTATCACTCGGGGTTCTGCACCAAATTTTGCAACAAGTGTAAAAGAAATGGTCATAGCGCGGCGAAGTGTGAGGTCTACGGACCAGGGGTTAATAAAACGAAAGGAACAAATGGTGTCGGAACGAGTAATGGCGGAGCAAGTAGTGTCGGAGCAAGTTATGCCAATGTAGTTTGTTATAAATGTGGAAAATCGGGCCACATTATTAGAAATTGCCCGAA